>NC_082655.1:20154730-20457760 GCF_028023285.1 Balaenoptera ricei
AATTTCTTATGTTTAAGTCTTTAATCCAGCTGGAATTTTTTCTCATATATGGTATGAGGCTCCCATTTCATTTTCTTCCAAATGAACTAAATGTCAACTGTGTTGAATAAATTATCTTTTCCCCCAATGAAATAGAGTGCCAATGTTATTATATATTCAAAATTCATAAATATTAGAGTTTATTTTTTGATTCTCTATTTTGTTCCAACGATCTATTTATCTATTTAAATGCCAAAATTCTACAGCATTGTAATGTCTGGCAATGCAATATCCTTATCATGATATTTATTTTTCATACTTTTCTTAGCTGTGTTTGCTATTTATTCTTCCATAAGAACATCCTTTATGAAATTACCAAAAACTCTTCTTACAATTATAATTGGAATTCATATTATTTTGGAAGCATTGATATTTTTATTTATTTAATGTTACCATTTAAAAAAAAAAAGGGTTCTGAAGAACCTAGGGTCAGGACAGGAATAAAGATGCAGGCATAGAGGATGGACTTGAGGACATGAGGAGGGGGAAGGGTAAGCTGAGACGAAGTGAGAGAGTGGCATGGACATATATACACTACCAAATGTAAAATAGATAGCTAGTGGGAAGCAGCCACATAGCACAGGGAGATCAGCTGGGTGCTTTGTGACCACATAGAGGGGTGGGATAGGAAGGGTGGGAGGGAGACGCAAGAGGGAGGGGATATGGAGATATATGTATATGTATAGCTGATTCACTTTGTTACACAGCAGCAGCTAACACAACAATGTAAAGCAGTTACACCCCAATAAAGATGTTAAAAAATAATAATAAATAAAATTAAAAAAAAAAATGATATGTCTTTCTAATTGCATGAATATCCTTTTATGTCTCTCAATAAGTTTTTTCCTATAAGTTTTCTACTAAACTTTCCTATTAAGTTCTGATGCTTTTCTTCTTAAATTCACTCCTAAGTACTTTATCATTTTTGTTACCATTACAAATGGAATATTTTCCTACTTTTATCTATGGTTACCATTATTACAGAGAAAATCCACTGCCTATTATATATGTATCTTATATCCAGTCATTTTACATAATTTTCCTATTAGTTCTTATTATACTATAGATAATGCACTTGTTGATTTTCTAGCTATACAATTTTTCATCAGTAAAAAGAAACATTTTCATAACTTCTTTTCCAAAATTTTGCTTTTGTTTTAATTAAAACAATTTTAATATTTGGCCATTTAGAAAGATATTTGTAATTTTGAGGGTGTTTGAGAGTAAACGATTATTAAACATTCATTAAGCTACTTTTACCATTTATAAATATCTGGGTTTTTAATATTAATAATCTCCAACAATTAAAGGTGAATAAGAACTAAATGTTTACTTCTCCACATACATACCACATTATATGTTAAGATAAAAATAATCATACAACCATTTATTAGCTATGAGGAACCAAAACAGTCACACAATCTATTTCTAAATTCAGTGAAGCTCCAGCTTCTCTTCAACCTTTAAGAACTCCAAGGAATACCTTGTCTGGAAAGTTTACCCCTTCACAAATAAAGCAAATATTCTGATGGATCCACTAATCTTCTAGTCAAATCAGGTAGGGAACAGAGGCTCAAATGGCATTCTACACATAGAGGGCTGCCTTGAAGATGTTAGGTGAAGAACTAGATTCCAGCCAATAGCCATGTGAATGAACCATCTTGAAAGTGAGTCCTCTGGCCCCATTTAAGGCTTCAGATGACATCAGGTCCTGCCAATATCCTTACATTATGAGAGACCCCAGGCCATTACCATCTAGCTAAGCTGCTCCAAAATTCCTGACCCACGTAAACTGTGACGTAATACACCTTTGTTGCTTTAGTCCATTAAGTTTTGGGTTAATTTTTTATGCAGTTGTAGATAATTAACACAATATATAGGGGATTTCCCTGGCGGTCCAGTGGTTAAGACTCTGCAATTCCACTGCAGAGGGCATGGGTTCTATCTCTGGTCGGGGAACTAAGATCCTGCATGCCGTGTTGCATGGCCAAAAAAAACCAAAACACCACAATATATATAATATACTTTTTTATATCTTTCATCTTACTCTGTTAATTAATTTAATTTAATTTATTTTATTTTGACATCTTTTTTTCCTTTTTATATTTGCAGCCTATTTACAAGTAGAACTACTTATTAATTTGGGATCTCTACTATACTTTAGGTACTAATGGTTCCCTTCCCTTTCCTGGAAGTTACATTTAAGACCATTATTTCTCTATTAATATTAATTTTAGCTCAAAAACCCTCGCCAAGTGCTCTACTCCTCTACTACTTCCCTCCATCTCCCTTGCACCTCTTAGGATGAGACTTTTAGATGCCCCATTCTTCCTACCTCCACTTACAGATTCAATCTCTCCCCCGCCACCTCTCAAACACCTCATTCTAATCTGTGATATGAGTTATTTGCTGCTAGTTGTGGTCCATTCTCCAGAATGTTCCTCCTATAGAATACCTGGATGACGTACACATTGTATCCTTTCACACCTAAAAATGTGTTTATTTCATTATGTTAGTGGAAGAGCATCTGGGCTGCTCATAGAATCCATGGCTGCACTTCATTTTTCTAAGTAATCTGTAGATGTCATTCTGTGGTTGGCAACTCCTGGTTCTGCAGATGAGAAGTCCAACACCAACCTGAATTTTAAAATTAGTCTTCCAAATAACTTGTTCTTTCTACCTGGAAGCCTATACATTTTTTTCCTTATCCTTGGACTTTAGGAATTTAATAGGACTTGTCTCAATATACCTCACTGTCCATTCAGGTCTTTCTTTAGTTTAGGACATTTTTCTTCTATTATTTGTTTAATTATTGCCTTTCTGCATGAATCTTCTTGTTTTCCCTTCTGGAACTCTTATTATTTACACGTGAAGTCTCTTGTGACTATAAGTCTCATCTTTTTCTCTTTAATTCTATCTCTTTGTAGTTTGACTAGGTAGTCTCAAGATTTTCTCCACTTGATCTTCCCAACCTCTCATTTAAATCTCAGTAAGGACTATTTCTCCTTCAATTTATCCACTGATACTTTACTTCAAAAATAATGTCACTTAGTTGCCAGAATCACTTCTGTGCAGCAATGAATCTTCTTATCTGCTTTTAATTGTTATTATTCAAGTTGAATACACATCGTCCACCAGCTCTTGCATGGGCAGGGGTTGCATCTCCTGTTCTGCTTATTCTTTCCATCTCTGGGCAGTGGGAACCTTCTAGTGTGTATTTTTTCTTTGCTCATTTGGAACCAGCCACTGGACTATCCTAAGTGGCATGGTGGACTCTGATTCCGTGGGAGTAGATGTGGCCAGCAGATTTTCTGACTCCCATCTAATTACATGAGGAAACTTAGCTGTTCCTTAGTCTCTTCAAGCCTTTCCATCTCAGGAGTGGGGTGGGTTCAGTTCATCTGCTCAGTTTTTCCTCAGATGACCATAAGTGATAGACCAACACTGACCCATCCTCCCAGGATCTGGACCTGGTTCAAATCTTCATCCCAGTGCTTTGTCTGTGTTGGACCTGGGCTTTCATGACGTCCAAAACATGGACAGTCCTGCAAAAGCCTTCTCATTCACATCCTCCAGGCTCTAACTGCCTTCTAGCCCTAACAGCCATTGGGCTCACAAGGAGGCAGGATTAAATTTGAATTTGGGAATGACAAGGATGTTTTAGCAATCATATTTTCAGAATTCCTTTCTGTCTTTAGAATTTATTCCTTAACTAGGATGTGATGCTAATCTGTGTCTAACATATGGTGTTAGACAACATCCCAACCCCCAAGCATCTATTTACATCCTCTTATTTGCATGCAAGCAGAGCGTTTTTGTTTTTGTTTTTGTTTTTTTTAACATCTTTATTGAAGTATAATTGCCTTACAATAGTGTGTTAGCTTCTGCTTTATAACAAAGTGAATCAGTTATACATATACAATATGTTCCCATTTCTCTTCCCTCGTGCATCTCCCTCCCTCCCACCCTCCCCATCCCACCCCTCTAGGTGGTCACAAAGCACCGAGCTGATCTCCCTGTGCTATGCGGCTGCTTCCCACTAGCTATCTATTTTACATTTGGTAGTGTATATATGTTCATGACACTCTCTTACCCTGTCACATCTCACCCCACCCCCTCCCCATATCCTCAAGTCCATTCTCTAGTAGGTCTGTGTCTTTATTCCCGTCTTGCCACTAGGTTCTTCATGGCATTTTTTTTTTTTTTTTTTTTTGTTTCCTTAGATTCCGTATATATGTGTTAGCATACTGTTATTTGTTTTTCTCTTTCTGACTTACTTCACTCTGTATGACAGACTCTAACTCCATCCACCTCATTACAAATACCTCCATTTCATTTCTTTTTATGGCTGAGTAATATTCCATTGTATATATGTGCCACATCTTCTTTATCCATTCATCTGTCGATGGACATTTAGGTTGCTTCCAGGTCCTGGCTATTGTAAATAGAGCTGCAATGAACATTGTGGTACATGACACTTTTTGACCTATGGTTTTCTCAGGGTATATGCCCAGTAGTGGGATTGCTGGGTCGTATGGTAGTTCTATTTGTAGTTTTTTAAGGAACCTCCATACTGTTCTCCATAGTGGCTGTATCAATTTACATTCCCACCAACAGTGCAAGAGTGTTCCCTTTCCTCCACACCCTCTCCAGCATTTATTGTTTCTAGATTTTTTGATGATGGCCATTCTGACTGGTGTGAGATGATATCTCATTGTAGTTTTGATTTGCATTTCTCTAATGATTAATGATGTTGAGCATTCCTTCATGTGTCTGTAGGCCATCAAGCAGAGCGTTTTTGAATGTTGCCTATAAGTAGGATATTTCTGATACAAGCCATATTGCAAGGACAGATGATAGCTGTTGCTGATGTATGGGAAGATCAATAAAAAACATTTCACTTTTCCTGGCCTCAGTTTTGAATCAAATGGAAAGTATAACAAAAGAATAAAACAGATGGAGATGCCAGTAGCACCTTAATTACCAATTTAAGAACATGGCTTAAGCACTGTGGTAGCTAATTTCTAAAAAAGACACCCCTCCCTCCCACCTTTGAACCACCTGCTGGTATTAACTCATGTAGCCATCCCTTACCTATTAAATCTTGGCTGAAATGAAATGGAGGTATTTGCAGTGAGGTGGATGGAGTTAGAGTCTGTCATACAGAGTGAAGTAAGTCAGAAAGAGAAAAACAAATACAGTATGCTAACACATATATATGGAATCTAAGGAAAAAAAAAAAAAGGTCATGAAGAACCTAGTGGCCAGACGGGAATAAAGACACAGACCTACTAGAGAATGGACTTGAGGATATGGGGAGGGGGAGGGGTAAGATGTGACAGGGTGAGAGAGTGGCATGGACATATATACACTACCAAATGTAAAATAGATAGCTAGTGGGAAGCAGCCGCATAGCACAGGGAGATCAGCTCGGTGCTTTGTGACCACCTGGGGGGGTGGGATAGGGAGGGTGGGAGGGAGGGAGGGATACGCAAGAGGGAAGAGATATGGGAACATATGTATATGTATAACTGATTCACTTTGTTATAAAGCAGAAACTAACACACCATTGTAAAGCAATTATACTCCAATAAAGATATTAAAAAAAAAAATCTTGGCTGACTCTGTGACTCAGTTGTAACCAACAGAATACATCAGAAGTGATGCTGTGTCACTTTCAAGACTACATCAGAAGAAGCCTTGCAGTTTCCACTTTGGTCTCTTAGAATGCCCACTCTGGGAAAAGCCAGCCACAATGTCTCAGAGAAATTCACTACTCTGAGACAACCATAATGTGAGGCAGCCCAAGCTAACCTTGTGGAGTGTCCATGTGGAGGGGTAGAGATGCCCAGCTAGCCCTAGTTGTTTCAGCCATCCCAGCCTAGGCAAAGATATGTCAGTGAAAATCTTGAACATTCTGGCCCTGGTGGAGAAAAACTGAGGATCTAGATGATGGCTAGAATCAAAGTTCAAAATATATGGCTCCAGTCAAGCCAGCTAAGTCAAATCTAGCTATTTCAGCCGACCTTAGGCTCTAGTCATCACAAAGCAGATATAGGTCGTCCTTGCTATGTCCTGTCCAAATTTCTGACCCACAAACTTGTGAACTTAATAAAAATGATTGTTGTTTTATACCACTAAGTTTTAGGATAGTTTGCCACACAGCAATAACTGGGAAAGGTGTACAATAACAATGGTCTTGCTGCTACCCACTCTATAACAGACAGCACTGGATAATCATAGCCTCTCCAAGCAGAGGTGCCCCAATATAATGGACTAGAACACATGCTTCCTGAAGGCAGACTGCCTTCCATGACCATGAGGAAGGAAGGAGCTGAGATACTCATACCTACTTCCCCTCCCAAACTCACCAGTCAGACAACTCACTCTCCTACTGGGGGAGAAATAAAGGGAATGAGGGAGCCTAAGATAGAAGGAATTTTTAGCAGAACATTCCTTCTCATGGAAAGGAATGGGTAGAGAAGAAATATTTCCCTTTCAAGGGTCCCAGATACCACAAAAAAAAGGATTCTGGCCCAGCAAGATGTATCCAGCAAATATTAGGACTGGTGGTTGTGAGTAATCTTGTACTTTCCACAAGACCCATACTTCATATGCACTTCAAGAAAAAGAGCTCATTGTACGTTGAAAAAGCTACCTATAGAAATTTGAAATTATGTTAGTTTGGTAGGGCTGCCATAACAAAATACCACAGACAGGATGGCTAGCAACAGAAACTTATTTTCTTACAGTCCTAGAGCTTGGAGAAAGTCAGGTTTGGTTTCTCCAGAGACCTCTCTCCCTGGCTTGCAGATGGCAGCCTTTTTCCTGCGCCCTCACTTTGTGCTCAAGTCTCTTTGTTTGTCCTAATCTCTTCTTATAAGGACATAAGCCCTTGGGTTAGGCCTCATTTTAACTTAATTACCTCAGTAAAGACCCTATCTCTAAATATGGACCAGAAGATGGGGCTTATTTTACCATCAGGATCTTGTTTTTCCCTCTTGGATTAAATCCCTCATGCAAAGTGATTGCTTTTCTGCCTTGTTCTTAAGTCTTGCTTTCATGATAACAAACACTTGAGAGCAAAGAGGTTGGCAGTGCTGGGGTAGGGGGGTGGGCAGGGGAAGCAGGAGTGGGTAGGAGAGGTGGGAGGGGGTGAGGGAGTTGGGAGGTTGGGGGGTGTTGGAGGGTAGAAGGTTTGGGCCTCCATTTACTTCCAATCACCAAAGACTACTGTTTGCTAAGAATCGATAAATGTGAAATGCCAACTTGTGTGTCATAGACCATGGGCCCAGCTCAGGGGTTAATTCAGCTGTATCACCACTTGGCAAGGTATAGATGCAGGAGTTTATTTACCAACCCTACCACCCTCACCTAATGATGAACCCTCTTCATCATGGGGGCTCCTGGGTGCCATGAAGCTTCAGGGACCGGCCCCTCAGCTAACCTGGCCCACTCCTTGTCTACTTCCCTTCCATGCTTTGACATATTTTAATCAGGGGAAAAGCCCTTTCTCTTTTCAAGTTTCTCTAGAGGCAGTTTCTCTCTCCTCTTCCTGCCCAGTCTTCAGTTCTCCTCTGTTGCTATTGTTTTTTCCACATTAAACCTTTATGGCTCATTAAATCCAAAGCCAGGATCATTAGCAACTGAAAAATCTGGGTTCCTCTTTTCCTTAAGGGTGGGAAGAGCTTAAAGTTTAAACTTTCCCTGAAGGTAAGGATAAATTTTTTTTTTCCATCCTTCTAATGCAGCAAAAGAGGGAAAAAAAGCAAAAATCAAGTTTCCATTTTGAAATATTCTCTCATTCAGGGGCAGCCACAGAGTTGAATATGCAAAGCATATACCATACACAGCTTCCAGTGATTTCCCAAACCTGGGCCGTGTTCCCTTCTGAGCAGCTGTCATTGTCACATATCATACCTCTTGTGGCTATAATGCAGGAGGTAGATGGGCTCCAGGTTAGACATTTACAGCCAGCATCCTGTTTACACTTCCAGACAGAAATAACAACAGGAACAGGGTAAACAGCTGGACTTTTCCTCCGGTGTTATCTTTCCTTTAAGATAACAGTAATGGTGGGGCAGAGAGGAGATGAGTCCTGCCCAGATAAAAGATAAAGAGACCACATATTTTTCATTCTTGACATCAAGGAGACCTTCCCGACTACACGTGCGCAGAAAGGCTCCTTGGGGGTCAAAAAGGGAAGGGGGCACCACCCCACAGTAGGTGATGTCAACTTAACCACAAGCCTCTTTGCTAGAATCCATCTTGCCTCAGAGATGTGCGCGCATACAGGGGAGGACCCTGAGATAAGCCAAATACGGACTCAGAACCAGGCAAAGCAAGATGATTGGCCAAAGGAAACCTGGAAGAAATGCCCCCATATAAGTGATTCAAACTGCCAGGAGGGCGTGACTCTCTCTGAGTCTGCCCATGTGTGCCTACTCACACGTACTCTTTTTCCTCCTAATAAACACTTTACTTGTTTCGCTACTTTCCTTCTCTTTGTGGAAATTCTTTTCTACAAAGCCGATGGGCCAGAGGCCTTGTCACTGGACACTGGCCCTCGTGGTCTCGTGGCTGAGATTCAGCACTCTCACTGCCACGGCCTGATTTCAATTTCTGGCCAGGAACCAAAATCCCGCTTCAAGCCGCTGCAGGCCGAGGCCACCCAAGATCAGCTAGGCAACGGAAATGAATTCTTTTGGAGCACCTCTGTACCCCAAAGTGGGTGGAGCTATTAACCTGCTCCAGGTGAGGCAATCTGGCCCTTTGGCCTGGAAGAAAGCAAGTCATCTGGCCTCAGCAAATGAAGGTTGGGAGCTGATTCAGACAGGAAGGAGGGACTTAATTGGGTGACCCATGACAGGGTTACCGATGTTAAAAAGAGAGAAGAACCCTGTTTTGAGATGTTAGAAGGATCAGTCTACAATCAGTTGGGCTCTGGGGAAGCTGAGTTTATCTAGTACATGGAACTAATCTGAGCTGGCTGGTAAATACACTATAGGTAAAATAAGAAGGACAGAGAGATGCCACTGAGCTGAGCTGGCAGACATATGGCTGGTTTCCTTTAAGCTGCACCTTTAACACACACTGAGGTTAGATTAGTACTAGCAACCTACCTATTTCTATTTCTTTTTTTTGTTTGTTTTTGGTTTTTGCAATGGACTGAATGTTATGTTCCCCCCACCCCCAAATTCATATTTTGAATCCTAACTCTGAACGTGATGGTATTAGGAGGTGGAGCCTTGGGGAGGTGATTAGGTCACAGGGGTAGTCACGCTCTTTCTGATAGAGCAGCCTGAACTGACTAAGACAGAAATTGGTAGTGAGAGTGAGGTGCTGCTATAACAAATACCTAAAAATGTGGAAGCAGTTTGGGAACTGGGTAATGAGTAGAGGCTGTTAGAGTTTTGAGATTCATGCTTGAAAAAGCCTACATTGCCGTGAATAGACCATAGGGCAATTCTGGTAAGCATCCCGAAAGAAAAGAGGAGAGCTGTAGAGAAAGCCTCAGTCTTCTCAGTAAGAACAGAATGTTGGTAGAAATATGGATGGTAAAGGCTATTCTGATGTGGTCTCAGATGGAAATGAGGAACATGGTATTGGGAACTGAAGGAGAAGCCAAACTCATTATACAAAATCTTGACTGAATTGTGTTTGTGTCCTAGTGTTCAGTGCAACACAGAACTTCCACGATGAAGCAAGTGAGCAATAAAATTGGGTATTTGGCTGAGGAAATATCTAAGGAAAATGTGGAAGGAGCAGCCTGTTTGCTCTTGAATGCTTATAGTAAAATGGGGGAAGAGAGAGACGACTTAAAGATGGAATTGTTTATCAGAACGGAAGTGACACTTAAAGGTACAGATAATTCTCAGCCTATCCATATTGTAAAACTGAGAAGGTCTATTTGAGAGACAACTTTCAGGGTGTGGCCAAATGACCAATTGATAAGGCAATTTAGTCAGTCCTCTAAAGAGAAGCCAGGAGCTATGGTTCAGTGGAAGAATGACCCCCCTTCTCCTCAAGGTGATCCAAAGCTCATGAAAACAATTTCAAAGGAAGGGCCACCAGTGCCTGCGGGACCTCCATGCTCTTTGGCCTGTGTGAAATAAAATTAATATTTTATGGCAAGACAATAAAAATTTAAACATAAAAATTTTCTCTGCCGTTTGGCCTCCTCTTTCCCCTCTACTGTGCATTGTGTATCTGCACTGTGCATTGACCAAACTTCTCCATCAGCAGAAATACCTGCTCAACCATAAACCATAACCATTCTCTTAGCACCAATAAGACAACCCCTTAAAGATAATATTCCTTCTTGATCTTGTAAGGGGCCATGAGGACGCTTAGATCTGGATTGCGTAAACTCAATAATACGTCATTTAATGTACAGCCCTCTGTCTCAAAAAACTTACATAACTGTGCTTTGACTTCTAACAGGCAGAACAGTTTTCGGAGCTTTCTGAGGGATCGTTCCCAAATCCTCAATTTGGCTCAAATAAAATTCTCCATTTCTTTCTTAGATTGACTGATTAATTTTTTCATCGACACCTGTTAAGGTGTTGCCTCACATCACAGGCTCCACTCCCTACACTCCAGCCAGGGGTTCCTCCTCGGCTCCCACCTCAGCACAGGGCATGGCAGTGACCCCTCTGGAGGGCGCAGGCAGCAGACACTCGTGGCACTGCTTTCTCACGGGTGCACAGAGTGCAGTTACCTGGGGAGCGGGGGCCATGGCTACCTCAACCTAGATTTGCAAGGATGGAGCTGCTCAGAGCCACAGGTGTGCCATCCAGGCAGAAAAACACTGTAGGGGTGGGGCTACCACAGAGAGCACCGCCCCCCCTCCAGGGCGATGCCCAGTACAGCCTGGAGGCAGGGTCATCTCCCAGACCCCAGAGCAATAGAACCACCAGTGTGCGATTCCGGCCCCTGAAAGCCACAGGCACAGGAATACGTCCAACCCTTGAGAGTTGTGGTATGGGTGGGTGTATCAGCAAAGCCAGGGGTACGGGGTCTCCCAAAGCTGGGAGGGCAGGGCAACTTGGAGTCTTGAGGGCCCAAGCCCTGCAGAGCAAAGCTGGGGGGTCCAGACCTCAGTTCAGAAGGCAGGACCTCTGCTCCAGTACAGCTGGTGAGCAGAACATAAAGCCAAAGAAGATTATTCTCACAGCTTAAGATTTCAGACTTGCTTGGGATCTGTCATTCCTCTCTTTTTTCCTATTTCGACCTTTTAGAATGGGTATGTCTGTCCCTTGCCTGTCCCACCACTGTACTTTGGAAGCACATAACTTGATTTCACAGGCTCACAGCTGGAGGGGAACTGTCTCAGGATGAATCTACCTGAAGTCTCATCCATATCTGATTTTGATGATATTTAGATGAGACTTTGAACTTTCGAGTTGATGCTGGAAGGAGTTAAGACTTCTGGGGCTATTGAATGTATTTTGCATGTGAGAAGGATATGAATTTGGGGGAGACAGGGATGGAACGCAATGAGCTGAATATCTCCCCAAATTTTGTATGTTGAGATCCTAATCGCCAAGGTGATGGTATTACGAAGTGGGCCCTGTGATTAGGTCATGAGGGCAGAGCCCTCAAGAATGGCCCTTATGAAAGAGACTCCAGAGAGATCCCTCACTCCTGCCATGTGAGGTTACATGAAAAAAAAAAGGCTGTCTAGGAAGCAGGACGTCACCAGACACCAGATCTGCCAATGCCTTGATTTTAGACTTCCCAGCCTCCAGAATTGTAAGAAATAAATTCTGTTGTTTACAAGCCACCCAGTTTATGGTATTTCTGTTATAGCAGCCCAAACTGACAACCACAGTTTTCAAGATTTTAAGACATGTATTTAATAGACTTTATTTTTTAGAGCAATTTTAGTTTCACAGAGAAACTGACCAGAAAGTACAAAGTTCCCATTTACCCACTCCCAATATGTTGTATCTTTCAATCTGTCTTTTTGTTTTCTTATTATTTAAAAAAAATAATACTGAAATCTGCAAAAATTATCATTTGAATAGTTGGTATTCATTCTGGGCTGGGATTCTAGAAGATATGAGTGATGATACTGGCAAAAGATGGGACGAGGGGCTTCCCTGGTGGCGCAGTGGTTGAGAATCTGCCTGCCAATGCAGGGGACATGGGTTCGAGCCCTGGTCTGGGAAGATCCCACGTGCCGCGGAGCAACTAGGCCCGTGAGCCACAACTGCTGAGCCTGCGCGTCTGGGGCCTGTGCTCCGCAACAAGAGAGGCCACGATAGTGAGAGGCCCGCGCACCATGATGAAGAGTGGCCCCCGCTTGCCACAACTAGAGAAAGCCCTCGCACAGAAACGAGACCCAACACAGCCAAAAATAAATAATAAATAAATAAATAAAAAGATGGGACGAGTTAGTATTTGGTCTCAACTGTGGCCTCACTTTGAAGTTACCCAGCCCTGATACTTGGGTCCAATGCCAGAGATTAATTGGTCTGGACTGCAGAGTTAGAAGGAATCCAGTTGATTCTAAGTGTGTCAAGATTTAGGACCAAGTAGAAAGAGACATGTTCAGCCAAAGTGGGGAAGATTAGACACAGTTAAAGGTGCTTCTTTCATCCTGACTGAGATTTTCTCTCAGCTTAGAGCCCAATGAGGGTAGTATGCATAAAAGTGGAAACTGAGGTACCAGCCCTTGGGGCTGTGGCTATCAGATCAAATCCTCTCTATTGCCATGGCCGCAGTCACAGCATCATAACCATAAGCCACCCTTTTAGCTCTGAGAAATAGCTAGTCCACCTTTACTTTCAATCCTCAAAGCTAGTTTCTTCAAATAGAGTTTTGATTTTCCATTTCATTCTAAAAACTTCTTACCTGAACGTATGGAGAGCTTAGGTTTCAGCAATTCTCTTTGGAGCCTTGCAATTGCGAATAAGCTAGTTATTGCCTGACTATCTCACTGACATCTGCCTCTTTACAGTTTTCCATTTATAAATGGAGGCAGCTGTTGAAGAAAACGGAAAGAGGACAATCCAGATGCCCTCTCCTCGAAATCTCCATTTGTGTCTACAATCCTCTGGATTTCTGAAGCCTTTTATGACTAATCCCGAGAGGCACCATTTAAAATGGACGCTTGTTTTATCGTTCTGAGAATGTTCATACATTCTCCCCTCCTTTTTCAAATCCAGATCTACCTCGTTTGGCTATGCCCATGTCACTATTGGCAGCATAGGAGTCATGAATCCGAGCCCCAACTCTTTTGGGTTCCTCTGAAATTGGCTGGGAAGAAAGTAGTAAAATTATGGTTAAGTAGGATGTGCACAGGACTTTTTCCTTGCTTCTTTGTCAGCAAGAATAGTCCACTCCCTATTGTAGAAGCTGCCTGGAAAGGCGTAAGAGATGAGGGGCTCTGGTCTTCCCATTTTCCAGCCCTACGTCACGTTTCAAGTACAAGTTCCGATGTGCTGTTTCTGACACCTGCCCAGTCAGGGACTAGCACTGGGGAAGAAAGACAAGATCAGAGGTGCCCTTCCTAACCGTTGTCTTAACCAGCCCTCACTGTTGCCTTCAGGGACTCAGAGCCACCTCCACAGCATCTGCAGGCATCCCTGGTCTAGCACACTGCACAAAACGCAGCAAGGCTCAAGGTCTTCAGTTCAAAACCCCCATAGCTATCTGGTCTTGAGGAGCTAACTCCATCTGTCCCTGGGCCTTTCCTTTTTTTTTTTTTAACTTGAAGTATAGTTGATGTACAATATTATATAAGTTACAGGTGTACAATATAGTGATTCACAATTTTTAAAGGTTATATTCCATTTACAGTTATTGTAAACTATATTGGTTATATTCCCTGTGTTCTACAATATATCCTTGTAGCTTATTTTATACCTAATAGTTTGTACCTCTTAATCCCCTACCCTATATTGCCCCTCCTTCCTTCCCTCTCCCCATTGGTGACTACTAGTTTGTCCTCTGTATCTGTGAGTCTACTTCTTTTTTGTTATATCCACTAGTTTGTTGTATTTTTTAGATTCCATGTATAAGTGATATCATACAGTATTTGTCTTTCTCTGTCTGACTTATTTCACTCAGTATAATACCCTTCAAGTCCAGCCTCCCTCCTCTCTCCTTCAATGAGCCTGCACATCCCTAATAAAAGACGGAATACTATTCAGCGATAAAAAGAAACAAAACTGAGTTATTTGTAGTGAGGTGGATGGACCTAGAGTCTGTCATACAGAGTGAAGTAAGTCAGAAAGAGAAAAACAAATACCGTATGCTAACACATATATATGGAATCTAAAAAAAAAAAAAAATGGTTATGAAGAACCTAGGGGCAGGACAGGAATAAAAACACAAACATAGAGAATGGACTTGAGGACATGGGGAGGGGAAGGGTAAGCTGGGACGAAGTGAGAGAGTGGCATGGACATATATACACTACCAAATGTAAAATAGATAGCTAGTGGGAAGCAG
Organism: Balaenoptera ricei; assembly: GCF_028023285.1. Taxonomy (NCBI): domain Eukaryota; kingdom Metazoa; phylum Chordata; class Mammalia; order Artiodactyla; family Balaenopteridae; genus Balaenoptera; species Balaenoptera ricei. Next base: position 20,169,230 of record NC_082655.1, read on the forward strand.
CCAAATAGCACAGGGAGATCAGCTGGGTGCTTTGTGACCACCTAGAGGGGTGGGATAGGGAGGGTGGGAGGGAGACGCAAGAGGGAGATATGGGGATATATGTATATGTATAGCTGATCCACTTTTTTATAAAGCAGAAACTAACACACCCTTGTAAAGCAATTATACTTCAATAAAGATGTTTAAAAAAAAAAAGAATACAAGAGTGAAAAGGGGAGTTAATTGCTTTGGGAGGTCTGGAAAGCTCTGTTTCCTGGCCTGAGGCCAAAGCCTCTGTTAGAACAGGAAAGTGTGTCTGCATTCTTGGGCTAGGCAAGGGGAAAAGTGCCTCTCATTCGCTTCATGAGAACAAATAACATATCACATCATCCTGTCTTAAAAACTAACATTAACCTTTCCGCCATATACCATAGACCTGTCTTGCCCAGGCCAATCCAACCAGACCATCTAGAAGGCAGTTACCTTTGGTACCCCCAACGGCCTTATATTTGGGGTTATTCAATTAATTACTTTTATATTATCTAGTCACATGTATGTGAGTAATTTTCCTCATTGGAATATTAAGCCCCTTAAGTACCAAGAGCAGAGGGTTTGCTTCATTCTGCCCACTGTGTAGGAGGTCAGCAATGATGATTTCCCCTTATACCAGGCCCCCTGAAATAAAGACCTGGTCTTTAACCCATTTCTCAGCTAGCTGTACTTCTTTTAGATTAGTATATCATCCAAAGATAGAAAATACCCTCTATCCATCTCTCACCTGTTCCTCCTCTCCTCCAAAATAATGAGATGGAATCTCTTTTTGCCCTGATGAATAAGAATTTGGGCCTAGAATTAATTTGACTAAAGAAAAATGAACATCTCTCACATCCAAATGTTATAGTGAATCACACCTGTAAAAATGCATGGAAATAAATACACTTTCTCATAACTTATCACATGAATTGGACGAGTTGCATAGTCTTTAGATGACCCACAATATTACATGTTCCAGCTTGTCTGTAAATTTGCTAAACCAAACTGCCTCTCTTCAGGCAGGAATCCTTGTTAGGATTCCATAAACAGCACCTCTTCCTCTCTATTTCTCTACCTCATCTATGAATAGAATCAAAATTTGAGTGTGCTGTGGAGTGGGAGATTGTGAAACTTCCTGTCTTTCTTCAAATATTGGATTGTGGGTAAAGTTATGGTTTTTAGGTGATGGGTCAATAAAGTTCTGTCTCAATCCCAGCTATAAGATCTGGGGTCCCTGTTATTCCCCCACAAAGCATCTATTACAATAGAGCAATTGTTACACTGATTAAAATGTTGCAAAAAGAACATTGTCAAGCTAGCATTTGAATCATACAGCCAATTCTTAAAGAAAATTCACGTCGCATAACCAAAATTCAACTCGCATCTTCAATTACTCCTCCCCCCATCTCCTGTACATCAACGTCCTGCATAAAATAACATGAAATTACTTCACTTTTACTAAATTTAGTATTGCCCCTGGAACCGATCAGATATTTTAAAGTTAGGGGGGTAGACAAGACTTACTGTTTAGTAGTGAAACTATTTCTATAAATGAAATAATTTGTTCTTGGGCATGTTCCACTTTACTGCAGCCACTCACACATATTCCTTATTACTGCAACTACAGCTACATTGCTTTCAGCAAATTCAGTGCCATCAAATGATTTATCAGTCAATTTAGAAAAGTGACAAGGCTCTAAGTCTGCTAACAGGGCAGTTCTTCATCCCCTCCCCTCTGATTGGCTGGAGGAGGACAAGATGAAAAAGGCAACTTAGGTGAGTGTCTCAGAAACACTGATATTGAGGTTGATATAGATTCTTTGGATTTCATGGAGTTGACCCCTTTCCTCAATAGAGTAGACCCCCATCTTGGCTGCCCGCCCCACTGCTAGGCTCATCTAACCCCCACAGTCCCCAAACTCTGTTCTTTGTTGACACCCTGCAGTCAACCTAGTTATCAATTTTCAGCTCCCTCATCTGGACTTCTTCCCTGGCATGTGAAGGCCACAGGAACAGAGGACAACCTCTTCCCTTTGCTGCCTGGAGGTGTCATGACACTGTGTCACTGCTCCCCTGATGCTCACCCCAGTCTCAGCCTCAGCAGACACGACCATGAGGACTGCGGCTCAGAAAATGCCAGCAAATCAAAAGGATGGTCTCCTACTCCCCACAACCCCGTCTTGGAAAGACCTGTCAAGGAAATGCAGCAAGCCTCTTTTAATTTCCACTGGGGTGGGGGAAAAAAAAAAGAAAAAGAAAGAAGAAAGAAAAAGAAATCTCTGCCCCTCCGTGCTAGTCTAAAGTCACATTAGGAGTGATATCCTTTTGACCTTATCTATTTAGGGTCTGCATTGTTATACTTGACCGTGAGCACCCACTAAAGCACTGATTACCTTTAGGGAAAAGGGGAACAGGTAATACGGGGAAAGGTTTAACAGGTCATATGGGAAACGCATAGGGATGTTTTCCTTTAATATTTCTGATATTAGCAGCCTCCTAATGAACAGTCATCAAATCTTTTTCTTTGTTGACTTTATTTTTATACTGTAATATTCTGAGGCTCAAGATAACCTGTGGGAGATAGTGGGCTACATAGAAAAACCAGAGATTATGGGTCAGGCGGACCAAATTGTCTTTAACTAGTTGTATAAATATTATAAGCAAGTTAGTCTGTTTCACAGATGGTTTGTTCATTGTTATACTGGATAATAGAAAACGTACCTCTTGAAGTTATAAAAATTCAATGGAGTTATTTTAAGCACTAAACCTGTAAGCACTTAATAGTTTTGTGCAGTTTTTTTGTATTTGAAGCATTTATTTGAAATATTGATTAATAATTTCAATAGTCTATTCCATTGGCCATTTTAAAACTTCTGGCCTAAATTGTCAGTTCTAATCTATAGGCTTATCCAGCACTAAATTGTCATTGCCCAGGTATTGGCAAAGCTATGGGGGAACTGTCAGTCTCATACAAAGCTCATTGGAAGGCATTTGCCAGAAGGAAATAAAATTCTTAAATTATGTGCATTTTAACCTAACAGTTGCACTTCCAAAAATGTATCCCAGGAAAATAACTGGATGTGTGCAAAGATGTATGTATAAATATTTTTTATCATAGCACTTATACAGCTAATTATCAGGACAAACAGGGAATTGGTGCAATAATTGTATATACATACGGAGAATATGTACGAAAGGATGATGTAGTTTTATTTATTGATTTAAAAAGACATCCACCACATAGGATATGTCTGTATATGAACACACAAAAACACACACTACATACATGTATGTAGGCATGCACACAAACATATACCACAAAATGATTCCATTTTATATGAGTTTCAATAAATACAGAAGCATGATATCATATATACCATCACCAGTGCTAAATATTATAAGGCAGAATTATGGATTACTTAAAAATATTTTTCTGTATTGCTGAATTTTTGCAGTGAGCATATATCTTCTTTTGATACATGTCTCGTCACAGGGATTTTTATGCAAATACTCTTGAGAGAGAGCTCCTAGAAAGAACTCGGAAGGAAGCAGAATAGGAAAGAGAAAGAAGCCAAGCCGGCATGTCCTCATTCTCATCCCATGGGGAGCTTTGGAGCATGAATAGCAACACAGAGTAAGCCTTCCCTTGACGTAAGGATCCCAGCCCTTTGCATACCCAGAGGGTCAGCCCTTGGCTGGAAGCCCCTTCTAGTAGTGTGTATAAATTCCTGGGCAAGGTAGCTCCCATGAACTGAGGGCATTTCTCTGAAGAGGGGAGCAGCTGTGAGCTATGAGGAGTTAACCCTCATGGCAACTGCGGCACGAATGTACCATCATGAAAAGGAGATCTGAGTGGGACACCAACAATATCTTCTGCAGTCTATACTTGGCACCGCTCAGAACCTTTTGCTTTCTCATACTAAATTCAGTCTACTGAGGCACAGCTTCCCCAGAATTCTAATTGGTCACAAGAGTGGGAACTACATGCCCCGCTGTGCAGTTGATTCCAAGACCATAACTGATACTCATCATCTCCTTGATCTACCATCCATATTAGATCTCCTCTTCCTCTGACAGTTCTTCTGGTGGTATAGGTGTCTTGCCTGGTGGTCTGACCTATTCCCAAAGAGCCTGATTCCCTCCTTGGAATGTCCTGATCAGGCCAAAGTTATTCTCCTTCCTCACAGTTAAAAGTACCATGAGAGTACCTGTTGATGTCCCAGTGGGTCATCTAACTGCCAAACGTATTTCTTCCTGCCCCTTTCTATGAAGCAGCAGCCTTATTTCCCAAAAATGATCAGGGTCAATAGCCTGGCCTTTATGGTGACTCCTGGTGGCTTAAAAATTGTAATGTGACCAGTGGCAGCCACAGCTGTATGTTTAGTGGGACTCCTGCTGTGCCCCTGGTGGAACTGTCTGTTCTCTGAGACCCACAGAGCCTAAAGTGGCTAGGACAAAAACACAGATCGCCCTAGTGGGACACTGAGAATGATAATGAATGAGATCACTCCTATTTCTACCTCCTAGTTCTGCTCCCATGTCTATTACCTATCAAAACCTTGTAATATCCATTATTTTAATATATTTACTGGAAGGATGGTGTTATCGTCATGCTGGCAGCCCAGCTGCTGCTTCAGTTGTCTAAACACCACTCAATCAGGCTAGCAGCAGCTGGATCCTGAGTTATGTGGTAGGACCAGTGATCCCATGGTTGTGTATCCATAGTCACACCTACTTTCCCATACAGTTGGTCCCTTGGTCTGAGGCAATGTCAGTCATTGCATGGAAGACCCGCCAGAGTGTTTGGTGTGGGGATAACCAGGTGATCAGGGCATCAGTCATTAACAGCCAGCACTCACAGCAGCTGGAGGATAGGTGCAATGATCCAATAAAAGAGATCTGGGCAGGAAACCAAAATGTTTACTAGAGTGTGTGTGACTTCGATAACCAGAAAAATAGCAATAAAGCTAAAAGAAAGATTTTATATTCAGCTATGTTTGTTTTTTTTTTTAACATCTTTATAGGAGTATAATTGCTTTACAATGGTGTGTTAGTTTCTGCTGTATAACAGAAGTGAATCAGCTATACATATACATTTATCCCCATTTCTCCTCCCTCTTGCATCTCCCTCCCACCCTCCCTATCCCACCCCTCTATGTGGACACAAAGCACCAAGCTGACCTCCCTGTGCCATGCGGCTACTTCCCACTAGCTATCTATTTTACATTTAGTAGTGTTTATATGTTCATGCCACTCTCTCACTTCGTCCCAGCTTACCCCTCCCCCTCCCCGTGTCCTCAAGTCCATTCTCTACATCTGCGTCTTTATTCCTGTCCTGCCCCTAGGTTCTTCAGAACCATTTTTTTTTTTAGACTCCATATATATGTGTTAGCATACAATATTTGTTTTTCTCTTTCTGACTTACTTCAGTCTGTATGACAGACTCTAGGTCCATCCACCTCACTGCAAATAACTCAATTTCGTTTCTTTTTATGGCTGAGTAATATTCCATTGTATATATGTGCCACATCTTCTTTATCCATTCATCTGTTGAAGGACACTTAGGTTGCTTCTATGTCCTGGCTATTGTAAATAGAGCTGCAATGAACATTGGGGTACATGACTCTTTTTGAATTATGGTTTTCTCAGGGTATATGCCCAGTAGTGGGATTGCTGGGTCGTATGGTAGTTCTATTTTTAGTTTTTTAAGGAACCTCCATACTGTTCTCCATAGTGGCTGTATCAATTTACATTCCCACCAACAGTGCAAGAGGGCTCCCTTTTCTCCACACCCTCTTCAGCATTTATTGTTTGTACATGTTTTGATGATGGCCATTCTGACTGGTGTGAGGAGATACCTCATTGTAGCTTTGATTTGCATTTCTCTTATGATTAGTGATGTTGAGCATCCTTTCATGTGTTTGTTGGCAATCTGTATATGTTCTTTGGAGAAACGTCTATTTAGGTCTTCTGCCCATTTTTGGATTGGGTTGTTTGTTTTTTTTGATATTGAGCTGCATGAGCTGCTTGTATATTTTGGAGATTAATCCTTTGTCAGTTGCTTCATTTGCAAATATTTTCTCCCATTCTGAGGGCTGTCTTTTCATCTTGTTTATAGTTTCCTTTTCAGCTATGTTTTTTTTTTTTTTTTTTTTTTTTTTTAGAATCTTGTTTTCTATAGCTTAGCTACTTTATTTATTTATTTATTTATTTATAGCTGTGTTGGGTCTTCGTTTCGTGTGAGGGCTTTCTCTAGTTGTGGCAAGCGGGGGCCACTCTTCATCGTGGTGCGGGGGCCACTCTTCATCGCGGTGCGCGGGCCTCTCACTATCGCGGCCCCTCCCGTTGCGGGGCACAGGCTCCAGATGCACAGGCTCAGCAGTTGTGGCTCACGGGCCCAGTTGCTCCGCGGCATGTGGGATCTTCCCAGACCAGGGCTCGAACCCGTGTTCCCTGCATTAGCAGGCAGATTCTCAACCACTGCGCCACCAGGGAAGCCCTCAGCTATGTTTTTAAAATGTTGTACTTAGCTACAATTTAAATCCAAGTACTACATGAATTTACATTCTCATCTTTCACACTAGGGAATCAATAGATAGTATCTAAAGTTGATAAGTCAAGAAGTAGAATTATAAATGTATTATTTTAAAAAATTGAAATTAGATCTTAAAAATAAACACTCAGATTAGTAGTGAAAAATACAGATTTCATACAGTTAAGTGAATTAAGAAGACAGACATGATAAAAATTGACAATATTTTTCCTTGTGGAAGTTTAACAAAATAGAGCTTTCAAAAAGAACATTCCAGATATAGAAAAACTTCAGTTTCAATGTTTAAAGACCATACTTCAATCAGCAAGATAAACATTTTTTGTATTTTATCTGCGTCTCTTATTGAGATTGCCTCTAAAAAAAGATCAAACGCCTGTTTGAAAGAAGAATGAATAAACAGGTATGTCACCAGCTGCTCAACAATTGGTTAAGGGACCAAATGTCTACGTCTTCATTTGCCAAAGTCCCCACTGACCAAATTAAAGTTAAATGATCTTGGCTTTCCTCATTTCCTCAAAGAAGACTTTAATCTGTTAGGAATGCAAGAGGAATACTATTCTGTGTTAGAAGGGAGAGAAATCCATACTTATTTCCTTCAGTCCTACCTTGTTTTTCCTGTTTTCCCTTTATCACATTACTGAAGAAAACTAAAAACTAAAAATAAATTTTAAAAAGCCTTGATTAGAGACTAAGGTGATGATTAAGTTGACATTGTAAGTTTTAAAAGCTGCGATGAATCATGAGTTATAGAGCCACTTTCTCCTCCTTTATTTGGTTCACACATTCATTTGACCAATATTTTGATCATCTCTTATGTGGCCAGCACTGAAATGCACGATACAGCAATATCAATGAACAAAACAGACATGGTTCCTACATTACTAGAGCTAAGGGTCTGGTCCAGGAGTGTGGTTGGGTTGGTTTAAGGCTGCATCCCAATGGAAGCATGATGGAATACTTTTAATTTATTGGTGTCCATTGCTCAGGTCTGCATAAGTCAGTACCAAGGATACATCCCCAGATGATATTGACAGCATGAAAAGATTTCTGTTTCTAACTCTTGTGGTCTTAATAGGCTGGTTAAATTCCTGGGGGATTAAGCTGAAAGAAACTCAGGACTGAATGTGTTTGTTTCTGTGTATTAGATAAAACAGCCATCTCTCCCAGTCTTGACGGACTGGTCTCATGTAGGAGATGAAACACTTCAATCAGCTCAGCTGGGCTCCTGGCTGCCTCTCAAAACTTTGTGATTGTCCAAGCTGTCTTCATTGTTTTTAGTGATTCCCAGTAGTTGAGAGAGTGTGACAAGACCCTTCAGTATCCCAAAGGGGAGGATCACATTCAGCCTTAGATGCAGGCTGATTGGAAGCCAGACTCTCAAGCAGCAGCTGCGAAAGCATGCAGTCATGCCTCTTCCAGGGAGAAATTGGGAGATACTGTGCTTCTTTGGAATACCAACCATAGATGTGGGTTTTTAGCTTTGTTTTATTTTGCTTTCTTGAGTTAGCACATTCATTTTTATTGAGATATAATTCACATAATAAAAATTTACCATTTAAAAATGTACACTTGAGGGACTTCCCTGGTGGTGCAGTGGTTAGGAATCCACCTGCCGATGCAGGGGACATGGGTTTGAGCCCTCGTCCGGGAAGATCTCACATGCCGTGGAGCAACTAAGCCTGTGTGCCACAACTACTGAGCCCACGAGCCACAACTACTGAAGCCCATGCGCCTAGAGTCCATGCTCCGCAACAAAAGAAGCCACCACAACAAGAAGCCCGTGCACTGCAATGAAAGGTAGCCCCCACTCGTCACAACTAGAGAAAGCCCACGCACAGCAATGAAGACCCAACGCAGCCAAAATAAATAAATAAAAATGTACACTTGAGTAGTTTTTATCGTGCAAGTGTCACCTCTTCTAATTCTAGAACATTTCCATCACTCTCCAAAGAAATCCCATACCTAGTAACAGGATAATATCCCTCCTTTCTCCAGCCCCTAGCAACCACTAATCTACATTTTGTCTATGAATTTGCCTACTCTGGACATTTTGTATAAATGGAGGCAAACACTAAGTGGTCTTCTGTGTCTGACTTACTTAGCATAATGTTTTCTAGGTTCATCCACATTTTAGCATGTATCAGTACTCGGTTCCTTTTTAAGGCTGAATAATATTTTATTGTATGTATACACCACATTTTGTTTATCCACTCAGCCCCTGATGGACATTTATGTTATTTTCACTTTTGAGCTAGCATGAATAATGCTGCCATGAACATTTTTGTGCAGGTTTTTGATTGAACATATGCTTTCAATTCTCTTGGGTATATACGTAGGAGTGGAATTTCTGGGTCACCTAATTATTCTTGTTTAATTTTTGAGGAACTAGCATGCAATTTTAAGTCAATTAAATAATCATCATTCAGCACTATTTGTCCACTTTCATGCATGATTTATAACCCTCTTGCCAAAGAGAATTTGAGATGGCTCATAGCGAAAAGAAGTACAATACAATAGTTATTTAAAAAAATTAATACAGTAAAAAAGCACAAGATATGTAGTATACACATAAGTGGTTCTTAATCTTTTGGGGCTATGTGCCCCTTTGAGAAGCATATAAAAGCCATGGACCTAGCTTAAGAGAGGATGATATTCAAGAAGGGAAGACCCTTATATCTTGAACATGGAATAAGATGGAGTCAGTAATTGAGTGTTATATTTGGTTTGGAAGTTTCCAGGAGTCAAAACTACTCCTGCTATGGAAAGGGGACCCTAGTCTTTCTAACTCATTTCACAACTATAACACAACAATTACTTTAGATTACCATGTTGTAGAGCAGAAAACAACTATAACGGCATACCTTAAAGATGATTCGAGGAAATCTCTACTCTTAAAAGCCCGTGGGCACAACCCAGTCTTAGAGACATAAGATAAACTGGCACAATTTCCTGCCGAGTGCCAGCCTGCCTCCAATTGCAAAGACGAGCTTACCCACACCTTCTGGAAGGCTCCATTCAGTTTCCCCATTTAGAGCCAAGCCTATCTACTCACCAGCCCCAGAGAGAAGTAAGTTTTTTCTTTCCATGGTACCTGGTCTAACTTATTTTCTCTTACTGAATTAATAATAACTCTCTTCCTAGGAGAGTTGATAGTTCCTTCAGGGTATATCCTGGTACAATGATCCAGACAAGACAGTCTCAATTGTCGACAGTTTATTTTACCATCAAGCTTATTTAGTTTTAAATTCCATTACTCTGACATCCAGTTGTTTGCTGAACCTGGTTTGCACCAGTGAATAAGAGTCAATTATGCACATAAATTTCTAACTCTGCATTCAGTGACATCATGTTGTTAGTTTGAAATGGACCATGGTAGGAGTATTTACACCATGGGAACTGGCAAACATTACACATCATGGGTTTTTTTCCCCCCAAAGAGCTAATTGTTAAACCTTTACCAGCACAGGACTGCTGACACTCTAGTCTTGGTGGCATCACATCAAATCTTACCAATCTTACCAAATCTTACTTATTCCTTTTATACAGTGCTTTATTCCAGCACTGTGCCTGAGTAGTTCACACACACACACACACACACACACACACACACACACACTCTTCATGGCTGTTTCCATTTCAGAGATAAGAAAAATGATATTTAGAAATAGTAAATGTCCCAAGTTACACAGCTAGAAAGCAGCAGATTTGAAGCTCAAACTTAGGTCTTTTTGACTCCAAAGTCTACACATATATGTGTATGGTTTATACAATAACATTCTTAAAACCAGTCACTATTCTAGTATGAAAAATATTGCATGTATCCATATAAACTTGTGCTTTCACGTATTATATCCTGACTGAAATACAACCAAAAATAAGTTAGAAAAAGAGTATTTTTTTCATGGTAATTGCTAAAATAAGGCAGCTTTACTTACCTTGCAAATTAATTTGGGAAAAATTTTCATTGTAAATCCCTTTTTGCTTGCTAATCCTCACCTCCTGAGGGATCTGAAGAATAATCATAAATTATCTCATTTCATATGAATTCCTTCTTATCCTCTCCTCCCATTTATACCTCCCATTTATACCACTGCTCTACTCTGCCTTTTATTCAGGGATCATTTTTAATGTCAATTTGTATCTTTTTTACCAGACCATGAGTACCAGTATTCATTTCGCTCCCTTCTCTGTTCCTAGAATAGTACTGTGCATAGGGTAGCTTCTCAATAGATAGCTGTTGCAATGAAATGAATCATCTCAGATCTTGATCCCAAAAGAGCTGATACTTGCTTTAATTTATTTCATAAGCATTCTTTCACCTTGCTACAATGACAACCTACTGCTTCCATAACCAATGCTCACCTTTTTCCTAAACTCATAATTCCCTGTAAATTTTAGCATCAAATCACATGTACGGCAGGAATACTAGTCAGGACATAGGGCACCTTGTCCACTTGCTATAACACGACCCAGCTCATAAGTTCCTGTCTAGTATTGCTTTAGTATTTCCCTGAAGAGAGTTACATAGTTTAGGCTTTCTCTGAACACTGGTACAGAATTACCCAACACTCATGAGAGTTTGCATTACGGAAATACTCTACCCTGTCTAAGATTATATATTGCTAACATGTGAGTCTATAAATCATAGATGGTCTGAAAGAGGCATTCTAACTCCTAATGTATGTTTTAGTATATTCTAAATCTGAGCACCACTGTCACAGAAACTGTATTTGCCATTAACCTTAGCAGTCAATGACCTCGTGTCACCAGGTCCCCAAAGCATTAATCATTATATCCCACCACTTCCACCCTCCTTACCTCCAAATATATTGTATGTTGCCATATTTTGTTTTCAGGCCCTCCAGGATTGGAGGGTATAAAGTTCTCTATAAAAGTACTCAATATACCATTAATCTGAACGTCTTGACACTTGTCAGAAGGGACAAAATTATTTTCTTTCCAATTTCAGCCTGTTAATCTTACCTAGAAGCCTTTGTCCCAACCTACATCCTTTTTCTCCCATATCAACCTTTATAGGGATTTTTGTTTTGTTAGAACTTTTGTAGCCCTTACTCATAAAGCATCTACTTAGGCCCCTAATCATTTAATTTTCCTCTTCAGTTAACTCTCTCTAGGTAGTACAAATCAGATTATCACATTACGTATTTGCATAATTTCCCCAAAGTGAATCAAAGAATTTCTCACAAATATGATCCCACTAACCATTCTCACAGCTCCAGAGAGAAGACATGAGGGAAAATAGAGGTGTTTATGTATGGAGGAAACTTAGTCATGGCGCATTTCAGTAAAAAGTGGGTTTGAACCTAAATATTATCCTACACAAACCAGACTGGCTAAATTTTACAATATCAGGCCACTAGACGTGTTTCTGGGGAAAACAGGACATGCTTTCATCCATTCTCCCACTCTTGAAAATACAGAGTCCCCACGTTATTTCACAGAGCAGCCTCAGGTTTCCTCAGAAACAACTCGCCACAAGGCCTCTGGTGAGCGTTACCATGACACCTGTTTTGCCGGTATTGATCCTGGCTTGTTCTGGCCCTTTGAACCACACCCCCCACCTGATTCTAGATCAATCTGCACGATGCTCTACATCTTGAGACATGCAATAGAGAAGTGGTTAAAAGCACTGGACTTACTCTTGAATTTGAAACTCAATTCTACCACTTGAACAAGCTTCTTCGGGCTCCCATCTTGCTGTTTCTTCATCTGCACAATGACAGTTAGTAATAGTCCTTACAGGACTTTTGTGAGGTTGAAATCACAGAATGTACATAGAGCCCCTGGCACTGTGTCTAGAACGGTACTTGCTAAGGAATAGTGACTATTTATCATTATCATTATTTTTGTCATGCACACTGCCTGGGCTAAACTGCTAATCCACTAACAGGTAGAGCTTCAGGTAAACCCTCTTTGTGTCCTGATGAAGTACATGTAACAAGTTTTGTGTCCCCCCACCGCCCCCTCGCCTTCTCCCCAGCCACAACTTCCTTCCTCCCTGTTCAAGTCCAGAGGAAAGGACTTGAGCATCCAGATTTCCTCACAGGTCCCTTCAGTCGGCAATAATGCCTGGGGCCTCATAGCCCATACCCCATTTAAGTACCAATTATAACAATCTCTTAGTACCTGGTTCTACTACCATTGATCCAGTGCCGTAATTTTCCAGCACAATGCCTCAGCATGGAACTGTGTAATCTAGGGATTTAAAGAAGATAGAGCCCTTTTAAAGAAGCAAAACACAGGTTTGGAGGAGATTCCAGCTACCATAGCCCATGAGCTTCCCTCGGGGCTGCTTTAAAAGAAACTATTTTTGCCCTGATGCTCACAGAGACACCTGGGATTATTCTAGCAATTAGCAATGATGACTTTTTATTTTTTTCTCTCTTTGCTCCTGCTAAAACTGCCTGCTCGTCCTTGGAGGCCATTGACAAGACATAAGAAATACCTTCTGGGTCTTGACTATTTAATTTCCAAGTGTTTATTCAGTGTACTCCTGTAATTTTTGTGAACTGGATGGAACCACATAAAGCTTCTACATTTGCATTACTAATTAAATTACTCAAAATAAATTCACCATTGTAATCTAATGTAAGGTGTGAATTTATCGTTCAAAGAGACAAGAGACAAAAAAGCTAAAACAAACAAGTGAACAAACACTTACAGTTTAACTGTAAGCGGACTAAAGTTTAACCAGGGCAGTGACGGTGATAAAAATAATGATAATGATAAAAAGAGTCAATATTCATTAGCAAGTACCATGCTAGATATAGTGCAAGATCCTCTACATGCATTGTCTCATTTCACGCCTGTCTGAAATGCTCCTGCAGGCATGATTCAGGAAACAATATTATCCTCAGTCTCCATGGAGTAGCATGGAGGTACCTTTCAGAGGACAGTAATCCCTCTGCAGAGACTGTCCTCATTCCCAGAGTCCAAAAGTTAGCTTGTCCGAGGTCAAATTAAAAGGGGCAGGAGAATCTAAAAGTCATTGTCTAACCTCTTAAATTTCTAGCAAATAGAGCATCAAAAATGCCCTTAATGATTCAAGTTTTACCTCTACATTCCACCATGAAAAGAAAATACTGGATTCTCCTACATTTTCTAGCTCAAAGTCTGGCTTTACTAAAAGTCCAGTTGACCACAATTTAAGTGGGATTTACTCACCCTCATGTTTCTAGTTAAACATCTATGCAACATAAAGATGAAAAAAAATATATATATACATATATATATGTATATATATATACACACACATATATATACACATATATATATACACACACATATATATGTGTATATATATATTCACACACACATATATATACACACACACATATATATATGTGTATATATATATATACACACACATATACATATATATGGAGCCACGGGTTAATTTAAAAGTGAAAAACCATGAGAGGAATAGCCATTTATTGCATAAAATGTTGGGCTATAACAGTGGTTCTCAACTGGGGGCAATTTTCTCCCCAAAGGACATTTGGCAGTGTCTGGAGAGAGTTTTGGTTGTCACAAATCAGGAGCAGGGGGCACTACTGGCATCTAGTGGGTAGAGAACAGCGACGCGGCTAAATATGCTCACAGAGGATGCACAGGACAACCTCAAAGGGTTACCCAGTCCATACTGTCAATACTGCTGATGCTGAGAAATCCTAGCCTGGGAAAATATAAAATTCCTTGCTACAATTATATTCCCAATTCTCTAAAACTCCTCCAGAGAGAGGGTTACACAGCTCTCCTCTGCAGATAAAGTGAAAAATGTGGGGAGAAAATCAGTCATGTTTCAACATCATTCCTTCTGGACCAGTGTGAAGCAACCAGTTGGGATAGTGAAAGGTTGGGAATAGGCAGATCTTGAAGAGATAGGGGGAAAACTCAGGACTGGCTCTGAAGAAAAAAATCACTAGGGAGGTCCGCTTGGGCTGATCCCAAGTTCCTTTAATCCTGCTGCCTCCTCTTCCTGGCATCTCACATTCTCAGTATTCCCCACCAGATGCTCCCTGTACAGAGGCTGTCCAATATAGACCCTCTTGATGATCTTTCAGTCAAAGAAACTAATCCGTTATTGGACAGTACTTATCTAGAATGTGTCCTGTGTTTAAAGAGGGCGAGAACAAAGATCGAGCATCTTCTTCGTACCAAGCCTGAAGCTAAGTGCTTTACATGCACTATCACAACAGAACTGTGAAACAGGTATTCTCAGCCTCATTCTACAGATGAAGTATCTGAGGCTCAGTGTAATTAAATCACCAGCCTAAGATCATACAGTTAACAACTGGTTAAGCTGAATTCAAACCCAGATCTTTCTGACCCTGAAGCCACAGCGTTTTCACTTTACCACACTGCTTGCTAGGTCATGTTTTGTTTTCTTCTATTAACTGCTGCATGCATCCAGAAGTCCCTGAAGGGCTCACCTTACTGGTAGTAACTGCAGACATATATCCACTTTGTCTTGACACATCTTCCAATAAGCAGGTCCATCACTGCCCATTAACTAAATCAAGCAGGCATGATGTTCAACCACCTATTCAAAGTGTCACAACTAGGAGAACTTCGAAATATAACTCAGGCAGACAAGTGTTCCTAAGACAAAGTGCCAATCAATACCATTTATGAATAAGTATTATAAGCTGAAGCCTGACTTGTTTTAATATATTCAGCAGCATAACTGAAACATCAGTTCCCTGCCCATCTGGTTTGACCCCAAATCAGGTCACTTTTATCCCCTTGGAATTCATAAATGCAATGAGTCATATCTCTATAAATTATTTCCTTACAGGGCATCAGCAATGAGAGTAGCTTTGTGTGCTCATAGAGAAATACCTAGGAGGCATAGGGGCCTCTAAAAATCCTCATCTTTATTCCATGGGTTCTTAATTCATGAATGGGTTTTAAGAGATCCATGTTTGTAAAATTTCATAGGAGTATTTTTCATGTAATTTATATAAGCTTTCTTCAAAGGTAACTATGGTTCCTGAATTTAGAAATAATACTCTCCTACCCTACAGAGCTTGCATTATAATTTTTGCTCCTACTCCATTATCCTGAATTACAGTATAAAGGACTTAACTCCTTAACACTAGCTTAGGGTACTGGGTACATGAGAACAGGAAGTATCCCTGGATCTATAATCCACTATCACTACATGTTCAAAGGTTCTGGGGATCCCATGGTCTTCACCAAGAAACCATCTCATCCACTGGTGCTGGTCACTTATAGGTGGTAAATATTTTTAAACTCAATAAAATCTTAGCTCAAAGAGTAACTTTCTAAGGGTGGAATTTTAGACACTGGGGACAACGAGGGAGATATTGAGACCTCAAATCATAGCACCTAAGACAATCATTCTGCATTACTTTAAAGCCAGTCTTTTCCCCAAACTATGGAAAACATTTTCATCGGTACTTTAAGCAGAATATTAAAGAAGATTTTTTATAATCTAAAGAGTTGTTGAAAAGTAGGATTTTAATATTGTTAATACATAGAAGAATTCCTTGAATTTTCTATCTCGAGCTTATTTCTCAATAGATTCATGACTGGCGTTTGAATTATTCACCACTATTTACACTCAGCAATTCTCCCCAATGTGGTCTGATCATCTCGGAAAGGCTATAATATCAGGCAAGGAAAAAAATCCATAATACCAGGTAACTGAAACGATTTTGTAAGTAGTATGACATGGTTTTCTATAATGTCACATTAACTATGAGCATAAAAGAGGACTGGGAATAAATCGAGCTCACAGCATTAAGTAGATCCCTTTTCAGCACATGAGAAAGAAATCATGCAATATCTATCATGTTACATATACCAGAATGCCTATTGCTATCAGAAATGTGAGGCTGGGAATCTCTGAATTTCAGAAATCTCAGGAAAACAAGACAGGAAGTGTGGTAGATGGTATAGACTGGAGCAATGGCTCCTGTTCTAGACCTCTGCCTCCATCCATACCTTTTACCATGTGATTCTGTAATTCTTCCCATAAATGAAGTAGAATAAATCTCCTTGCCCTCTGACTTCATGCTTGGCCATGTGGCTTGCTTTGGTCAATAGAACAAAGCAGTGGTGATAGTAGTGTTCAGTTCTGATATGAGGCAATAAAAAATCTTGTATGGTTCTGCTTGCTCCCTTGACCTCTGCATCTCTGTGAGAAGAGCATGCCCAGCCTGCCGGTCCCAGGAGGAAGATGAGAGACCCGTGGACCAGAGCCACAGGAGGTAGCTGCCCTTATCAAGCTCTTTCTAGCTGAGCCAAGCCCCCACCTCTGCAGACATGATGTGAGAAACAAATGCTTGCTGTTGAATGCTAGGGATGTTTTGTGCCATTATGTTGTATTACTGTGGCCACAGTTGACTGATACAGGTGGGTATCTGTTTTGTGTTCCAAGATGACTTTAAATGCAAAGTTAACAAAGTTAACAAATAATGATGACTGGGTTTCACCTTGAAATGCACCAAAAATAGAAAAACTAGAAACAAGGAAACCAGGAAAAAAAAAGAGTAAAAAAATAATAATAAATGGCTCGTTCAATTGGCTTTCATTTCAAGGATGATAACAGAGAAGAATCCAGTTCTCTCAGTGAAACTCAGGGACTACGGCTTGACACTTTTAATTAAAAAGACATTAAAAAATTAACACAGAACTCTTCCCACTTTGCTCCAAGGCAGCTCATGAAAGACTGTTGCTTTGCTATCAGAATGCATAATATCTATGTCCAGGCCCATTTGCTTCGCCTTCTACAGGAAAGATTGTGAACATCGGTGCCTCCAGTGAGAAACTGTCCCGGCGAGGCTGAATTTCCTCAGCACTGATAACGTAAAAGCAATCTGGCAGAATAAATTAGTGGATGAATCCAAAGCACAAATTTTTGATCTTCTCCCATATTCCTGATGAAAATCAAAACAGTCCAGATATTTTTCACTACCAAGAATGGAAAGAGGTTTATTTGAAAAGGCACAATCTTGTTTTATCCTCTAAAGAAACACCTTGTGAGATGCTGTGTGCGTGCGTATGTGTGTTGCAGGCTTCTAGGGCAGTGCTTCTAAACACTAGTCTACATACAAATCACCATGAGATGATGTAAGAAGTAGATTCTGACGTACTAGGGAAGGAGTGGGTTCCAAGAGTCTGAATTTCTAAAAAGCTCCTGTGTGGGCTGATTCTGCTGGCCCAGATACCTCTAGAGGATTATTCTTTACCTCTGAGCAATCTCTGTATAAGGAAGTTATCCTGAACTTCAGGACTGATTTTCAGTTCTAGGAGAGAGTACAATGCAGCAGAAGGAATAGAGTTTAGAGTCAACCTAGTTCGTTAAGTAGAAGGATTTAAATCTTGCCTGTCTAATCAACCTGCAGTATGTTTTTAGGCACTCTATTACATATCAGTCTCCACTTCTTTGCCAATAAAATGGAAATAACCATCATGGGAAAGGAGTCGACCTACAGAAAATCTCACTAAGTGGTCATCAGTCAATAATGGGAGGTCCCATCTTTTAATACAGTAAAATTTCAAATAATCATAATCTCACTTTCCTTAATATACTGGCCTATGTTGTATGTTTGGAGAAGTGTTTACCCTTGTTCTGTTTCATGTTTGTTTGTTTATTTTGTGATAAAATGTTTTAATCATAAAGAGACATGGAAAGAAGACTTTTGGAGATGTCTGATATGTGTAAGTCCTAGTCATTCAATAAAATTTAATTGAAGGGCACAGCACAAAAACTGTGATTAGTGCTTTGAAGTAGAGAAAGACAAGATTTCACACCCTCAAGGGAGCTAAATTCTAGAAAGAATCAGATTGCATTTTGTATGGCATTATCTCCTCTTGAATCTGTTGAAGACTTCCAGTATTCTGGGATTGAATATGTATCTTTCATTATTAACTTTCTTGTGCTTTTAAGAGATATTGGGCTTTGTAGAATCAAAAGAAAATTTTTTTCCATAGAAGTGGATTTTAGAAGCTATCTTGACCAGCTACTCTGTTGTATAGAAAAAGTTAAGAAAAATCTTCATGCCTTTCAAACTGGATTCTTCCATATTAAGCATTCCTAAATATGTCTCTGGTAAAATGTCTTTTGAAACTATTAGGACAAAATAAAGGCAAATGATATCACTAAACAATTCTTGGTGTATATTTTTGGATGGAAGGAAATTGTTGAACGGATGGATTCTTGGAAATAACTTCTTAGTTCTTGAACCTTAGGCAAGTCATTTACTATCATTAAATCTCACAACCCTCATCTGTAAAATGGAAACAAAGAATATCTACTTTATATAAATAGGAGGAACATAATAATTTCTTAATAAATGATGGCAGTTATTTGTTATTCCTTGATCACTTTACCTTACTCTTTTCTTGTAAGATACCAGGTATCTCAAGCCAATAAAAGTTAGAAAAATTGGTTCAAAAGGTTTTTACCTTGTAGTCTCTTATGTAAAAGACAAACATGAACATGGAGCTTTACTGTACATGGAAGTTTTTATTAAATTCAATCATTACTCTTCAGCTTGTGAGCACACTCTCTTTGTGGACCCCTACTTACTTTCTCACATAGAACTTATATCCCAGATAAGATACATATCTACCTTGTTGGTACGAAGAATCTTCTCCCCTGGAATCGGAAAGCCCCGCCCTACATACTGAGCCCACCCCTCACCATGTACAGTCACTTGTGCCAGCAGCTGCCAGAACTGCCCAACAGAGTCCTTAAATAATAATAACAAAGCCTACAGCTATGGAAAATCACATAGTTGGAAGGCTTCTCAGGAAATGAATTGCAGAGATATGAAATCTAGACTCAGGGGTGGGATATTTTTTTCAGCTATGAATGCCAACCCTAGCTTCTCTAAGTTTGTAACTCAATTATAAACACTCCTATTATATATCTACAGAATTGTAACTGGATTAAACCAAAGGGTAGCCAACCCATTCATTACCTTTTAATATCGGTGTGTAAAAGTCATTGAGAATGTGGGAATTTGAGAATTTTTATATTTTTGCAAAAGTTGCTTTCCTTAGTAAACAGGTTTTAGATTCCCAGTCTAACCAACTGCCTCCATTTATTGAGCACCTACTGTGTTCTAAATACATATTTATCTTATTTGACCATTATAATAACTTTATGAAGTATATACAGTTTTATCATCCCAATATACAGATGAGGAAACTGAGACCCAGAGTGGTTGAATGTAATTTTGTCCAGTCAGAGAACTATGAAGTGGTAGAGCTGAGATTTATACAGTCTCTCTGACTTCAGGGTTAGTACTAGCTCCAACATAGAAAATTGTTTTTATAATATCACACCGATATATTAAGAAAGGACCCTTTTTTTCTGGAAAGTGAACTTTACTTTAGAATTGATGATATAGGGAAAATTAAATAAAAAGCAATCTGCAGGCCACCTCTAGCTTTTCCCTCCAAATTTTTATGAAAGTTGCTCATAAAATATTTGGCTGGTTTGTGTTTACCGTACTATCCATACTCCCCCTATCCAATATTTAGGCGAGATCATGAGCTAATAAGCAGTAGAATATCAAGATGGCTGAAATCAAGGAAGGGGGTTGAGGAAAGGAAATCTCAGAGAAGCCTCAGAAGGTAGGGGACAATTGAGGAGTAGAAGGCTCAGGTGGGTCTAGAAGTTCACGAAAAAAAATTCTACGGACGTCCCTCGTGGTCCAGTGGTTAATACTCCTCGCTTCCAATGCAAGGGGCATGGGTTCGATCCCTGGTCGGAGAACTAAGATCCCACATGCCGCATGGTGCAGCCAAAAAAAAAAAAAAAATCTACATGAAGAAAAGTTTGTCTTATTAGCAATAAAATAAGAAATCCCAAACATGGAAACTCTACCTTAAAGAGATCTACTTTGCTGGGAAAATAGGTCCTTAAGATCTCTTCAGGGCAGGATTGGAAAGGGAATGCATAGAGGTGGTAGCCCAAGGAAGGAGAGATGCTGCCCAAGAGATAAGGAGGAAGATGAGAGAAAAACAAGAACCGAGGGTGGGAGCTGGAAGAGAGGAAAAACGCTGGATGGGGAATGTAAAGGGTGAAATGCAGCATGCTTTCTGAGGGGACCACAGCCCATGACCTCAAGGATTTTCAACAGAGACTGATAAAAGTATTGGAACTAATGAAGAGGTGGAATCCTTGTCATGACTGATGATAACTGAACAAGAGAACACACAACTTTGGGTCACATCTAGAAAATAAGTTAGCTATTCTTCAGCACCACAAGAGAAAAGGACTCAGACTGCACCAAGGGGTGGGGTAAATTAGACCTTTGATTCCTCTGAAATTGCCAGCATTTAAACCTCTCACACGGCCCATGCCTTATTTGTCTCAAAAACATGTCCCTGTCCTCATCCTATAGCTCCTATTACATGATTAAAAGTAAGTACACGGTGGCAAGATTCACTTTAGAATCATCTTTGTACACCCTTTGATGTCTAGCAGAGAAAGTGCTCAATACATATTTATGGTAATGAATAATTAATGAATGAATATTCACACATATTTGGAATCTAAGTATGTCCTTGGACAATTTATGTAAACTTTCTGAGTCTTAGTTTCTCCAAGTATGAAATTGAGATAGTAGTACCCACTTCACAGGGCTCATGTAAAGATTTAAAGGAATAATTTTTGCATTTTGCATGCATGCATGTATGAAATGCACTACAGCATTTGGCACAGTATTTGGAATGTGGAAAGTGCACACATCATAGGTGTTAGCTGGTATATTTAAGTTATAAATGCTTTTTAAAGACCTGTTGACTTTGATCTGAAGTCCAATTCCATAGACCGGAAATTCAGAGCTCTCATAATATTCCGGCCAATCCCCAAGTTTGGCTCTTATCTCTCTCTGCTTCCTTCCTATACACAAGCTTGATATTATTCAGAATTAATGTGAGTGTAAAATAGGGTTGCTTCACAACTTCGCTAATTACCTTTTCCCATCTTCACACACATACACCAGCATTTATGCACTTTTGAGAAAATGCAGTATTTGAGGGTTACGGGCAGTGTCACCTTGCACATCATGCAGCACCCCTATCATCGTACGAGCCTCATCACCCTCTTCCCTCTTCCTCTACCCTCCCTCTGAGGAGTGGCAAGAAAATCTGTTCCCTTAAGTGGTACAGGGCAGGAAAGCTCATATTTATGCCCATGGAGTCCAGCCTTCCACTTTAAGTGCTTTTCCCCACAAATATAGTTGTTTTTCCCCATGGAATTCTGGTGAATAAAACATTCTACATTCCGATATGTTATTACTAATATAATAAGGAACTCCCCGATGGTGAGTTTCACTAAGCCTGTAATAAGTTTACCAGGGCAGCTACTGAGTCTTTTCCTTCCCTAGGGCTCTTCACAAGGAGATGTAGATTAATGTGTATGTGCAGAGGGAGCTTGAGGTGCTCTATTTTTCAACTGGCCTAATAATATAAGATCTTGCATTTACAATAGTGGTGTTGCATAAATGATCTCAGGTAGTTGGATTCACCAAAGCTCAGAAAGCTTCAGATACCTAATTAGCAGCAGAACAAAGAAGAAACTGAGTCTCCTGACCCCAGCCCTATGTTCTTCCCACTACAAACTACATTACAGCCAGTGCCCTAGCTCAAAGGAGTAAGCCTCTGTAGACCTCTGATTAGAGACCAGGAAGTGCCCTCCTTCCTGATCAAGGCTGACCTCAAAGTTCTAACTCATTTATTTCTATTTTAGTTCTTCCAAAAAAAAAGAAAAAGAGAGAGAGAGAGAGAGAGGGAGATGCTTTTCCTTTCAAATGATGCAGTGTTTGGAAACATCCCCAAGAAGGTTCTTTCCTTGTTTTAAAAATAAATCTCAGGGTTTGGTTTTGTTTGTTTGTTTGCTTGTTTTTGGTGAGGTTACTCTTCAAAAGGACCCAATGCACTTGGGTTGTGCAGCCATCTGCCACTACATGCTCAACTATTGCGGTTAAAAAAAATCTGGCCACCCTGCCTTTGATATAGAAGAACCACATAGGGTTGAGTCATACGCTGTGGAGAGAACACAGCTAATTATGGGATGTGCTGGGCCCAGAGAAGATGTTAACTGCTACATAATTACAACTGCAATCCAAGGGGACAGAGTCATGGAAATCCAGTTAATATAAAGAAGTCAACATAAAAATACTAAATTCTAAGCCACAAACTGCTGAAATATAATTCCATTCTTGAACGTTTATTCCCAGGATCTTCCAAACTTAAGATCTGGTTTGTCACCAAGGATGTCCATAATCCTGCAGCACTTTTTCACCATTAAATGAAATATTGTTTAACAATGCTGTGTTTTGATGACTGGAATGAAGATGAAAGAATGGC
Organism: Balaenoptera ricei; assembly: GCF_028023285.1. Classification (NCBI taxonomy): domain Eukaryota; kingdom Metazoa; phylum Chordata; class Mammalia; order Artiodactyla; family Balaenopteridae; genus Balaenoptera; species Balaenoptera ricei. The sequence continues at coordinate 20,192,169 of NC_082655.1, forward strand.
ACCAGTTGCAGAGACACAAGACCTTGGTTCTAGCCACAACTTGCCGATTAAAAAAGGCAAGAGACCCTGTGCAAGTCACTTCATTTGGGGAGGCGGAAAGGATGGAGGGAGGTTAGTTAAGAGAGTATCTGAAGTTTTCCCTTATGACAAATAGAAATAGTCCATTTCAAAAGAGTTATTGATCATCAAGTTCACATCAGGCAAGTATTTGGAATTCAAAGATGAATAAAATGTAGTCTAATAGCCAATTTCGTGAGGTTATTACACTTTCTCTGAGTGTCCCATAATTTAGAAAGCTCATGACAGTAATAGAAACTTTACCCTTTGGGCATTTCAATTTTTTTTTCTTAAATTTCAACTCAAATTCCAGGAAGCAAAATAACTTCTCATGAGCAGTGTATTAAGAAGTTGAATGGTGAAAAAGTAGAAATAAAGCTTTCATGGGCAATATTTCATGGTCGCATTCGATGATGCCTAGACTATGTTCTGCAACATTCTATTTGTGGGACATGAGGCTACAGGCTGAAACCAGACAAGAAAGCAAAGGCATTTAAAAGAACCCTAGCACAGTAGCTGGTGTTTTAGATAGGCATATGTGTGTGCGTGTGTATGTGCACGTGTGTGGAGTTCCATCCCTCGGGGGTAGAACGGTGCGACATGTATGAATCAGAATCATATAAAGAACCCAAGTCACACTATAAAGTTCTCATTCAGTGGCTCTGGGGTGATACTCTTGACTTTGTTTTTAAAATAACAACTTTGTTGTGATATAATTTATATACCATATAATTCACTCTTTTAAAGTGTACAATTCAATGATTGTTAGTCGATTCAAAAAACTGTGCAACCATCACCACTATCTAGTTTCAGAACAATCTCACCACTCCAAAAAGTTATCCTGCTACCTCAGGACTATCAGTAGTCACACCCAATTCCTCCTTCTCCCATCCCCTGCCAACTATGTCCTTATGTCTCAAAGGATAACTATAAAGAAGAAAATGAGTTTCTTGTCAGGCCTACTAATTACTTAATTCCTGATGCTCCAGAAAAATGGTAAACAACTAAAGACTATGATTCCCACTTACATGCATTAGGAGATGTGCTGGGTTCAGGAAAATGCAAAATTAAGTAGATAAACACTAAAATTACGATACCATGTGGGATTTCAGTTTATTTTCTCAGACCAATTCCAGAGAGCTTTCAGAAAGTTCCCTAAGAGAATTTTTCTTTGAAAGACTTATGTGCTGTCCAACTAATATAGGAGATAACTCAACAGGTACATGCTCTCCAAGGATTCTTGGAAAAACACCTTGAGCTGACCTTTTAACATGGACCCAGCATCTGCCTGGAGCCTGCTGGAGACATGTGAGAGACACTAAAGCTTTGACAAGGAATTCAAAGATCCACTGCTTCCCAGAGGTGCTGCTGAGGGCCAGACTTCTGGAGGCTGTCACCACTGCTATCAGTTGTAAGTCATAGTAGCTGCCACTCTTACAGTGAGAGCCCATTGATGGGAGCCCCTCCTGGAAACAGCAGAAGCATTTTCAAGTTGGTGGCACTATGTTGTCCAACATGAGACGGTTGATGCATCAGTCAGTATTGAACTCAACGGCATGTATCAAAAATCCAGTTATAGCATATTAACCAGTAAGAGTTTATTTTTCTCATGTTAACAAGGTCCAGAGGAGGGAAGTTCAGGGCTGTCGCAGCTGCTCATGAAAGTCCTCAAATACCAAAACTCATTCCAGCTTTCTTAGCTGCATGTAGCTGTTGCCCTTTATGTTTCCCTCATCTTTCTGACTACAGCTCAGATGAAGGTAGAACAACCATCTTACAACCATAAGAATGATAGTGTTACAGTTTGAGACAAAACAAACAAACAAACAAACAAACACCAAAAACCAAAGACAACTCCTCAAAAACAAAACCAAAAACTACAGTGCCTCCAAAAGCTCTATCCAGTAGACTTCTGCTCACATTTCTTTAGCCAAAACCAGGTCATATGGCAAGGACAGGTTTGGCTACAAGGAATTCCTTAGAGGAAAATAGAGAGTGTTGCTTCTCTACTAAAAAGTGGGTTGCATTAATTGGAAGCAGAGAGAAGGAATATGCAGGAAAGTAGCAGTGTCTCAGCGTCTGCCACCATGAGTTTTTTGTTTTTTGTTTTTTTTTAACATCCTCATAGCTACATCTAAGCACAAAACCTGATCCAAAGGTCATGGGTTTTTTATTTAGGTACAAGAAATTACTCACTAGTGTTAATTCCAATTCAAAGCTTCTAGTTATTTTCTATGTTACTCTAGGAGATTGCAACTCAGAAAAAAAAAATATATATATATATGTTTAACACTGTAAGTTTTTAAGATGAGGGTCCTGCCTCAGAAATGTATGAAGCCCCAGTAAGTATAATGCTTTGCATACAGAGGTCTGCATTTCTTCTGAAGTATGAATGGGATGGTTTTGAAAAATGAAGTTAGTTTTACCCCCAAAGCCTGGCAAACTAATCTAAAATGTACAGCACCTCCCAAGTAACCATGCAAAGCTAGCATCAGGTTGCCTAAGCCAGTATAAACAAGAAGCTCAAATCAAATGTCTTCTTCGAAGTGTCTAAACAGTGAAGGAAAACAGAGAATACTGAAGGACTTTCGCACAGAACTGTGATGCTCTCACCCACAGACAGTGGGATGCAGAGGGACATCTAGCTTATGAATGGGAAGAGAGGATCCTGTAGCATGTTCCTCGGGCCCAGGGAGAAGGAAGTTACTCTCTGTCATTGGCATAATTGTGTCCCCTGAAATTTATATGTTGAAGTCCTAACCCCCATATCTTGGAATGTGACTTCATTTTGAAATAGGGTCATTGCAGATGTAATTAGTTAAGATGAGGCAATAATGGAGCAGGGAGGGGCCCTAATCCAATATAACTGGTGTCCTTATAAAAAGGGGAAATTTGGACACAGACAGGCACACAGGGACAGAGGCATGTGACAATGAAGGTAGAGATTGGGGTGATGCTTACACAAGCCAAGAAACCCCAAAGAATGCCATCAGAACACCAAAAGCTAGGAGAGAGGCATGAAGCTGAATGTCTCTCACAGTTCTCAGAAGGAAGCAACTTTGCTAAGTCCTTGATCTTGGCCTTCTATCCTTCAGAACTGTAAGACAATACATTTCTGTTCTTTAAGACACCCAGTTTGTTGCACTTTGTTACCACAGTCCTAGCAAACTAACAGAAAGATGATGATGCTTGGCTTTAGATTTTTTCACCAAGAAAACAGATCCGAAGGCTACAGACCTAAGCAAATAGTTATTTTCCACAGTGTCAACTACGCACTTTACCCATTCTGATTGTTGGGCAAACTTACTAAGTTATCTACAAAAGAAATACAGAAAGGTTGTGGCCTTGAATTCTGAAAAGTCTCTTTAGTTTATATTTATGAATTGCCATATGGAAATTGTTTTGTGGGATATTGGGGGAAGCCATAGTTGGAATCAGAAGCTAAAGTCTGATTCCCTACTATGCTGATTAATTTGCTGAAGGACTTCGGCAAATGACTTATACTCTCAAATTCAGTTTTGATTAACTTTAAAATGCGGACAATATCTAGCCCAAAGGAATGTTCTGAAGATTAAATGATGCGTTGTAATACACACAGTTCTGTGGCTGGCACTGAGTAATCTTTCAAGAAATTGTAATAATGCTAATACTTCTCAATTGGATCTACAGATAGTGTTGTAGCAGAAGAAAACATGATTTCTGAACCACAGTCAACTCTCAATAATCTATGATTAGAAGAAAAGGTTATTATAGGAAGTAAGATCATTAATAAATATCTAAAAATTGTGGTTTCCAAAATGAAACTTTTTATTGTTTTTCATTATAGAACTTATATATGCTCATTGTAAAATTTTAAAATGATATAAATATGTATAAGGTAGAATTATAATGTTATACTTCCCAACTCCAAGATGAGTGCTTGTTTTTCATATTTCTTTAAATATGTCTGTGGTGTTTAATAGAAATTATTACAAATTATTTTAAATAAAAATGGATCATATCCTATATGCTTCCAACAGATTGATTCACCTCTGTTCAATAATATAGCTTCAACCTTTCGTGCCATTACATACAACAAACCATCTCTCATTGTTTCAAAATGCTGTATAATAACTATGTTACATGGAGATACAAAAATTTATTTACTCAAGCTGTTTCAACATTCAGATTTGCTTGCAATTTATAAAATTCACAACACTATAATAAGTAAAAACTACACTTTGGAGATTGGATCTATTTTCTCCAATCTTTCAAAAAGAAAATAAGGCTTTGTTGGAAGGAAGAAAAGGAAAAGTGAAAAGTTTATTAATTTATCTAATAATTTTGGTGTATATAGTGTCAAATAATGTATTTGTAGGTTGTCTTGTTGAATTTTACTAATAATTTTCCTGAATGAGAATTAACTGAATTGGGTGGCACTCTCGGAGTCATGTGTGCACAGCCTTAGATAAAAGCTATACAATCCAATAAAATTGGTCTTCATTGAAAATGTGATGCATCTAATCTAAATAATCTAGTCCCAGGTTTTCATAATTTTTCCAACATTTTGACATCCTCCAGGAATCCCATTGTGAATCACCTTTAGAGCCAGATGGCAAAGCTTCTCAAATGATATGTCCAGAACTCACCCAGGCAGACATCCTAGGATCTTGGTTTCATTTTGCAGATGAAATGAGGCAGGGTTTAGACTTAACATTCATTAAGGGAGAGAAGAGAAATATTTTTCTTCACTGTTAACTTTGGGAGTGTTGAGCAATGCAAACATTTTAGAGGCACCAGTTCTTGATAACATGCTGGCAGACATCCTGTGCAAGGAGACACCCTTGCTTGGAAAAATGACTCTTTTCTCTAGCGGGTCTACATATACTATGTGGTTTCAACCAAAACTCCACTGAGATTTTTCAACAGGATATTTACTAGCTGTTCCCAAAGTTAACAAAAAGAGTACCTTCCAAGAATAGCCAAAAAATTCTGTATCAAAAGAAACGAAACTCAATGTACCAAATCAAAATATAAAGTGACAGTTATTAAAACATTGGGGTGACTGTCGGGAATAGACAAATAAATTGGAACAGAATATAAAAGTCTGGAAATGAACATATATAACAATGTATTATGTGATAAAGGTGATACTTCAATTTAGAGGTAAAATTATGTGCTACTTAAATGGCAGTTGGAAAAAGTAGATATCTATTTGAAAAAAAATAAGCGATATATTTCATTAAATACACAAATGAAAGCCTTAAATGTATAAAAGAAGCTTCAAAAAGCATTAGAAGGAAAAAGATGCTAATAAGACTATTAATAAATTATGGCTTGAATTATGAACATAAAGCACTAGAAAAAACTATAGGAGATATATATATTATATATAGAGATATGAAAGTCTTTCTAAGTAGCACACAAAACTCAAAGAATACATATAGAAACACTGGTAGATTTTACTAAATCTTTCAAATTAGATACTTTGAAAGACATCATAAAGATCTTCAAAAAACAAGGAAGAGTGGGGGAAAATATTTACAAAAAATATCAATACTCATAATATTAATAGCTCTTATAAGCCTAAGAATAACGCACTGAAACCACTAGGAAAATGCACAAAGGATTTGAACAGACAGTTCAAAAAAAGAAGAGAGCAAATCACCAATAAATATTAAAAGATATTCGACTTTGTGGTTACCGAGGAACTAGAAATAATTAAAACAACACTAAGATGACATTTTTCACCCACTGGATGTACAGAAATTAAAAAATAATATCTGGTGATGACAAAAGTGCAGGAAAATGGACACTTTCATGCACTTGATGCAAGAGCGCAAACAGAGCCTTTTTGCAATGTAATTTCATAATGTTCATCACATTCAAATGCATTTATAATTTGGCCCAGTGGTCTTGCCTTTCAGTTTCTCTCCCACAGGCCTACTCACTAATGCTTAAAGATATTTGTGCAAGGGTGTTATTGCACTGTTATTTTCATAATTACCTGTGAAGCACAGGCCAACTACATAAAACACATTGAAACACATAAAATGATTGACAGGATGACCAGAGGGCTCAAAGGGGCGAAAATACCCAGGAGAAACCTGGCTTGAGTAAACACTGTACAACGCAATTCACTAAAAATGGCTGGAGGAGATACAGCATAGAAAGAAATCAGGGGCTTCCCTGGTGGCGCAGTGGTTGAGAATCTGCCTGCCAATGCAGGGGACACGGGTTCGAGCCCTGGTCTGGGAAGATCCCACATGCCGCGGAGCAACTGGGCCCGTGAACCACAACTACTGAGCCTGCGCGTCTGGAGCCTGTGCTCCGCAACAAGAGAGGCCACGATAGTGAGAGGCCCACGCACAGCGATGAAGAGTGGCCTCCACTTGCCGCAACTAGAGAAAGCCCTCACACAGAAACGAAGACCCAACACAGCCAAAATCATAATAATAATAATAATAAATAAATAAATAAAATTTAAAAAAAAAAAAAAAGAAAGAAATCACATTTTTTCAGACTCTCCCTCATTTCAAAGAAAGACCTAAACCTTGTATATAAAACACTAGAGTCAGGCTTCTGTGTTGTACCCTAAATTGTGCTTCTTTTCCACATGAAATCAAGGCACTCCTTAAGAAAACTTAAATGAATAAGAGGTTTTACATCAGTGCCTTCTAGTTCTGATGTCAAAAGCTAAAATGAATAATGACTATCTTCAACTGAAAACACACTCTTTCAGGGCAGTAAACAAAGTCACATATTTACTAAAGCTAGAGGTAAAGCTATCGTCAAGGAAACATTGTTCCTTTGGCCACGGTCAGAATTATATCCTCACCAATAAATGTCTATAATATTCTTTTCTCTGCTTTTTGTTAAAGGTTCATGCAGTTCTAACTTCTACAGCCATGTTTATCCATCTAATTACATGGTGCAACCTGCACTTGGAAGGCTACTTCAATTTCACTATAGTTTCCCACAGACAAAACAAAAATATCTATTTTAAACTCATCCATTGAATGAAAAATAACTACTGTTTTCCTATTCAATTGATACCAATATTGGACTTGAGCACTAAAATGATGAAAGACGCCTATCTCTCTGAGCAGAGAGCAAGAAATTTTAGGCTCAAAGAAAATCACCACAGCCTTTCTTCAAAATGGGTTCATCAGTAGGCTGCAGAACTCAGTTTTTGGATGACCAGGAAGACACTATTCCAAGTACTTCTAACCACACACCTGCTCCCAACCACTACTGATGCTGAAGTCTGTATATTTGGCTTCTCCTATCCCCCCAAAACCAAAGGACCATGTCTATCCCAGGATGGTACATGCTTCACTTTCTAACAGTTAGCACTCCCAGACCCCTCTGGATCCCTGGCATAGTATGCTTGTGTGTTCTTAGAGCTACTTGCAAATGGAGGTTCCACTTACCTGTGTTATGAAGTACTGGATATCCAGGAACATAATGATTAAGGCTTAGGACATAAAGTTGGACTGCTGAAGGAAATCCCAGCTCTGCCATGTACCTTGTATGTCCTTGAGCACATTATTTAATCTCCCTCATCATCAGTTTCTTTACCTGTAAAATGGGAATAATAAAAGCACTTATAGGGTTGCCAAGATCATTAAATGGACTAGTATTGTGTCTGGAACATAAAAAGTACAGAAAACTTAGCTCTAATTGCTAGATTCTCATTATCTACCTGCACACCGTGCCTTAGTCAGACTTAGCAAAACAGGTTACACAAATTCCCATGAGGCCAAGGGACTGCTTGCAGGTTTCCCCAGGCTGTGGGCAATTCCACAGCACTGAAGGCAATTCCGCCAAGCAGGAAGTGAGCTGGAGAAGTTCCACCCAGACTCCCAGTCATGCCCGCTCTCCAATTTCTATTTCACTTTATGGAGAACCAGATAAAAAGGACATTATTTCCGCAGCTCTATGCCACTGTGTGCACATCTACTTTGTAAAACCAGGCTTTCTGCAGCCCTAGTTGTGCACACATGTGTCCATTGCTAGATTGTGAACCTGAAGGAGGAACCAAGTTTCCTTCCTGTTTGTGTTTCTTTTGGTGATTGCCTTGTACTGTGTATGGAGAAGAGTGAAGGCTAACTAAAGAATGAATGAATGGTAGTAATATCTGTAAATAAGACAATTGAACTAGCTCAAGGCAAAAGGGAATTTTATTTCCTAACTCCCTTTCTTCCCAACTGTAAAGATATTCTTCCCTTGGTTATCAATGCTTTCCAGCATGGCTTAGCTTGTCTCCAGCTGTGCTTTCGACTCCTTCCCTCCATCTCTCCGTATTAGAACTAACTCTCTCTCTGCCAAGCGGCAATCAGGTATGATGCATTCATTAATCAGCTAAACAACCAAGACAAGGTACAAACAAAGCCATTTAACAGGAAATCAAAAACCTTAATCCAAAGAAAACTTGTGTGTAAAGAACTTAATATGGGTCACTAGAAGGGGGCAATGTCTACTTCTGTCTCAGACAGGTGAGAGAAAGACACCTATTTATTTGATCATTCCTTCTCCTTGGAATCCTAATGGTTTATTTAAGTGGCTCTAAGAAAAGTTGTTGTACATGTAGGATCTGAATTAAGTCTGGCCAGCCTGCTGCTGCTATACTAATTCTATATTTTCTCTTTGGTTTTTCCATAGCCATACTTAAAAGAATCAAAGTTCATGCAGAGAGTATCCTGAGAATAGCTGCTGCAGTGTTTGCAGAACTGTTTCAGAGGAACTAGAGATAGCAGAAGTGTTATCTAGTTCAGAGACCAGAAGCAGTATTGTTCTGAATACAATCAAACGTTTGATTTCTTTGAATGACCGAGTGTAACTCCTATACATAGCCAATGAGTAAACATGACCAAAGGCTGACTTTCCCGCTCAGTTGAAACCTCCAGCTAAATGAATCATAGTAGTTCTATGAGAAAGTGAGGGGAAAACCCACCAATAACTAGTCAAGAAATTTTCTAGTCTAACTGAGGAAGTAACTGGGGGGAAAAAAGGCAGAATGCCTAGCAAATCCATTGCTTTTCTGATGGCATTTCCTATGTGCTCCAAATCACCTAAGAGTTCCTTGGATTGGAGAGTGTATTACATTGCACTGATTGCCTTTATTCAGTTAGAGTGGAAACTGCCTGGGGACAAAATCTCACGTGGCATTAGTAGTAGCAGTGGATTTGGTGAGTCAGGTGCCTGGGTTTGAATACAGTATCTGCCATTTTATCTCTATGAACTTGGACTAGTTATTCCATCGCTTTGGGCTTCACTTTCATTTTTGTAAAATGAGGACAATATTATTATCTGCCTCGTAAAATTATTGTTGGTACTGCTTGCATTAACTCATCCATCTAAAATCCTATGTCCGGGCCCAGGCATAATCACTGATGATCAATAATTATCAGTTGCTATTGCTGAACATTGGTATCCTCCAAGTACAGAGTCCAGTGCACAGAAAATTCTCAAGACAATCGTCTCAAGACGATTTAATACATCAATCCCAAGTGTTGCCTCATGGAACTGCTACATTGGTGAACAAATTAAATAGTTTGGAAAAACTGTGTCATCATATCATCACACCTCTGCTTACCTCACCAAACATTTCTATTCTTTATTCATTTAGGAGGATTGTATGAAATTTTGTAGCAGCTCTATAGGGATAACAGGAATTTAAAATATGTCAAGGGCTAGAGAAATGGAAATAAAAACAAAAATAAACAAATGGGACCTAATGAAACTTAAAAGCTTTTGCACAGCAAAGGAAACCATAAACAAGACCAAAAGACAACCCTCAGAATGGGAGAAAATATTTGCAAATGAAGCAACTGACAAAGGATTAATCTCCAAGATTTACAAGCAGCTCATGCAGCTCAATAACAAAAAAACAAACAACCCAATCCAAAAATGGGCAGAAGACCTAAATAGACATTTCTCCAGAGAAGATATACAGATTGTCAACAGACACATTAAAGAATGCTCAACATCATTAATCATTAGAGAAATGCAAATCAAAACTACAATGAGATATCATCTCATACTGGTCAGAATGGCCATCATCAAAAAATCTACAAACAATAAATGCTGGAGAGGGTGTGGAGAAAAGGGAACACTCTTGCACTGTTGGTGGGAATGTAAATTGATACAGCCACTATGGAGAACAGTATGGAGGGTCCTTAAAAAACTAAAAATAGAACTACCATACGACCCAGCAATCCCACTACTGGGCATATACCCTGAGAAAACCATAGTTCAAAAAGAGTCATGTACCAAAATGTTCATTGCAGCTCTATTTACAATAGCCAGGACATGAAAGCAACCTAAGTGTCCATCATCGGATGAATGGTTAAAGAAGATGTGGCACATATATACAATGGAATATTACTCAGCCATAAAAAGAAATGAAATGGAGGTATTTGTAGTGAGGTGGATGGAGTTAGAGTCTGTCATACAGAGTGAAGTAAGTCAGAAAGAGAAAAACAAATACAGTATGCTAACACATATATATGGAATCTAAGGAAAAAAAAAAAAGGTCATGAAGAACCTAGTGGCAAGATGGGAATAAAGACACAGACCTACTAGAGAATGGACTTGAGGATATGGGGAGGGGGAGGGGTAAGATGTGACAGGGTGAGAGAGTGGCATGGACATATATACACTACCAAATGTAAAACAGATAGCTAGTGGGAAGCAGCCGTATAGCACAGGGAGGTCAGCTCGGTGCTTTGTGACCACCTAGAGGGGTGGGATAGGGAGGGTGCGAGGGAGGGAGACGCAAGAGGGAAGAGATATGGGAACATATGTATATGTATAACTGATTCACTTTGTTATAAAGCAGAAACTAACACACCATTGTAAAGCAATTATACTCCAATAAAGATGTTTAAAAAATAAAATAAAATAAAATATGTCAAGGGAGCTGTTTCTTTATTCAACAAACACTTTTGAAACAGATAGTTTTCCAAAAGTGAAAACACTAAGAAAATGACAAAAAGATAAAATTCCTATATCATTTTTATTGATAATAACAGACTATATTTACCACCCACCACACAATAAGCATGGTGTTACGCTCATTATATATATATTAGCTCATTTTATGCTGACAAAGTGGTTATTATGTCCATTTTAGAGAGAAGAAAACTAAGATTCGAACAAGCTCAGTAACCTGCCTGACAGTTTTCAGCTAGAGTTTTCCAGAGTTAAATCTCCTCTGTATTTCCAAAGTCTGTTCTTTTTCTACTCTCTTACTATCCCTCTTTCAACATCTTACTATCCCTCTTTCAACATCTTACTATGATATCAGGCAGAATGAAATAAGTACTCTATTGGAGATATGAATAGATTACCATGGAGCTCCTGAACTCTGGAACTCCTGGAAGGAGAACAGTGAATCCAGATGGTGGAGAATGAGGGGTGACTTTATTCAGGGCATTTTAAATGGACCATATAAGATAAGCGGGATTACAGAGGGGAAAGAGGGAGAGGAAGGGAACTCCAGGAAGTAAAAACATATCAGCCAAGCCCCAGCAGTGTCACCTCACAGGGGAGAGTAGCTGTGTGCCAGGACTTAGAAAACAGGCTGCGAGTAGGGGCGGATTATACCTAGGTAGGGGCAGAATGGCCAGAGTGTTGGAAAAGACTGTTCTTTAAAGTACAGACATGATCTCTCTGCATATTCACAAACTTTACTGCATACCCGAAGCACAGATGAACTCGAACCCTACCCTAGTTTTAGAGAATCATCACAATTCCTATTTGAGCGGGTCTGACTTAATGGTGTTTGTATATAACACACACACACACACACACACAACTATGAGCGGACGATGTCTGAACAATCATACCTTGGTCATTCATTCTCTCCACTCATTTTCTGCCATAAGGGAAATTACCCAGAGATTATTCTCAATCCCACAAGTAATCGATGAGCAAATATATAAGGTGAAATCAGTCTGTTGCAAGATCTGAGAGAGAGAGAGAGAAAGAGAGAGAGCACGTGCTTTATCAGTGGCTCCAAAGCAGGTGTTTTAAGAGGAATATAGGGTTTAGAAAATGGCAGGCCTGGGCATCAACGTACAGCATGTAGTGGGGGAAGTTCATAGAACTGTGGGCCTTCAAGATGGTCTATTTCCCCCGGTTTTACAGATGAAAAGTTTCCAAAGCCCTGGACCTGCACCACAACCCAGCACTCCTGTTGTTGCCCTGGACTGTCCCACCACTTCATCATTTAGTTGTTCTGAAAGCAGTGGCAGTGTCTCTAGGATACATCCCGTTTGCCTCTAAAAGGAAGGCTTTTTTTGGCTACAGCAAAAGGAAAGTGGGAAGATAAAACAAACTTTAATTCATCTGTTCTTACTCACAGGCTTCCCATCAAGGATGGGTTTTATCCTTATTTAGAATCAATACTAAGTAAAGAGAGTATAAATATACCAATTGAAAAACTCTTTCTGTGGATGCCTTGGCAGCCACAGTTAAATTGCTTGAGGTCTACAGACACCATGCATTTTCCCCAGCGCTTATTCTGAAACCCTCAAGTGTTAAACTCAATCATTTCCTGGGACCCTTGATATAATAGAATCTAAGATATGTTAATAGGTTTTGTTTTGTTTTGTTTTGTTTTGTGTTTAGGAGGGAGGTTTGTAGTTCTGGGACAGTTAGGTAAATCCCTAACAGACCGATGGAGTTTTTGAATCTTAATTGGTTGTGTTGAATATTTTTCCCCAAGAGATAAGAGTAACTATATTTAATCACTATGTCTGAGAAAAGTAAGAGGATCTGGGTGAAACTGAGGAATTTCCCCTGGGCATTTCCCATAGGTTAGCCTTGTGTCAAGGGATTCAAACCTCAGAGAGCTCCTAGGGCCTCTGTGTGCCACTATAGGAAGTGGCACAGACTCTCAATCAGGTGACATTATCACACTAACTACTATTATAATCCAAGGGAAAGTCAAACTCCAAAGAAAGTTTAGATTCTTCACGTGTAAAATAGGAGACTTGAACTGACACATCCCTTTAGAACTTTTCTAACACTGATCTATTCCACTTGTGGGGCGTTGTTCTGGGCAAACACAAAATGAACCACAAGATAAGTGCGCAGAGCTGAGCATTTTGAGTAAATAAAAGAAAAATGCATGTTGGAATGCACCTAAAGGGTTTACAGCTGGATTTGTTCCCTAGCTTAGAAAACCTGAAAACCTTTGGATGGTGCAGTCTCTGGGCCAATGAGTCTCAAGTAGGTTCACTTTTTTAAGGACAGCAGGGGTGGATTTATCTTCCTAGTAGGTGAAACCAAAACAACCTTGAGTGATGAGCCCAGATCTTGGGCTACTCTCTGGTCCCTTTTCCACTACATTATGCTACCTAGATTTTCTCCTTCAGACTTAAAAGAAAGAACATGAAATGACAGGCAGATGACTTGGAAAATGTCAAACCATTATCTCCAGACTTTCTAAAAACTAGTTCCAGAAAATATCTCATATAAAAATGTTTTCAAGGTGCAAAACATGTGGGATACTAGAAAATCCATCTCTCTTGGAGTTTAGAAAGCATCATTTTAAAAAAAGCTCAGAAAGATCCTATTTAGAGAAAATCTGCGTGCATTTGCTTAAACTAGCATGTCCTAACTTATTTGGCCAGTGAAGACATACTCTACACAAACCACCAATTATCACTGTATCTGATTTGCAAAGACATAGAAGTGATTATTCGTGTAGGCATATGGAAAGATCACTTTACCTGTACTTTAAAGTGACTATGTCTCCCATCTTAGCATGTGCCCATCGGTAGCTCCTTTTCCTAATTACCTCATTCAGCACAGTTTGCTTTTCAGTACAGTATTTGACAGCCTGGCCTCAGTTGTTTTCGTTCCAGCCTTTGACATCACACCTCTGTATCCCCAAAATTACCTGGCATAATACTTGCAGGTCATGGATACTCAAATACTTGTGATGATCCTTTCACTGACCTTTACAAAATTTTTTAGTCATTCAAATGTGAATGCTCAAGTTGATCACGTGTACTTGGGCCCATCGACTTCTATAGCCCATTGGTTTTGTGAGATACTATCCAATGATGCACACCCAACCCTTCATGTGTCAGTTAGAAGAGCGCAGCAAATCTAATCTTTGCTTAAATATAAACCTGGAGTAAAAAGAAGCCACAAGAATCCTCCCTCAAAGCCAGGACACACAAATCAGGGTCAGCAGTTAAAGGCACATGGTCATCTGCCCAGTGACCTATCTTTACCCTTGGGGGCTGGTAAAGTTCCAGACAAGCCCTGGTGGGGAGGATGGATGGTGAGGAGGAACGAGTGCAGACCAGAGTGGCCAGAGGGTCCACGCGGCCTGGAGTGGCTCCACACAGCCCTGCCGTTGGTTAGAATCTCAAACGATAAGGTCACAGCCATTAACAAGTAGCAGATACAAACGGGCACAGGGAACCACATGTAGCCATATGCACATATCGATCAGAAGGAACAAAAACAAATCATTTAAGAGGAAATATGTTGGTGGAGACAAACGTATAGGTACAAAAGAAATTGGAACACTTGTACACTGTTGTAGGAATGCAAAATGGTGCAGCCACTATGGGGGTGCCTCAAAAAATTAAAAATGGAAGTATCATATGATTCAGCAATCCCACTTCTGAGTATTCATCCAAAAGAACTGAAATCGGGATCTGAAAGCGATATTAACACAATATTCACAGCGTTATTCACAATAGCTAAGATGTGGAAACAACCTAAATGTCCATTGACAGATGAATGGATAAGGAAAAAGTGGTATTTACACACATGAACTATTATTCAGCCTTTAAAAAATGAAATTCTGTAATATGTGACAACATGAATGAACCTTGAGGATATCATGGTAAATGACATAAGCCAGTCACAGAAAGATAAATACTGCATGATTCCATTTATAGGCGGTATCTAAAATAGTCAAATTCAGGGACTCCCCTGGTAGTCCAGTGGTTAAGACTCCATGCTGCCAATGCAGGGGGCGCAGGTTCCATCCCTGGTTGGGGAAATAAGATCCCACATGACGCGTGGTGCAGCCAAGTAAAGAAATTAATTAATTAAAAAAATAAAATAAAATAGTCAAATTCATAGAATCACAGAGCAGAATGGTGGTCACCAGTGGCCAGGGGAAGAGAGAAATGGGGAGTGACAAATCAGCGGGCATCAAGTTTCGGTTAAGCAAGATGCATAAATTCTAGAGACCTGCTGTACAACACTGCACCTGTAGTCAACAATAATGTGCTCCACACTCAAAAATTTGTTAAGAGGGCAGATCTCAAGTTACGTTTCTTACTACAATAAGATTTTATAAAATAAAAGATGAAATAAAGGTCCTTGAGATGCTGCAGGTACTTAATACATTGCATCATTATTCTGACTCAGTGGGCTCTGAATAAGAGGGTTTGCTTTAGTGAATGAGAACATGTGTAGACTGGAGTCTAACATGCTGTGTTCAAAATCCTCCTGATCCCTCAATTTTATAAGATTAAAATTAGGGACTTCCCGGGTGGTGCAGTGGTTAAGAATCCGCCTGCCAACGCAGGGGACATGGGTTCGAGCCCTGGTCCGGGAAGATCCCACATGCCGTGGAGCAACAAAGCCCGTGTGCCACAACTACCGAGCCTGCGCTCTAGAGCCCGTAAGCCACAACTACTGAAGCCTGCGCGCCTAGAGCCCGTGCTCGGCAACAAGAGAAGCCACCGCAATGAGAAGCCCGCGCACCGCAACGAAGACACAATGCAGCCAAAAATAAATAAATAAAATAAATAAATTTATTAAAAAACAATTAAATGGAATTATATAGGGCATATATAGCATGGAGGCAGTTCCTAACATATAGTAAGTATATTTTGAACATGTTTTTTAAAAATAGGATAGTGTGAAGACCTTACTATTTTGTCATTATTAGTTGGTCTTTCTTTAAAGTTTACAACCTCCAGATTAGCTCGACACATCTCTCTTGGCTTACTTCACTTTTCCCTTTTGTTTCCCTCCTCTCCCTTCTCATTCCTGTGTCATTTCTTCTCTCTCTGATCTCTTATATACCAGGTCAACCACAGTCTTTTAAATGCCTACTCCCCTCCAGTGAGAGAGAGAGAGAGACAGAAGTTGGCCGTGGAGTGAAGGAGGGTCACAGTAGCTCTCACACATCTCAGGATCTGAGGAACAATGGAGGACAAATCATTTTTCATCTCCCATGAAACTGCCATAATCTAGCCTCACTGCTCTGCTCCTGAACTCATAACAGCACCCTAAGCTCACTCGGTTCTTGGCTTAACTGCCTTTGATTGCGATAAGGGCACATACCAACCCATAATACTTAGGTAACCATCAGGATACTGTCCAAGACATACTGACTCCTTTCTTTAACTGGAAATTATTTACTTAACAAACACTTCCCAGAAATCAAATGTCAGTCAGCTACTAATTTGAAAAACAAGCAAATTCAACAATTTAGCAGAAGTGGCTCCAAACAACAAATATGCATGCAAACATCTCTCTAATAGACATAAACAGTTTTTAAGTAATCTTTTTAAAAGTGAGTACAAAATATAGACAGAAAAATACACAAATTACAAGGTTAAAGCTTGATAAATTTTCACAAAGGGAACACACCCAATCAGCCATCACCCTGACCAAGAAATAGAACATTTCAAACATCCCAGGGTACGTCATCACCCCTTCTTTCAGTCACCACCCCTCCAAGAGTTTTAATACCATAGACTAATTGCCTGATTTTGAACTTTTCTTAAATAGAATTAATCAGTCTCTAGTCTCTTGTGTCTGGCTTCTTCTGCTCAACACGTGGTTATATGATTCATCCAAATGAGGGACTTCCCTGGTGGCACGGTGGATAAGAATCCGCCTGCCAATGCAGAGGACTCGAGTTCGATCCCTGGTCCAGGAAGATCCCACATGCCGCGGAGCAACTAAGCCTGTGCACCACAACTACAGAGCCTTTGTTCTAGAGTCCGCAAGCCACAACTACTGAGCCCACGTGCTGCAACTACTGAAGCCCGCGTGCCTAGAGCCCGTGCTCCACAACAAGAGAAGCCACTGCAAGAAGCCCGTGCACCGCAACGAAGAGTAACCCCCTCTCACCACAACTAGAGAAAGCCTGCAAGCAGCAACGAAGACCCAACGCAGCCAAAAATAAATAAAATTAAATCTTTTTTAAAAAAAAAGATTCATCCAAGCAATTCAGGTATCATCAAATTTAGCTGATGAAAATATAAATTAATTTTAATAATTCCGAAAAGTTTAGAGTATATCAAGTCTTAAAATGTTCATATCCCTTGATTCAATGATTCTACCTCAAATAATCCATTCCAAAATTTTTTTAAATAGGTGAGAATTTACATTCTAAAATGATTATTAAAGATATATTTAACTGTGATGAAAATAACAATATGGGAATAGTTTCATCCATGCTATTGCATGCAGCCATAGTCCCTTTGTTTCACTGATGTAGATTAATCCTCAGCAGCAGATTTCAATTAGCTTTATATACCAAACCCAGCACACTTCTGATTGCTTATAAGCAGGAGTTATATATGGACTAGAGGCAAGATCAACAATCTGCTTAACTCTCAAACAGCTCTTTTTACTTATTCTTTCTCATACAGACCTCCCCTTGGCAATAACCTGAGACCAGCCGTTTGAAAAAATTAGCTTTCAAATTATGAATTTCCTGCCTCCTTTTTCCAGGCTCTGCCCCACCAGTGATTCTCCACTTCCCTCCACTACCTCTCCTACTTCACCCACCCTTCCCAAAGGTATGAACATCCGGGAGTCTGAGGTGTAATATTTTCCTTCCCTACCAATATGAAAAAAAAAAAAAAAACTACATGGGCAGAGGATGTTGGACAGTTTTCAATCCCTGTCTAATGGGGTCTTCACACTCTTCACCGTTTTGTTTGAAGTGTCATGGGTGTTCACACAAATATATATAAGAAGAAAAATTGTTCCCACATAAAAAAAATTATTTAGGATCTATCTGAGCCAAAACTGTTTCCTACCACTTGCAGTAGGTGGAGAAAAATGAGAGTTGACTATAATGAACTAAAGTGAAGGTGAATGTTACATCCAAGCAAGTGGATGCCAAGAGACCATGTATATGTTTGACTCAGCCGTGGAAAAAGCCCTGTAGTATGGAAGAAAGACGGAGATGCTAAAAATGGAAGAAAGGTAGCATACCAGGCAATACAGTTGCTCCACAATGTCATTCCTGCCCAACCCAGAGGGGCATAAATAGAAATATTCTGGAATTAAGTACTACTGATATTTAAGCCCAATTTCCAGCAAGGTCAAGACTAATAGTGAGTTGTGTATTTTACTAACTTAGGTTGCAAGCGCCTTTGGGCGGATCTGGTACCTTCTTCTATATCTCACTCGGCGCCAAGAACACTGTTAGCCATCAATAAAACCATAATAGACCTCGAGTCTTCAAAGGCCAACAAAAACACATACACTGAGCTAATGGGGACATTTACAGGCAAGAATTGTGCACCAAGCTTGTTTTCTATTTGCTTTGATTTTGTTTTTGTTCTTCTAGCTATAAATGAAAAAAAAAAAACTATTTTTAGAATTTCAAAAGGCTCTCTCTGAGATCTCACCTCTGAGTTCACAGTAATTTCAGGAAAATGGGAATGTAGTACTTAACACTGCAAAGAATAAATGTATACTTTGAGAACTCTTTGGTTATTCCTCCCCCACCCCTATATTCTCTTCCCTTTGGAGAAACCTAGAAAAATAATTTTGTCCAAGGCCACCCTGAAATTCAGTGACAATTCCAGGAATAAAATTTAGATGTTTCTTTCAACATTGTCTCTGATCCAGCCTAGGAAGAGTCATCATTTTCCCAATATTTCCATTGTAAGTGTCCTTGTGATGGGCC
Organism: Balaenoptera ricei; assembly: GCF_028023285.1. NCBI lineage: Eukaryota > Metazoa > Chordata > Mammalia > Artiodactyla > Balaenopteridae > Balaenoptera > Balaenoptera ricei. The sequence continues at coordinate 20,211,127 of NC_082655.1, forward strand.
AACTCAACTTGTTTGTGTTTCTGAAAATAACACAACTTGATGGAGATAGGGATTGTGAACAATAGACACTGAAGCAACACAGACTCAGAGACTAGTAGGTTGCTCTATGAACAAGAATGGCTTTGACTTCAACCACGGTTCTTTGAACCCAGAGAAAGACCGCATATAATGAGTATCAATCACTGGAAAACTCAATGGTATTAATGGAGCTTCTATTATAAGTACTCAGAACACGAAAGTTTCTGTGTCCCTCATATTCTCTTCCTCTAAAATACCAGTAGAAAATGATACAACTGCAAGTCATGGACTTTATCCATCAAAAAAATAAATAAATGAAAATTTTTGGAGGAGCCAAAACATATCAGCACAGGAGCCAAAACATACCAGCCAAAACATACCAGAAAATTGTAATGCAACATGGTAGAGCAGAGAGAGAATGGACCATAGAGGCAGATACACCTGACTAACAATTCCAGTTTTACTTGTTACTAGTTCTACAGTTTTCTAAATCTCTCTCAGCTTAATTTCTTCACTTATAAAATCGGGACTGAAATATTTTTTCAGAGCTCTTTCAGCTGCAATTATCAAAACAACCCAATTTTGTATAAGCAAAAGCATAAATAAATAAGAAATAAAAGAAATTTATTGACTATGTAACTAAAAAACCTAGGAGTCTCTAGCTTCTGGCACACTTGGATTCAGGTACTCAATACTGCCAGGAAGTGATCTCTCCCATATACCTTCTTTCTTCTGAAATGGCTAAATTTTCACGTATGCTTTCCCATCATGATGTTCCCCACAACTCAAGGGTAATATCCTCATAGCCCCAAGTCTAACGTGATGAAGGTTTCTCTTGGCCAACAGGTGTAACAAGAGTTTACGAACTGAACCTCATTTATTCTGATTAGTTATATGTTCAGAGCTGGAGGCACCACTGGAAGGTACTGTACATCAGAGTGCTATTACCTGGATAAAGGTAAAAGACTTCTGGAAAGGCCAAAGCAACCAATGTCTTCTACAGTGAATCTCAGGATTATTGTAGAAGCAAACAAATAAAACTTATTCTAGTACCCTATAATTTCCACTAAGACAACAATAAATTAAAGTCATCCTTATAGGTGGAGGAATCTTTGACGTTCAGGAAATATTTGCTTGTATTGACCCCAGTTAAGCGCACAACACACTTAGTAGTGAAATCTCCATGATCTCCACAATATTCTGCCCAAATTAGGTAAGAGTGCAAGATGAGATTTTAGCTGGATTGAAAGGGGCACAGGATTTAGCCAAGCAAAGAAGAACAGAGAAGTCATTCTAAGGGGAAGTAATAAAACAAGATAATGACGATATATTTTTCATATAAGAAAGAGTTTTGTGGGTAAGATGAGCATTCTAACCAACAGAAAATGGCATATCATGAAGTAAATTTGTAAATATTCTAGTAGGAAGAGTCTGCATACCTCCAACAAAAATAAAATTTACAGAATTAAGTTGTTTAAAATGTCATTAGCATGGAAAGATGTTTTTGGAAGTACTCATTCAACAGAGTTCTTTGGGAAGATACTCCTCTTCCTTAAGCTGGTCTGCATTCAATGAGGCAGGCTGTGTGCACACATAAATTTGACAAATGAGATTCAGCCCTCTTCATTAAGGACACAATTAGCTCACTCCAGTACAGATGAGGACTTATTGGTTTAAGCATGTTAATAAAAGCCTGGCTGCAGCAGAGAAACAAAAAGTAGTTTAAAATGAGAAAATTGCATTAATATACATGATGTGGGTTCTAACTGGGGCCAAAATGAAAACTATTTCCTGGATTTCAGATAGAGATCTGTCCAACAACAACATTATTTTGAGCATTTTGAAGGCAGACTTCAAATAAATAATGAAAAGCAAGACAGAAACATTTAACCAAATGTGAAAAGAGTTTTTTTAAAACACATTGAGAGTGCCAACCATAAATAATTTTTGCAAGCAATACTAAGCCAGACTTACCATCCTTCCGGTAATGCACCTACATCAGGCACCAAGAATCTTTATTTCTGGCTGTGATGAATTCAGATGAGTTATCCCGTTCTCAAAAAGATGTCTACAGAAGGCTCTACTGACTGCCAAAAGCACTATTCTCTCAAAATAGAAATCCTTTCTCAGTTCGACTTAAGTCTGTTATGATAATCTCAGGGAATTTACCAGTCTGGGAAGATTTATTTCATGGAAATGAAGTGTTTCCAAGGTTTAAAGAAATTCACTCCATATTTCGGGAAATGAGCATGTGATACATTTTGCATGCTGTCTTAATAGAAGAAGCAATAGCTCTTTCTACAGGGTGCTGTGAGGTATTGAATAAAAGCTGTTGTATGGTCACAATCAAGGAGTAAAAACAAGACCTTGAAAAAAGTGAATATAATAAACTAAAATCTTGAGAAAATAAGGGCATTTTAAGGCCAAAATGGCAAGGCACTAGGTTCCAAAACAAAAAATTCAATTCTAATTATTTTTCATTATTATAAGCTTGTTTCTAAATATGAACACATTGAGGAGTGTCTATGTCAAGTATTCATTGGATGGTATGACGCCTGCCAAGCATCTCTATTGCTTTGGGTCCTATAGTTTAGTGTTTGTGGTGTAAAGAGATCTTTCCTCAACTCTTCCCCCAACCAAGAGCTCTGAAGCCAAAACAGAGTTAATGCTGTGGCTAAACAAACAGAGTTTTGATTACAATAAGAGTGTGCACAGGGACTTCCTGGTGCTCCAGTTCTTAAGAATCCACCTTCCAATGCAGGGGCTGCGGGTTCGATCCCTGGTCAGGGAACTAAGATCCACATGCCACAGGGCAACTAAGCTCGCACACCGCAACTACTGAGCCCACATGCCACAGCTAGAGAGAAGCCCGTGTGCCACAACTAGAGAGAAGCCCGCATGCCGCAAAGAAAGATCCCGCATGCCACAACAAAGATCCCACATGCCGCAACTTAAGACCTGACACAGCCAAATAAATAAATATTTTTTTTAAAAAAAGAAAAAGAGTGTGCCCAGCTTTCTAGATGTCTGATTAGCTGTGGAAGATCAAGTCAGCCTTGGGGTTTTGCTCATAGGAGAGACACCTAACCTCATCTCCAGAAAACAAGAAGACTTCTATGAATAGGGGAAATATAAGCCATGAATTGAAGGAGGCGGGAAGGAGTTATTCAGGTAAATAGGGTCTTGAGGGGGACTGGCATGTGCAAATGACCAGCAGCCAGTGGGAACATGGCTCTTTGGAGGACCTGGTACATGTTCCATAGAGTAAACGAGCAGTGTGTAATGGGGTAGCCAGTGGAGAGAGGAGGTTAGAAACGCAAGCAGAGACAAGACCATGCTGAATCTGGTAGGCCATGGTCGGGACCTGTACTTTATTCTAAGAGCAACGAGGAGCCGTGTAAATCATCAGAAAATTCTATCATCCCTACATAAGAAATATATCCAGAATCTGACCACACTTTTAAAACATCTTCATCTCCATCATGGTCCAAGCCACTATCAACTCCTGCCCAGAGTACTGCAATTGCCTTCTACCTGGCCTTCCTACCTTCCCTTGCTCCCTTCATGCTCTTCTCCTCTGGATACTCCTTACACCTCGACCCTGCTCTACTTTTCTGCACAGCACTTATTAGACATATTCTATATTGCCACCAGAAGGGCAGGAATAAAACAGTTTTGTTCACTACCCTATTACTTGCTTTTAGAAAAATGCACAGCCCCAAGTTGATGCTCAGTAAGGTTTTGATCATTGAGGACTAGCTTGTGCTTCCTATATTCAAAATCCTCCAGCGGCTTACCATTTCACGATGATGAGAAGTCAGAATCCTTACTCTGACTCCCAGGGCCCTGCAGGGCCTTGTCTTCCAGACTCTTGCCTCCTCTCTGCTTTTATCTCCTACCACTTACCCACTTGCTCCCTTTGCTAGAAACACACTTGTCTTTCCATTTCCTGACTATTGTAAGCATGCATCACCCCCAGGACCTTTGCACTTCCTACTCTCTATTGCTCCACATAGCTGTATAATTTGATCCTACACTTCCTTCAAATCTGCTCAAATGTCACCTGCCCAGAGAGGCCTTTTCTCTACCACCCCACACAACAGCAGCCCCTTCCTGCCACCCTGGTCATTCTCTTTCCCCTTACTTGGTTTTATTCAGTTTCATAATAGTGAAAAAGTGGAAAATACTTATCATAATACATATTTATGTGTGTTGCCTGTCTAACCCTAAAAGAAGATCCGTTCTATGAAGGCAGTAGATTTATTTGGGTCGTGACCGTTCCCTGGCATTTAGAACTATGTTTGATCCATGCTAGGTACCTGCATTAGAGGAATCAACTGGGAATCAGAAATTACATCAGTTATTTGATGAGAGGGAAATTAATATCAAGAGGTGCTAAGTACTATTAAGTTGTTAAGTAGGTACCTGAAAGGTACAAAGAGAACTCCCAAGGGTCCTAGAAGTAACCACAGCAGGAAACAAATACCACCTCTCTGGCACAGGGAATAAGGAAGATGCTGGAAATGTTAAATGTAGAAACCTAGGAGAGAGTCCTTGCGGAGCTGAAACTCAGGGCTCTGAGAAGGGGGCTCTCGTGGCTGGTGTCTCTGAGCTCTGAGGAGTGACCTGGTGGGCTTGGGACCCAGATCTTTGAAGAAGGACTGCTGGAGGCTGGGACTGGCAAGACGGCAAGTGTGATGAAACGGGCTCTTTTCACACTGAAAGAACTAATGGCACATTGGATCCAGCTGTTGCTTTGGGAAGGAACAACTGCTATGGGGTGAAGAAGCATTGCCTGGGTGATACTACTGGGAACAGAGAGCAGAAAGGAAGCCCTTTGGAAGCTGGGAGGAACGAGGAGATCCCTTCTTCCTCTTCAAGCGTTGCAGTCTCCTCCTGACGCCGCCGTTGGTGGAGTGTAACACGGAGCCAGCTAACCCAACCAAAATGTGGTTTGCACAGCCCCAGCCCCAGCCGGCAGCACAAAACTGAGCATTAAAGGGGGGGTTAGACGCTGAGAGACAACTCAGTACCTTGCACAGTACTCAATACATTTCTGTTGAAAGAAGATATTGAATGCATCGTAATGTCTTCAAAGATCATTTAAATTGACTAAAAATTAAGCATGCTGCTGATAATAAAGAGCAATTAAAAAATTATCCAAAGGACACAGAGGCAATTGAGGCTTGTCAGGCTACAGCCAAGTTAAGTAATCAATTTCTGTCACAGGCAGTGAATGGTATTCTGTTTCCTGGCAGCTGAGGTAAAAATGGAAATATGCCATGCATTAAAATTTAATTATAATAGTGCAGAGAGAACAGCACTTTATCTAAAGATAAAGTTTTGTGTTTTTTTTCCCAAAGCAGAGGTTTGATATTTTCAAGCACGCATATTTGTTTGAAACCGCACAATTCAACACCAGGCAACGTGAAATAAAAAGGCTCAGTCTTGCTTACATTTTAGCTCATAGTATTGTGTGTGTGTGTGTGTGTGTGTGTGTGTGGTATGTGTGTGTGACCAGCTGTTGGTCTCATCTATAAAAGAACATCAATACATAAACTAGCAAACATCTCACTTTAAGAACTAGATTCTCAGGAGCCATCAGGATGAATTAGGAGCAAAATGCATGCCTGAATAAGAGAATAAATCCACTTGTGAGCCAAGAGTGACTGAATCCCTACAAAAGACATAATAGATTGACTTCTTGCCTGAGGATACTTAAAATCGAATGTCTAACAATTACAATGAATTTTGTGTTTTGCAAAATTTTATGCTGAGTTGCTCCTTATAGAAGTAAGATGCCAATAGACCTACACTGCTTCTTAAGTTCACTCTTAGAGAATACGACAAGGTTATCCGCATAAAGAAGGATGCTTGTATTTCTCTTTATTGCAGCAGGAGGAGATAAAATCAATTCATTTCCTACTTGTCCTATGTTGATAAAGATTTTAAAAAACAGGTGCTATAACTTGGTCCTGTTTGATATCAGTTAAGGCTGTACTGTTCTTCATGATGAAGATATTTCTGGCTACTCTAATTTTGGCAAATATGTTCAGTGAGAGAGACAGTAATAGTCGAGGTGACTGTCTAGATTGCATGAGTTGGCCTGTAAACAATTGTCCATAGAATCAGAGGTGGACGGTGGAGCAGTGATGAAGATTACATACAGCCTTGAGATGTTCTTAAACCCAAGGCACACCAATGCAAGTGCATCAAGATAAATAGTTATATTTTCAATTTTGAAAATGGACATGGACTAAAAAGATAACCTCAAGAAAATGAGACGACAAGCCACAGACTAGGAGAAAATATTTGCGAAAGACACATCTGATAAAGGACTGTTATCCAAAACATACAAAGAACTCTTAAGACTCAATATAAGAAAACAAGCAACCTGATTTAAAAAGTGGGCCAAAGACCTGAAAAGATACTTCATAAAAGAAGATATACGATGGCAAACAAGTGTATGAGAAGATGCTCCACGTCATATGTCATCAGGAAAATGTAAATTAAAAACAACAATGAGATACCACTGCATACCTGTTAGAATGGCCAAAGTTCAGAAAATTGACGACAACTACAACAACAAATGCTAGCAAGGCTATGGAGCAACAGAAACGCTCATTCACTGCTGATGGGGGTGAAACATGATATAATCCCTTGGAAAATAGTTCGACAGTTTCTTATAAAACCAAACATACTCTTTCTTACCATACAATCCAGCAATCATGCTTCTTGATATTAACCCAAATGAATCTAAAATTTATGTCCACACAAACCCACACATGGATGTTTATAGTAGCTGTATTAATAATTGCTAAAATTTGGAAGCAACCAAGATGCCCTTCAGTAAGAAAATGGATAAATGGTGCTATATCCATCCATACAATGGAATGTTATTTAATGCTGAAAAGAAATGAGCTATCAAGCCATGAAAAGACGTGGAGGAAACTTAAATGCATGTTAGCAAGTGAAGGAAGATTGTAACCAATACACCACTCTGAGGTCAGATGTAGATAATGGGGGAGGTTGTGTGCAATATGAGAACTCTCTGTACTTTCCGTTCAGTTTTGCTGTGAACCTACAACTGCTCCAAAAAATAAAGTATTAAATTTTTAAAAAGCATGGATTGATTGCCTATGTTACATTGAAACTAATATTTTATCACAACTTGACTTCTTCTTTTCTTACTTATGGGTGAGGAGGAAGTGGTTCCATATTTATATTCCTCTCCTCTGTAACAGCTGGCTCATAACTCTTACTCTATTTTCTATCATTTCCCTCATTTTCTGTCTCCTATTAGTTCTGTTAATGGCAACTGTTAAATAAGGAAAAAACTGCTTTCAGGGTAACAATCAAAAGTTTTATTTAAAAAGTGATCAAGATTATTTAAATTGGTACCCTGGAGACAGTGTAGTTAGAACTCTTAAGAAATTCTGACCACATCCGTTTCACTAATCTAATCTCTCTTCTCATTACTAATTGATTCCAAATTCCATTAATTCCCTAGCCTGACTATGGTGTAAGCTTTCCAGAAGTCTCTGTAAGAAACACTTTCTGCTTCATGGAACTTCTTGCATACCATTCAGTCTGCTTTCCCTTTGAAGGCCTGTTCATAAGACAGAATGGGAGAGAGAAGGTGAGTCAGAGAGATTCTGTCACTGACAGCTGTACATTGTTAATAATACTAATAGCTACCTAATATGAACCACCAACCATGTGCCAGATACCATGTTTGGTGTTCAAATGAAAGTAAGTATTGTGCCCTTTAGAGTTGAGGAAACCAAGGCTCAGAAAAGGCACATAACTTACCAAAGGCCACAAGGCTGATGGTTTTCTGGATCCTCTGTTTCCAAGTATCAGAAATAAGACTCCTTATTAGTTACCTATTTTATATGTAGTAGTGTGTATATGTCAATCCCAACTGTATAGCACAGGGAACTCTACTCAATACTCTGTAATGACCTATATGGGGACAGAATCTAAAAAAGAGTGGATATATGTATATGTATAACTGATTCACTTCGTTGTACACCTGAAACTAACACAACATTGTAAATCAACTATACTCCAATTAAAAAAAAAAAAGACATAAGACTCCAACTCATTTAGTCAAAAAAGGATAAAGTTTGCCTAAAAACTTACAAAGAAGTTTAAATAAACAGACCAAATGAAGGTCACAGATGCAGCCTGGCTTTAGGGATAATTAGAACCAGCAACTCAAAGTCCACCAAGCCTTTTTCCGTATCTCTCCCCTCTGGTCTTCTCTGCATGTGTCACTTATTCCCTCTTATTGCAGACAAGTTTTCTCCCTTTGGCAGGGAGAAAACAGCTCTAAAGATTTTTATCTTAAAATGTCTGTCCCTGGAGAGATACTTTCTTTGCACTTATCAATGCAAAACATCGTAGCAAAAAAAGTTCTGCTCATCTTGCCCACCCCTCTGGGTTAATTAACTCTCTCTATTCCTAAAGAAACCATGTGGATGACAAGAAATGGGAGTGGGATTGGAAAGAAGATCCAGGAGAACTGGAGACAATTCTCATAAGGCAAACTCAGATATGTTCACTACAAAAACCATGATGTAAGGCCTACAACTATTGGTCTCATTATACAGGTAAGGAAAATAAAAGTTAACTAATTAAAAGAAATTAAAGTGTAAGTTGCTCAACATAACCCAAGAAGTAAGTATATGGGACTGCACTAAGTTCTCTCTAAGTTCACTGTGTTTTTGTCTGTATCTGTTTCCAGCCCTAAGCAAAGAAGGTGGCTCAGAGAAAGCTAGTGCTAGAGCGAAGGTTGATTCACAGCATCTCACAGGACCAAGCTGATGCCAAAGGAACTTGAAGTCCACAGACTAGATCAAAGCCCAATCCCTCTGGCATCCATACTCTTAAGATAATTAGAGACAAACAAATTAATAAAGAATGAGAGTAATGATATTGATTGCTATCTTTATGCAGTGAAATTTGCTTATTTATTACATAAAATAAAACTTTGAAAAACAGGAAAGATTATCACCGTTTCACATAAGTGGAAACTGAGACTAAGAGGTGAAAATATCTGCCTAACGCCATGGTTGATATTCAAACCTATATCTAACCAGCTTCAAAGTTTGTGTGATTTCCAAATATCTTCTACTTCCAAAAAGAAGGTGGAAAAGGATGTATAAAGATTCTCCCAAATAAAGACAGTAAATAACTGTAGCACCTGTATTTGCCTTGATCTCAGCTGGATGAGTGATCTCTGAAAGAAAAGGGAACAACAGACACTTACGTGCTCTGCAGAGCTGGAGTCCCGGCAACTAAGAGCAAGGGCTTGAATCTGATATCAAGACTCCAAATATTAATCGACACCCAGGGATCCAGTTAAACAAGAGAGTCTTCCACCTGAGGAGCTTACATCTTCATTGGGAAAACAGACTAAAATTTTATGTAAAACAAACAAACAGGTAACTTATGTTTTACTATATACCATTAAGAAGTTAAAATAGGAAAACAGTGGCGGTGAGTGAATGTGGATGCTGGGTTATTTAGTGTCGTCAGAGAAGCTCTCTCTTAGGAGGAGATGTGTATTTAGTCCTGAATTACAAGTCCCCAGCAGCCATGCAGAAATCTGGGTGGGGTGGGAAGTGAGGGGTGGGGAAAAGAACGGGGAAGATTGTTCCAAAGAGAAAGAAGATCACATGCAAAGACTCTGAGAAGGGAACAAGGCTGATCTGTTCATTGGGCAGAAAGCAAGCAAGGGTAGCTGGATCTCCGTAGTTGAGTTGAGAAATATGAGAAGAGGTTTGAGAGGTGAGGACCATCTGGATCCTGTAGGGCTTAGTAGGCAAAGCCAGGAGTTTGACTTTTTTTAAAAATAAATTTATTTATTTATTTATCTTTCTATTTTTGGCTGCATTGGATCTTCATTGCTGCACATGGGCTTTCTCTAGTTGCGGCGAGCGGGGGCTACTCTTTGTTGCAGTGGCTTCTCTTGTTGCAGAACACGGGCTCTAGGCACGCAGGCTTCATTAGTTGTGGCATGTGGGCTCAGTAGTTGTGGCTCGTGGGCTCTAGAGCTCAGGCTCAGTAGTTGTGGCACATGGGCTTAGCTGCTCCGCAGCATGTGGGATCTTCCCGGACCAGTCATTGGATAGTTTTATCTGGGAAGTGATGAAATCTAATTTGTATTTTAGAATGATGACTCTGAAGGAAGAATTATGGGAGGGGAGGGCCCACTTGAAGGCATGGAGATCAGTGAGGCTGGAGACCATTGTAGAAGAACAGACCAGAGACGACGGAGACTTAACTCAAGTTCTAGCAGTGAGATTTGTGAACAGTGGTCGGACTCAGGACACATTTTGATGGAAAAACATACAAGGTTGTATGTAGAGTGTGAAGAAAATAATCAAAACCCCCAAATCTTAGATTTTTGGCCTGTATGACAGGTTATATGGTAATGACATTTACTGAGATAGCAAAACCTTATGAGAGAACAGATATAGTAGGTGGGTAGGGGGAGGGAAACTTCTGTTTTGTCCATGTTATGATTAGTATGCCTATTAGACATCCAAATGGAAAGTCATGTAGGCAGCTAAGTAAATGAATTTGCAAGTCAGGAAGGGGATTGGGACTGGAGATATAAAAGTAAGAGTCTTCAGTTTACAGATACCATTGCATTGAATTCGTACCCTAGGGAAACACTGTAGATAAACAAACCAAGAAAGATAAAGATAGAGCCGTGTGTCACACCAAAATTTAGAGTGCTGGTGAAGAAAAAGCAGACTGTAAGTTGCTCAAGGTATAGTATGTTAGGTGGCAGGAAAAGAGAGGGATTGTGAGTCATAGAAGCCTAAAGAAAAATGTGTTTCAGGAAGGAGAAATAGGTCAATAATGATAAATGCTACCAAATTCAAGAGATCAAATAAATAAGGATAGAGAAGTATGGATCATTATTCTTTCTACTGTAATTCACAGAGACCCACCTGAGATTATTTTAAACAATTTGGAAGTAGTTATCTCAGATATCAATAGGCCTAGACCCTGGGCTGTTCCAGGGGTCCTTAATTCAGAGGGTCAACAACACTCACAAGAACCAGATACCTTCCAATGATGCTGAAGGTTCTGAATATATTGAGTGTTCACTCTGTGACAGGCACTGTTCTAAATATTTGTCATTTTTCTCAATCTCATTTACTCCTCACAATGTCCTTACAAGGTAGGTACGATTTTTTATACCCATAGTTTAAGAGATGGAGAACAGCTAGTAAGTGATAGGGCCAGGCTTTGAACCAAGTCAATCTGATTCTAGATTCTCTGCCCTTCACCACCATCCTATGTGGTGATTTAAGGAGAAATACTTGAGGACAGGAGGTGAGGACACAGTGAAGGAGGAGAAGACATTTGGAGGTAGAGACATGAGAGCTACAGGGAAGGGTGACAGATAATGAAGTCAAAGACACCCACTTCAATGAAACTGAGGTTTTGAGAGAGAAGGAGGAGAGACAGCCTGGAAGTAACAGTGGGGAGCAAGGCTTACAAGGTACAGAAGGATTTCAAGCATTTCCGACCAAAAGGACAACATGAAAAAATAACTCCAAATTTGGGCATCCAGAGGACTTGGCAGTTCCTGAGGGTTCTGTCCTTGTCACTGTATTTTTATCCCAGGAGAGGAAGTTCTTGTGAAGTCCTTGTCCTCTAGCCCATCTTAGCCAAGAATCATACTCAGTTTAGGAGTGAAGCTATCAGGTTAACCAAGAGGATATCAAAATGAATTATTTTTGGTATGGTTCTCAGTCCAGTACTCACATGAAAGTATTTAAAAAAAAGAAAGAAAGAAAGAAAAAACTGTCACATGTAGGGACTTTTCTGCTCTGTGAGAGTTTGCAAATAATGTAATTAGATGAAAATTTTCAAATGCAACTTTCTATGACGGGTTTTTAAATAAATAAATAAACAAACCACTTTTCAAAACCAGTAGGTATATATCAGAGGTCAGCAAAGTGCAGCCCACGGGCCACTTGTGTCTCTATGGCCTGAGAGCTAAGAATGCCCTTTATACTTTTAAATGGTAGGAAAAAAATGATCAAAGACAAATAATATTTAGTGACATGCAAAAATTATATAAAATTCAAACTCTGAATGAAATAATTAAAATCTCATGACACATCAACATTAACAGATGAACATTTGCAAAATATTTTGATGATAGAGGACATCAGTTAAGTGAAATTTTACCCCTCAAAAAAATTCCATTTTTCTCATTCCATTACAAAAAAGAATACTCAATTATTATTATACTTTTAATTTCATCAGTAGGTATCATAATGTAAATATTATGAATGGGATATGTGGATGTCTGTCTATAAATGTAAGCATTTGATCACATATTCATTCGGTCAACATTTATTGAACACCTACTATACACCAGAAAATGTCTTGGTTGCTGAGGATACAATAAATGACCATTGCTCTCAAGAAAATCACAGTCTTATTATTTTAGTGTCATGGTAATTCTGGTAGAATTTAAGAGGAACGAAAGATTTCTCCAAAATTCTCCTTCAAATGAATATGCCCTCCTCTTTCTCCCACTCAATGTTCAGCTATTATTGATTATTGAATATCATATTTCTATATAACAGTCTAGCAATTAACTGTTTTTCTATTTAGGATGGAAAATGGGAGTCAGCAAATGTGACATCTCTCCCCTACCTTTAACTCCACTGGAATGTCTTGAGACCTCTCCCTCCCAGGCTTACCCCCGATTATGTCACTGAGTTTGCAGGGGTCCCAGCGTGCCACTTGGATAAACGCATCCAAGGGAGGTGCCTCCGCCAAGCGGAACTGAGCATGGTCCATTATCTTAGCAACTGCATTGCTCATCCAGAGAATCAAGTCCCAAATCCATTTCCTTATTTTTCAGTAGCTAACTCTTAACCTTTTCTTTCTAAATTGCCTCTGACATCAATCGTTCTACAGGATTTCAGTGTGGGTTTAGGAGACTGAACAGCCAATGAATACGGGGCATTCTTATAGCATGCAATCACAACTTGTGTTTAGCTTTCATAACAAAATCTTATCCAAAACCATCTCAAAGAAGCCAAACCCAATCCAAAACCACTTCCTAGGTCCACATTGCATAACAAGTGGATGTGTTCTTTCCCACAACAAGATAGATGAAGGGCGCTAGGTAGCCTGATGCCTGATTGTAAGAATGGTGGAAGTATTTGTCTATTACGTCTAAGCTACAAAAATTGCAAGATTTCTGGTTCCATGTTGTTTATGAAACATTTTTCTATTCGCATCCATTGCTATTCCTTCTTTGACTGCTGGGAAGAATCTGTTGCTCTTTCGCTTCCCGCACATCCTAACGAAATATAATTATTGTGGGAGTAGGAGAATGGGGAATTTAAGGCTTTCACTTGATACCCATAGATCAAGAAATAGGGGAGAGAAAGAATGAATATTTTTAAGAGCTGCACTGATAGAAACAAAGGAACCAGGGGGAATGGAGCTTTTAAACATTAAAATATTTTTCTTGTTTCCTAAGTATCTCGCTTCCTTAAGCTTTATCAACACCACTGAGCTTGTGTGTCACGGAAATAGCAAGGATTTGGGAATGTTTACTTGGTTCAGTAATCACCTCTCTCCCAAAATGTCTTCTGGGCAGCAGTGAGATTATCTGAATCCTGAGTCCATGGGAAAGAAATCTTCATTCTTTCCCTTTTAGATTACAGATACACATAACTGGGAGGTCTCCTGCGCTGTAGCTAGTGCACTTTGTACAGAGGGCAGGCTTTTGGCGATACTGGCACAGGAAGGGATAAAAGAATGAATTAAAGGATAGAGGGGATAGAAATTAGAGATTTTTTTTAAGTCAGAGAAAAATTAAATGTGCAGGGAGTACAGGATCACATGGAAACAGTGAGCAGAGGCCCAAATTATACAAAATGATTCCAGGCAGCTCCATACCCTGCTCCACCACACCCTCCAGCCGAAAGAAGGACATTTCTTCAATTGTTTTACCATGGTCTCTAAAACTGCCAGCATTAACAAAATTCTCTAAGGATGTAATAAAAAAAAAAGATATTTATTTTAACTTAATAAAACCAATCTGATGCCACTTTGGTAAGAAAATAACGCATGAACTGATTAATACATTTTTGAGCTTGGGTTAAGCCTCATCTACACCCACTATCATCAAAAGAAGAGTCTTCAATCAACAACACTTTGTGCATTCCACATCTTTGGGAAGGCATCCCAACCTTTGTCAGAATCCTTAGAGCCCTTCTAGATGCCTCATCTCCCTCTCCCCAAACAATGGCATAAGCAATCCCTAAAATGTACAATTTCTCTTTCCTAAATATCTCTCAAATCTGTCTCCTCTTCTCTACCCACACTTCCACTACTTCAGTCTAGCTACCCCATCTCTCATCTGGATTTCTGACTTAAACTAGGTAGCCCTATTCCCTGACTCTGCCTAAAAAAGAGACACTTCTACATTGCACATCTGATCTTGACACCGTCTTGCCTAACCTTCCCTTGGCTTTCCCACAGCTCTCAGAATAAAGCTCACACTCACCCCTGTGTTCAGAGTTCACTTGTCTAGTGGCCTGTCCAGAACAAACCCCAGGATGTATTTACGGGCCTCCATGCTCTGCCGCAGTGACATTCCTTCCATTGTTTTATGCTGTCTCATGCCTTTGCATCTTTGTGGTGAGACTGGATATTCTTGCCTATCTCATGAAACTGTGTACTCCATAAGTGTTAAGTACCATGTCTTGTTTATTGCTGTAGCCATGGCACCTGACATGGTGTCTGGCACATGGCAGAATGAGACAAAGGACTGTTAACTTCTAAAGCAAGTTGACAATTCCAAGAGGAAGGAGTGTTCACAGACCAAGTGCAGGTACCACAGTGATGAGGGCGCAGTTATCTCTGACAGTAATAGGAAAATCAGAGGGTCCCCCAGAAATTGGGGCTGAAGGAAGAAGGATAGGGTGAGTGATGGCACCAGGAGAAAAAAAGAAATGCTTAAAAACAAACTGTCTAGTGCATAATTTTGCAGAGGGCTGGCCCTGATGTGAGGGGTGGCTCAAAGGGAAATTACTGCCCGACATAGGAGTAAAGAATACCAATTATTTTCCTCTTAAGTAGGGCCAGACTAACTCAACAGAAAACCAGAGAGGATGGGCACTGCTTCCTGGAAGGAAGCTGATGGTGCTGGTGCCATCGGCTGGACTGACTAAGGAGACATGATCCAGGAGCCACCCAGCTGAAGGCTGGTACACCACAGACAGACATGCTTCTAAGACCTGCGGCAATTAGGAATTCAAGGTTAGCCCCAACTTTTCAGATGAAGCCTTCTAATTTTCCTTTCCCCTCCCCTGAGCTTCTTCCAGGAAACCTGCCTTGTCCTCAGCTGTGGTTGGAAAAGATCAAATATGCCCTTTACCGAAAAGGCAGGGTTTTCCTCTCCTTCCTGCTCCTTCGTGTGTACCCACATGTGACGGCTCATACAGGGACACTCTTGGGGCCTCTGACATGGAGCTGCCTCCACTCCCGGCCTATGATCCTTTGTGTAGATTGAGGGGACACCAGGTCAAGGTGGAAGGCCAGACCTACCTGCTAGTCCAAGACCATTAATGATGATAGAATAATGTCACCATAAAAACCAGCATTTTGATTAGAATTTTTCTGAGATATATTTTGAGCTCAGATGATGTCTGGATGCTTTTGTGCCATGCCTTCATAATTTCACTCATGTTAATTTTAACTAAAAACATTATCAGGGTAAGTAGGCAAAATCAGAAAAAAAAAAGGCCTATCCTCTTAATTGCAAAAAAAAAAAAAAAAGTTGTTGAAATGGGAGAAAGAAATTTGATTCCAACTTGGTACCCAATCTTTTCTCCCAGTATTCCAATAAGATTTCCAAACTTGCCTAGACATTCTCCACCTGCTTCCCATGGGTACACAGTAGGACTTTCCAGTAGGTTTCTTCTATATATCCACTTCCCCTATTCTGCCCAGTTGTATCAGTACTTATAACTCATGTATTATAGAATCATTCCCCTTCCACTTCTGTCCCTCTCGTCAGTTTGTGGACTTCTGGAGGATAGGAATTTATATCAATGATCTCAACTTGTCACTATTAGGTCACTCTTTCCTTCCAAACACCATTTCCTGCGTGCCACTGCTGGACCGTAAGCACATCATGGGCAGGGAACGTGGCTTATTTCAGTATATCAGACAATGAGAAGACAGTGGGTAAGTACTGGCTGCTTGTCTGATTTGGCCAGAACATTGGCTGGTCACATATTTCCATGCCCCAAAGTTTGTATTCACGTACAATGCTGCCGTATCTGAAACGTTCATTTTCTCACAATGAGTTAAATACTGCAGATGGAAGGATTTACTCTCTTGGCATCAGCCCATGATAGGGTTATGATGAGGCAGGTGTTGTTAGCACTTAACAGGATTTTGAACCTGAGGCATCATGCGATGGTGGTGATGAGGGTCATTTCTCTCACCCAACACCCTCACAGAAAAACTTGCACAGGGCTCAATCAGTAGCCCTAATGAGGCTAGAAAAGCAGGGAAGTCCTGGAAATGGAGAGACCACAGGGTCACTACAGAACATTCCTGAAGGGTGATGTGCTGGGTTTTATAAATCACAGGGTTCCTGACCCAAGGAACAACTCACTTTCCTTGACAATCCCACAGTATTTTTAGCCATTGAGTTGGTTAGTTCCCTGTCTGGATAATATTCCTCTTTTGTTTGCTCAACTCTTGATTCTTCCTTCCTTCCTTCCTGTTGTGAAGTGATATGTTTACTACGTATTGCTAAATCACTGTGTTTTTATGGCCAAGATGCTCAAAACCCTTTTTTTTCCATCTGGAGGGAAAAACCATTACTTAAAAAAAAAAAGTATGTCTCTTACATGAACTGAAATGTTTCACTGTATTTTTCTACCACATTCTGAACACTTCCAGGTCATCGGGTATCATGAAGCACATAACACGTATTATCTCATTTAACACTCACCACATTGATAGCTAGAGACCTGTCCTTATCCTCAGTTTTATAAGGGGAATAAGTTTTATAAGGGGGAATAAGCACAGAGAAACTTCCCCAAGGTCACCTGCTAATAAATGGTAGAGCCAGAATTTGAACCCGGGTCAGTGAGACTCCAAACTTTAACTCTTAGCTACTAATTCTCCATAACTCTGAAGCATGTATCTTCATTTCCCATTGCTCCCTCCAATCCTGTCCATCAGTTTCAAAAAAATCCCTTGCCTAATGGAATTGTGTATCACACAAAACCACAGAAATCATAGATTTCCTAACCTTCCATCTTACAGATGTAGATAACAAAGACCTAAATTATTTAAATGGCTTACATAAGATGTCAAAGCTACTTCATGACGTCTCAAGTAAAAACTAGGTTTTCTTGTCCTCCTGCGGGTCTCTTATCCTTGTTACAACACTGACTTCTTGAGTCCCTTATATTTTTACTATGACTTTATGATGAGCAGTATTTCTTTCCCTTCCTTCAAGAAGCTCTGTTTTGCCAGAGGAGAATGAAGCATCTTAGAAGGAGAAATCCAAATATATCATTTGAAGCTATTATACACACAGAGATACATTAAACCTTTTGGATGCTTAAGACATCTTGGTTATGAAAAATAATTATGTAAATGAAGATGTTAATTCATACTTTCTCACTTTATAAATTACCCCTAGGAATTGACTTGGCTGGTGAATAAAACTAAATACAAGCAAGGCCAATGTTAGGCAAACTTGAAATGAGGCATATTTGTTTTGGATGACCTCCTATGTCCTTCTGGCCCTTCCACACCTCCTGGCATTTATCTTCTTCTCTGCTCATCTCTCACCTGCCCAAAGTATCTCACTGATTTAGCTGCCCAAGCATACCCTGTACCAACTTCTCTCTCACCTCTGTTACTCTCTCTTCTTCCCTCCCCCCAGCTCTCATTCCCTAAGCTGGATGATCTCCCTCAAGAGTTAGAGGGTCTCTATCATTCTTTTCCATGCTTCTCCTGTCCCTTTTCCTATGTTCTGAGAGCACCTATGACTTTCTAATACCTCCTCCAACCCAATCCCTACAGAAGAATTCCACCAGAATGGGGCATTGCTGTAATTTTGGGATCCTTCCAATACCTTCTTTCCATGATTACCACCTGGTCGACACTTAGCTGTTTGAATGTCATTTCCGCATGTCCTGTTCTCTTAAGTGGCTAATGAATTTATTAATTTCACTATTAATATTGTTAATAATTAATAACATTAATAAATTATTGACACCCATACTTATTAATATTATTTAAATGTTACTTAAATATCATTAAAATAATATTTATTATTATGAATTTCATTAAATAAATGTTGGTTAAATAAAATCAATAAACTAATCTCTGTCAAGGTGTGAACTCCCTAATGTGTCACCCCACATAGTAATCAAGTTCAAAAGCACAAGTGAGGGTCCAGAAGACCCTCTAGGAGTGACTACATTTGAAGGCAGGTAGCAATCCCAGTTTCTCAAACCTCGTCATGGAGACCAGTCACTGCTG
This sequence comes from Balaenoptera ricei, assembly GCF_028023285.1. Classification (NCBI taxonomy): domain Eukaryota; kingdom Metazoa; phylum Chordata; class Mammalia; order Artiodactyla; family Balaenopteridae; genus Balaenoptera; species Balaenoptera ricei. Next base: position 20,229,718 of record NC_082655.1, read on the forward strand.
GCATCCTCTGACTCCAAAGTTAAGATTATTTATCCGAGTCCTGCTAATTACCATTTCATTCTTCATTATGTCTATTACAGCTTGTTCCCAAGTAGATGGTTTATAATTTCATGAGATAGTAGTGCAAGCTTTATTTTTTCTTTCATTTACAGGGTTTATTTTTCAATTGAAAAAGTAATGCAAGTTTGTTCTAATAATCAAATCTAAGAATACTTAGAATAATCAAATCTAAGATTAACAATCTCACTCTACCTCATTTCTACTCCATTCAACCCTGAAGTAATAAATGTTAATGGTTTGGTGTGAATCCTTCCACCCCTTTCTCTATGATCCAAAACATTATATTCAAAATAAATACACATGTTCACACAAAGATATAAACATATAGAAATTATTTTAATTATGTCCCAAACATCGGATCACCTTATCATATGGATTCCTTGCTTGCTTTTCTTCTTAATAATGTCATGGACATCCCTCTGGTCATTATATTCTGTATTATGGAGTACTATAATTTAGTCAATTTTCCTTCTATTGATAGATATTCAGTCTGTTATTTCTATTGCCACTACAAATAAGAATACAGGAAATATCATTAACTGTAGCTTTGCATTTTAGAGGCTATTTTTATCTGTGAGATATATTTCCCCAAATGGGATTGCCTAGGTCAAAGAATACATACATTATTTTCTGGAAAAGACTGGTTAGAGCAATTCACACTCTCCTTAACAACATCTGAGAGTGTCCATATCCTTAGCAGACTTATAATATGATAGAAAAAAATTGATAAAAATATTATATGAGTTACAAGCATACAATAGGTATATGTGGGCTTGTATATAATATAGTGAGACATCTAAAATGAAGGGTCTGCAGTAGAAGGAAAAGGGCCATCTTTCAATATGTATCCTAGCATTTTTACACAGGTTAAAGCTTGTTGGAAATAGCACCAGTGACCGTTCTTGGAGTGTAAAGATGGAGGTGGACATTTTACAAAAGATGAATATAGCTTTAAGGAGGGGGTGGAAGGAGGAAGGATGGTGTTATTGCCAGGCAACCCTCAAGAAAACTGCTCTGATTTGACATATGTCAATGAATAATTTAGCCAGAGATATTAAGCAACTTGACCAAAGTTTTACAGATAGAAAAAGGCAGTAATGGGATTTAAATGGAAGGCTATGTGGCTTAAGACCTCATACAAATTCAACTACACTAGGTGACTTCTCACCCAGTTCTAGTACTGTAGTACTTATAATAGCTGTGATGATTAATTCCAGGTGTCAACTTGACTGGGCCATGGAGTGCCCACATACTTGTTTAAACACTATTCTAAGTGTATCTGTGGGGGTGTTTCTGGATGAGATGAACATTTGAAGAGGGAGACTGAGTAAAGTAGATTGCCCTCCCCAACGCAGGTGGGCCATCTCCAACCTGCTGGAGACCTGAATAGAACAAAAGATGGCAAAGGGAGAATTTGCTCTCTCTGTTTTCAAGCTAGGACACTGGTCTCTCCTGCACTTGGACTGGAACTTACACAACCAGTTCTTCTTATTTTCAAGTCTTCAGACTCAGACTGGAACTATACCACCAGTTCTCCCGGGTCTCCAGAGGATCATGGGTCTTCTCAGTCTCCACATTTTGTGAGCCAATCCCTTATAATAAATAGGATAATATCTGTCCTATTGGTTATGTTCCTCTGGAGAATCCTGACTAATAAAATAGCCAACATGTATTGAATTACTATGTTTGAAGCGCTGGATGCTAATAACTTTTTTCAAACTATCTCATTTACTCCATTACAAAAACCCTAAGAGGTAGGCACCATTACCCCATTTTACAAATAAGGAAACTAAGATTCAGAGAATTTTAAAAACTTGGACTGCACGTATTATACAACTAGTACCATAGAAAGTAGAAGTATCAGGATACCAGGGCTCAAAACCAAACTCTTACCTTCTGTGATTTTCTTCTCCTACAAGCAGTTTAATCTGCCTCTCCCTCTTCATCACCACTGCTACTATCCTGGTCCAGACCCTCTTTATTTCACCCTGTGCTACTTATCTCCTCCCTTTCTATTCCCATTATAAAGGTAGATATTTCATCTTAAACATCAAGACCTTTTAGATAAATGCATAGACCCTTGTATATCCTCCCCCATCACTAGGATAGATTATTCATGAATAAAACCCTATAGTTTCATCCACAGCTATCCATGGACAGAGAGATGGATTGATAAAAAATGAAAAAGCATATCAGTACAGTGAAATCATTATAGGCAGCTTAAGAACTCTCCTACTCTTTGAGTTCCTCTACTAAGCTCTTGTCAAGAGATTTTACAATTAATACAAAAGTGTAGTCAGTGGAACACAGGATTGTTGGTTTGTTTGTGTTGATTTTAAACATAATACAGAGTTGCAACTGGTCATGGACAAGGAAAGTATCTATTTCTTGACCCTGTAATCACACCCAAACCCATATCTTAGCATTAAATCTAAAGAAGCTATTCCCTGTCATTAAAATTTGAACCATGATATATCATATAGTGTGTATACATAGGATGGTGTTGTGTGGCTTCAAAAGCTATTTATTTATTTTTTGAGGGTGGCACAGCTTTTTAAAGATCTCAATTTTCTACAAATTAACATAATGGTGAGAATTTCAAGGAAGTTTCAGATTTCAGAAGGAATTGGCCAATGTCTACCCAAACCCCAAATGTGTAACCACAAAAGTTGATTCCTTTGTAAAGGACATTTTTCCCCTTCCCACAGACATGTCAGCTGAGCAACCTTGCACATGGCGAGTCTCAAGAACCAATGGGAAAAAAAGGAAATAAACCATAGGCTTCTTTCCAGTGTTCCAGGAAAGAGACAGTGGCAAGAACTTTAGACACTGGAATTTGGTAGGACAATGGCCCATTTATACATCTCAGTTCTTTCTTGGACACTCAGTAGGTTCTACTTCCCTTGCTATCTCAAAATCTTATGGTTTCTAAAGATGGCTATTTAAAAAAGATACATCTACAATTAATCTACGACAAAGGAGGCAAGAATATACAATGGAGAAAAGACAGTCTCTTCAATAAGTGGTGCTGGGATAACTGGACAGCTACATGTAAAAGAGTGAAATTAGAACACTTTAACATCGTACACAAAAATAAACTCAAAATGGATTAAAGACCTAAATGTAAGACCAGATACTATAAAACTCTTAGAGGAAAACATAAACAGAACATCTCTGACATAAATTGGAGCAATATCTTTTTGGATTCACCTCCTAGGGTAATGAAAATAAAAACAAAAATAAACAAATGGGACCTAATTAAACTTAAAAGCTTTTTCACAGCAAAGGAAACCATAAACAAAACGAAAAGTCAATCCACAAAATGGGAGAAAATATTTGCAAACAATGCAACAGACAAGGGATTAATCTCCCAAATACACAAACTGTTCATGCAGCTCAATATCAAAAAAACAAACAACCCAATTGTAAAAAATGGGCAGATCTAAATAGATGTTTCTCAAAAAATGACATACAAATGGCCAAAAAGCACATGAAAAGATGCTCAACATTGCTAATTATTAGAGAAATGCAAATCAAAACTACAATGAGGTATCACCTCATACGGCTTAGAATGGCCATCATCAAAAAGTAAATGCTGGAGAGGGTATGGAGAAAAGGGAACACTCCTACACTGTTGGTGAGAATATAAATTGGTACAGCCACTATGGAGAACAGTATGGAGGTTCCTTAAAAAACTAAAAATAGAGTTACCATATGATCCAGCAATCCCACTCCCAGGCATATACACAGAGAAAACCATAATTCAAAAAAATACATGCACCCCAATGTTCATTGCAGCACTATTTACAATAGTCAGGACATGGAAGCAACCTTAATGTCCACTGACAGAGGAATGGATAAAGAAGATGTGGTATATATATACAATGGAATATTACCCAGCCATAAAAAAGAATGAGATAATGCCATTTGCAGCAATATGGATGGACCTAGAGATTGTCATACTAAGTGAAGTAAGTCAGAGAAAGACAAATATCATATGGTATCACTTACATGTGGAATCTAAAAAATGATAAAAATGAACTTATTTACAAAACAGAAACACACTGACAAAATTAGAAAACAAACTTATGGTTACCAAAGGGGAGGGGTAAATTAGGAGTTTGGGATTAACAAATACACACTACTACATATAAAATAGATAATCAACAAGGACGCAGGGAACTCTACTCAATACTCTGTAATAACGGTAGGAAGGGCGCAATCACAATAAAATCAAACCCCATAACTGCTGGGTGGGTGACTCACAAACTGGAGAACACTTATACGACAGAAGTCCACACGCTGGTGTGAAGGTTCTGAGCCTCAAGTCAGGCTTTCCAACCTGGATGTCCCGCAACGGGAGGAGGAATTCCTAGAGAATCAGACTTTGAAGGCTAGCAGGATTTGATTGCAGGACTTCGACATGACTGGGGGAAACAGAGACTCCACTCTTGGAGGGCACACACAAAGTAGTGTGCACCTTGGGATGCAAGGGAAGGAGCAGTGACCACATAGAAGAGTGAACCAGACCTATCTGCTAGCGTTGGCGGGTCTCCTGCAGAGGCAGGGTGGCTGTGGCTCACTGCGGGGACAAGGACACTGGCAGCAGAAGTTCTGGGAAGTACTCCTTGGCATGAGCCCTCCCAGAGTCTGCTATTAGCCCCAACAAAGAGCCTGGAAGGCTCCAGTGTTGGGTTGCCTCAGGCCAAACAACCAACAGAGAGGGAACCCAGCCCCACCCATCAGCAGACAAGTGCATTAAAGTTTTAATGAGCTCTTCCCACCAGAGCAACACCCAGCTCTACCCAACACCAGTCCTTCCCATCAGGAAACTTGCTCAAGCCTCTTAGATAGCCTCATCCACCAGAGGGCAGACAGCAGAAGCAAGAAGAAGTACAATCCTGCAGCCTGTGGAACAAAAAACACATTCACAGAAAGACAGATGAGATGAAAAGGCAGAGGGCTATGTAACAGATGAAGGAACAAGATAAACCCCCAGAAAAACAACTAAATGAAGTAGAGATAGGCAACCTTCCAGAAAAAGAATTCAGAATAATGATAGTGAAGATGATCCAGGACCTCGGAAAAAGAATGGAGGCAAAGATCGAGAAGATGCAAGAAATGTTTAACAAAGACCTAGAAGAATTAAAGAACAAACAAACAGAGATGAACAATACAATAACTGAAATGAAAAATACACTAGAAGGAATCAATAGCAGAATAACTGAGGCAGAAGAACAGATAAGTGACCTGGAAGACAGAATGGTGGAATTTACTGCCACAGAACAGAATAAAGAAAAAAGAATGAAAAGAAATGAAGGCAGCCTAAGAGACCTCTGGGACAACATTAAATGCAACAACATTCGCATTATAGGGATCCCAGAAGGAGAAGAGAGAGAGAAAGGAACTGAGAAAATATTTGAAGAGATTATAGTTGAAAACTTCCCTAACATGGGAAAGGAAATAGCCACCCAAGTCCAGGAAGTGCAGAGAGTCCCAGACAGGATAAACCCAAGGAGAAACATGCTGAGACACATAGTAATCAAGTTGACAAAAATTAAAGTCAAAGAAAAATTACTGAAAGCAACAAGGGAAAAATGACAAATAACATACAAGGGAACTCCCATAAGGTTAACAGCTGATACCTCAGCAGAAACTCTACAAGCCAGAAAGGAGTGGCATGATATATTTAAAGTGATGAGAGGGAAGAAATTACAACCAAGATTATTCCACCTGGCAAGGATCACATTCAGATTTGACGGAGAAATTAAAAGCTTTACAGACAAGCAGAAGCTAAGAGAATTCAGCACCACCAAACCAGCTCTACAACAAATGCTAAAGGAACTTCTCTAAGTGGGAAACAAAAGAGAAGAAAAGGACTACAAAAGCAAACCCAAAACAATTAAGAAAATGGTCATAGGAACATACATAACGATAATTACCTAAAACGTGAAGAGATTAAATGCTCCAACCAAAAGACACAGGCTTGCTGAATGGATACAAAAACAAGACCCATATATATGCTATCTAGAGATGCACTTCAGACTTAGGGACACATACAGACTGAAAGTGAGGGGATGGAAAAAGATATTCCATGCAAATGGAAATCAAAAGAAAGCTGGAGTAGCAATTCTCATATCAGACAAAATAGACTTTAAAATAAAGACTATTACAAGAGACAAAGAAGGACACTACATAATGATCAAGGGATCAATCCAAGAAGAAGAAAATTTTGTATGGAAACACAAAAGATCGCGAATAGCCAGAGCAATCTTTTTTTTTTTTTTTTTAAATAAATTTATTTATTTTTATTTTAGGCTGTGTTGGGTCTTCGTTGTGGTGCGCGGGCTTCTCATTGCGGTGGCTTCTCTTGCTGCCAAGCACGGGCTCTAGGCGCATGGGCCTCAGTAGCTGTGGCACTCGGGCTCAGTAGTTGTGGCTCACGGGCTCTAGAGCACAGGTTCAGTAGTTGCAGCTCCCGGGCTTAGTTGCTCCACAGCATGTGGGATCTTCCCAGACCAGGGCTCGAACCCATGTCCCCTGCATTGGCAGGCGGATTCTTAACCACTGCACCACCAGGGAAGCCCGCCAGAGCAATCTTGAGAAAGAAAAATGGAGCTGGAGGAATCAAGCTCCTGGACTTCAGACAATACTACAAAGCTACAGTAATCAAGACAATATGAGACTGGCACAAAAACAGAAATACAGATCAATGGAACAGGATAGAAAGCCCAGAGATAAACCCACGCACATATGGTCACCTTATTTTTGATAAAGGAGGCAAGCATATACAATGGAGAAAAGACAGCCTCTTCAATAAGTGGTGCTGGTAAAACTGGACAGCTACATGTAAAAGAATGAAATTAGAACACTACCTAAGACCATACACAAAAATAAACTCCAAATGGATTAAAGACCTAAATATAAGACCGGACACTATACAACTCTTAGAAGAAAAACACTCTTTGACATAAACCACAGCAAGATCTTTTCTGACCCACCTCCTAGAGTAATGAAAATAAAAAAAATAAACAAATGGGACCTAATGAAGCTTAAGAGCTTTTGCACAGCAAAGAAAAACGTAAGACGAAATGACAACCCTCAGAATGGGAGAAAATATTTGCAAATGAAGCAACTGACAAAGGATTAATCTCCAAAATTTACAAGCAGCTCATGCAGCTCAATATCGAAAAAACAAAAAACCCAATCCAAAAATGGGCAGATGACCTAAATAGATATTTCTCCAAAGAAGATATACAGATTGCCACCACATGAAAGGATGCTCAACATCATTAATCATTAGAGAAATGCAAATGAAAACTACAATGAGGTATCACCTCACACCAGTCAAATGGCCATCATCAAACAATCTACAAACAATAAATGCTGAAGAGGGTGGGGAGAAAAGGGAACCCTCCTGCACTGTTGGTGGGAATGTAAATTGATACAGCCACTATGGAGAACAGTATGGAGGTTTCTTAAAAAACTAGGAATAGAACTACCATACGACCCGGCAATCCCACTCCTGGGCATATACCCTGAGAAAACCATAATTCAAAAAGAGTCAGGTACCACCATGTTCATTGCAGCTCTATTTACAATAGCCAGGACATGGAAGCAACCTAAGTGTCCATCAACAGATGAATGGATAAAGAAGATGTGGTACATATATACAATGGAATATTACTCAGCCATAAAAAGAAACGAAATTGAGCTATTTGTAGTGAGGTGGATGGACCTAGAGTCTGTCATACAGAGTGAAGTAAGTCAGAAAGAGAAAAACAAATACTGTATGCTAACACATATATATGGAATCTAAAAAAAAAAAAAAGAAAAACTATGGTTCTGAAGAACCTAGGGGCAGGACTGGAATAAAGACGGAGACGTAGAGAATGGATTTGAGGACTAGTGGAGGGGGAAGGGTAAGCTGGGACGAAGTGAGAGAGTGGCATGGACATATATACACCACCAAGTGTAAAATAGCTAGTGGGAAGCAGCCGCATAGCACAGGAAGATTAGCTCGGTGCTTTGTGACCACTTAGAGGGGTGGGATAGGGAGGATGGGAAGGAGACACAAGAGGGAAGAGATATGGGGATATATATTTATATATATAGCTGATTCACTTTGTTATAAAGCAGAAACTAACACACCATTTTAAAGCAATTTTACTCCAATAAAGATGTTAAAAAAAAAAAAAAGTAAGAAAATGCATAATGTCCATGTCTTTCTTTCTTTGGTATCAGTTTGAATTATTCCAAATTTTTTCATAGTCAAAAAAGTTTTGACTAAACTAAAGTGTTGACTAAAATATTTTCATCAGAAATTCATCTTACATTTCTATTACATTTAGTAAAAACTTCTGTTTTTCTTCTGCTTTAGAACTAATGTCTAGAACTTGGTGAAAATGATTAGGACATTTAAACACTGCCTTGTTATTTCTCCAGCAGTGTAAGATGAGTATCTTTTGTTATTTCTGTGGGTATTTTTCATCGAATTTGATTCATTTTTCTATGTAAATGTCCAAATTCCTTACATTTTGCATAGTGAATAGCCTTTTTCACCATTTCTGTGCACCAAGCTTCAGGGAACAATCTTGAAACTCGCTTTTGTCAGTACATCATTAAACTGATTCTGGCTGCTTGCAAATATTTTTATGTCTGGTTTCTTCACACCAGAAAACATACAATTCAGGAAAGACAAATCACATACTGCTATCTTTGTTTATTTCAAATGCACCGTTTAAATGCAGGAATATACAGCACGATGGGAGTTGGAAATACAAACTGCACAAGGAGGAAGCTCCAAGGATTATAAACCATTATGAGCTTCTTCTGGAAATGAACTTGGTAGCTAAGTCCACATGTGTCAGAGGCCAACTGCAGAGATGGGAGTTCTCTGAATTAACATTCATATACAACCCAATGTTTATTAAAGAGGTGATTTGAATGTGCTAATTTGAAGCATAAATATATGTTATTGAAACTCGGCTGCGATCATGGCAAATGCTTGAAAAGTAGACCAGAAAAAGATTCTTTTTTCACTCTCAGTGCTTAAGAATTGCTGGGCATGGTGGTAATTTAAAAAGCAGACTGACTTGAGTCAGTGTGGTTATGTTTTTAAATTCTTAACAGGTAATACACCCCCAACTGTCTGTAGCCCAAGTGGAGAGTGTATCCAAATCCCTGATCAAATACAGATGGATGATCATGTAACTCTCCACTTTCTGAAATGGAAAATAAGCGAACCCTCAACCAACTTAGAAAGTAGAGCCAGAAGGCTGCTGTCTCTTATTGATACCTTTGGGCTTAAACCTGTACACTTTTAATCACAATTTGTGGAGAGTTCTGTTACTGGCTATTCTAGGATCTCCTTTAAAATTTGCATCAGAAACAATAGTCCTGGTTTCAGTAGCTCTCTGGGAAAAGAAGCCTTTGCAGAAATTCCTGACCTATGTAGTCCATTGCCATGAGATTCAAGGCTTCTCCTTAACCATGGATGTGGCTATTTTCCTTAGAGCCCTGTTCCCACACCATCCTAGGTGAGACACACCCCAGAAAACAAACATAAACAGAGATAAAATGTGCCTTTTCCGCAGACACAGAAACCACACTGCAGGTGGAGAAATAAGAATGCCCTCTTAATGCCATGTCACCCCTACATCTGTCCCAAAGCCAGCACACCTTATACAAAAAACAAGGCAACCACTTAACCGGTGGGAAAGGAAGAGCGACCCAAACTAGCTGGGTTGTGGCGGCAAGAATGCAGGAAAGCTTGATGAAGTTGAAGCTGGTATGACAGCAAAAGATGCAACGTCTCCCTTCTAGCTGGAGAAAAAGCAGTATTCTTCCAATAAAGAATTCCTTTGGAAATACCCTCTCTATGGAAGAAAGAAAAGTTCTAAGATTTCTCATTTCACTTCCAAGTTTCTTCTGTTTTTCCCTACCCTGTCCAGCTACCCAGAGCTCAGTTAATCCTCCTGAAAATAAAATATTTTTGCAGTTGTTCCCAGCCTTATTCTCTTGGCCATTATGTTTTCATGCTAGCTCCTCGACTATGATTATATTATATATGATCCATGTCACAGTAAAACAAAGCCCAGAATAAGCCCAAGACCTTGGGATGTTCACTTCATAGCTCATTTTGACAGATTTAAGTTTGTTTGTTTCTTTGTTTTTACTCAGTTTTGTTTCCATTTCCAACTAACTATATCTTCAGCGTCAAGGCCAAATTTATAGATTTATGTAGTGGATTCCCTGGAATTAGTCCCCATTACATGTTACCCCTCCCGCCAAGGCACAGAGCGCATCAGACCCTCCCTCTGTGAACCAGACAAACTCCCGGCTTCTAAAGTTTTGCCTAATGCCGAACCGCAGTGTGGTGTGACTGCCATCTGCTGGCGTGACGCTGACATTACAGGATGGACCACCGTGCGCTCATCAGGGGGACACTTGTTTGAAACCAAAAGCTTTCTCTGAACAAATGAAAAACAAGTTTCTTCATAAACCTTGTCTAGCTTCAACATGCGCACGCACATACACACACACACACACACACACATCTTTACACTGGAAAAGCTGAAGCAATATAGAAAATTTGTTTATGGCAGACTTCCAAGTGAGGAACATACAGTGAGAAAACGGGGCTCTAGGCTCCTAACCTTCTCACCCAGGGAGAATCCATCACCAAAAACCTAAAGGCCAAACCTCGTCAACTCAGACAGTGAGATCTTACCTTGTGAAGCCTGTTATGGGCTGACATTAAGACCAGTAACAGGTTCAATCTTCCCTAAGATACTGACAGTTATGATAACTTCTTTCCCTTTAAAGGAAAAAAAAATTTGTTTCTTAGAACCCAAATGGCTGAAACGTAAACACTGACATTGAGGGTACAGGGTAATTTTTTTCTCATTATAAAAGCCATTCTCCAGTGTTTAAGAGTAAGAATCATGCTTGAGAAATGTAGACACAGGCTCAGGCTTGAAGCGAGATGCCAGGCATTTCTCCTCAGTTCTGACTCTTTTTTTCCGACTCTTATCTTCAGGATTCATGGAAGTGCACAATTCATGGCAAGGAAAGCCAAATTCCTATGGGTGACTGCAGTGGGCGTTGCCACTTCTTTCCATGTCAAAGAATGGGACCTTGTGTAATTGGGAATAGAATTCACAACAGCAGGGAGGACTTTCCCATGGAGAACGCCCCTGATAGTGGAACAAAACTGAACTTCTTGCAAGGACCTTATTCACCGTAGAAGCAACACATTCACTGCCAAAGGCACTGTCTGCTACTAATTTCTTCATTAAAGGTCATGGGAACCAAAACAAATTTCAACTTTTATAAAACTAAAGGTATTCAATAAATACTGTATTTTTATACTTACATATGATTTATCCCATCCCCAAAGTCCCAGCTTCCCCCTCTTAGCAAATGGCCACACATCTGCTCCCTTGCTCAACCCGAGATGCACGGAGCCATCCTACAGTTTCTATGCCCTCATTTACCACATCCAATCCATCTCCATGTCTTGGCAGCCCGATCTCAAAAGCCAGATCTGTTTACATCCCTCCGTATCCACTGGGACAATCTTAGTCTGGTCCACTATTATCTTCCTTGTGAACGACAGCCATCATGTGCTAAATGGTCCTTGTTTCCACTCTTGCCCCTCCATCCTCAATTCTCAGCAGTGCAGCTGGAGTGATCTCTCTAAAATACAAACTTCCAGTAGTGGGCCAGAGAATAAAAACCAAACTCTGTACCATAGCTTTCAAGCCTTCCATCATCTGGCTTCTAACTATTCTTTATTCTCATCATTTTTCTCCCTTTCCCTCACTCTCTGTACTCCAGCCACTCTGGCCTTCTCTCCATTCTTCCAACTCTCCAAAGCTCGCTCCCACTTAGGAGTGTGGGTTTGCTGACTCCTCTGCGGGGTGTCAGATTTTCACAGCATCAGCAACTTCTTTTCCTTCAGCTCATGGAGAACATCGCTACTTCACCTCAATGCTCCTTCCCTGATCACCGTGTTGAAATCGGTCCCTCCTTTTGTTCTGTTGCTTCATATCGCTTATCATTATTGACAATTATCTTGTTTCTTTAAAAAAAAACTTACTATCTCTATTCTACTATTAGAAGGTAAATCCATGAGATCAGGGACCTTGTTGCCGTGTTTGACATGGTATCCCCCAGTACCTAGATCACACCTGCACAGGGAAGAGCTTCAAGATGCCGGAAGAGTAAGACGTGGAGATCACCTTCCTCCCCACAAATAATCAGAAATACATCTACACGTGGAACTGCTCCTATAGAACACCCACTGAATGCTAGCAGAAGACGTCAGACCTCCCAAAAGGCAAGAAACTCCCCACGTACCTGGGTAGGGCAAAAGAAAAAAGAAACAACAGAGACAAAAGAATAGGGACGGGACCTGCACCAGTGGGAGGGAGCCGTGAAGGAGGAAAGGTTTCCACACACTAGGAAGCCCCTTCGCGGGCGGAGACTGCGGGTGGGACTGCGGGTGGCGGAGGAGGGAAGCTTCGGAGCCACGGAGGAGAGCGCAGCCACGGGGGTGCGGAGGGCAAAGCAGAGAGATTCCCGCACAGAGGATCAGTGCCGACCAGCTCTCACCAGCCCGAGAGGCCTGTCTGCTCACCCGCCGGGGCGGGCGGGGCTGGGAGCTGAGGCTCGGCTTCGGTCGGATCGCAGGGAGAGGACTGGGGTTGGCGGCGTGAACACAGCCTGAAGGGGTTAGAGCACCACAGCTAGCTGGGAGGGAGTCCGGGAAAAAGTCTGCAGCTGCCGAAGAGGCAAGAGACTTTTTCTTGCCTCTTTGTTTCCTGGTGCGCGAGGAGAGGGGATTCAGAGCGCCACCTAAATGAGCTCCAGAGACGGGCGTGAGCCGCGGCTATCAGCGCGGACCCCAGAGACGGGCATGAGACGCTAAGGCTGCTGCTGCCACCACCAAGAAGCCTGTGTGCAAGCACAGGTCACTATCCACACCGCCCCTCCCGGGAGCCTGTGCAGGCCGCCACTGCCAGGCTCCCGTGATCCGGGGACAACTTCCCCGGGAGAACGCACGGCGCACCTCAGGCTGCTGCAATGTCACGCTGGCCTCTGCCGCCGCAGGCTCGCCCCACATCCGTACCCCTCCCTCCCCCTGCCTGAGTGAGCCAGAGCCTCCGAATCAACTGCTCCTTTAACCCCGTCCTGTCTGAGCAGGAACAGACGCCCTCAGGCAACCTACACGCAGAGGCAGGTCCAGTACATGATGATCAAGGGATCGATGCAAGAAGAAGATATAACAATTATAAATATATATGTTCCCAACATAGGAGCACCTCAATACATAAGGCAACTGCTAACAGCTATAAAAGAGAAAATCAACAATAACAAAATACTAGTGGAGGCCTTTAACACCTCACTTACACCAATGGACAGATCATCCAGACAGAAAATTAATAAGGAAACACAAGCTTTAAATGATACAATAGACCAGATCGATTTAATTGATATTTATAGGACATTCCATCCCAAAACAGCAGATTACACTTTCTTCTCAAGTGCACACAGAACATTCTCCAGGATAGATCACATCTTGGGTCACAAATCAAGCCTCAGTAAATTTAAGAAAATTGAAATCATATCAAGCATCTTTTCTGACCACAACGCTATGAGATTACAAATCAATTACAGGGAAAAAAACCGTAAAAAACACAAACACATGGAGGCTAAACAATACATTACTAAATAACCAAGAGATAACTGAAGAAATCAAAGAGGAAATCAAAAAATACCTAGAGACAAATGACAATGAAAACACGACGATCCAAAACCTATGGGATGCAGCAAAAGCAGTTCTAAGAGGGAAGTTCATACCAATACAAGCCTACCTCAAGAAACAAGAAAAATCTCAAATAAACAATCTAACCTTAGACCTAAAGGAACTAGAGAAAGAAGAACAAACAAAACCCAAAGTTAGCAGAAGGAAAGAAATCATAAAGATCAGAGCAGAAATAAATGGAATAGAAACAAAGAAAATAGCAGATATCAATAAAAGTAAAATCTGGTTCTTTGAGACGATAAACAAAATTGATAAACCATTAGCCAGACTCATCAAGAAAAAGAGGGAGAGGACTCAAATCAATAAAATTAGAAATGAAAGAGAAGAAGTTACAACAGACACCGCAGAAATACATAGCATCTTAAGAGACTACTACAGGCAACTCTATGCCAATAAAATGGACAACCTGGAAGAAACGGACAAATTCTTAGAAAGGTATAACCTTCCAAGACAGAACCAGGAAGAAATAAAAAATATGAACAGACCAATCACAAATAATGAAATTGAAACTGTGATTAAAAATCTTCCAACAAACAAAAGTCCAGGACCAGATGGCTTCACAGGTGATTTCTATCAAACATTTAGAGAAGAGCTAACACCCATCCTTCTCAAACTCTTCCAAAAAATTGCAGAGGAAGGAACACTCCCAAACTCATTCTATGAGGCCACCATCACCCTGATATCAAAACCAGACAAAGATACTACAAAAAAGAAAATTACAGACCAATATTGCTCATAAATAGAGATGCAAAAATCCTCAACAAAATACTAGCAAACAGAATCCAACAACACATTAAAAGGATCATACACCACAATCAAGTGGGATTTCTCCCAGAGATGCAAGGATTCTTCAATATACGCAAATTAATCAATGTGATACACCATATTAACAAATTGAAGAATAAAAACCATATAGTCATCTCAATAGATGCAGAAAAAGCTTTTGACAAAATTCAACACCCATTTATGATCAAAACTCTCCAGAAAGTGGGCATAGAGGGAACCTACCTCAACATAATAAAGGCCATATACGACAGACCCACAGCAAACATCATTCTCAATGGTGAAAAACTGAAAACATTTCCACTAAGATCAGGAACAAGACAAGGATGTCCACTCTCACCACTACTATTCAACATATTTTTGGAAGTCCTAGCCATGGCAATTAGAGAAGAAAAAGAAATAAAAGGAATACAAACTGGAAAAAAAGAAGTAAAACTGTCCCTGTTTGCAGATGACAGGATACTATACATAGAGAATCCTAAAGATGTCACCAGAAAACTACTAGAGCTAATCAATGAATCTGGTAAAGTTGCAGGATACAAAATTAATGCACAGAAATCTCTTGCATTCCTATACACTAATGATGAAAAATCTGAAAGAGAAATTAAGGAAACACTCCCATTTACCATTGCAACAAAAAGAATAAAATACCTAGGAATAAACCTACCTAGGGAGACAAACGACCTGTATGCAGAAAATTATAAGACACTGATGAAAGAAATTAAAGATGATACAAAGAGATGGAGAGATATTCCATGTTCTTAGATTGGAAGACTCAACATTGTGAAAATGACTATACTACCCAAAGCAATCTACAGATTCAATGCAATCCCTATCAAATTACCAATGGTATTTTTTATAGAACTAGAACAAAAAATCTTAAAATTTGTATGGAGACACAAAAGACCCCAAATAGCCAAAGCAGTCTCACGGGGAAAAAACGGAGCTGGGGGAATCAGACTCCCTGACTTCAGACTATACTACAAAGCTACAGTAATCAAGACAATATGAGACTGGCACAAAAACAGAAACATAGATCAATGGCACAGGATAGAAAGCCCAGAGATAAACCCATGCACCTATGGTCAACTAATCTATGACAAAGGAGGCTAGGATACACAATGGAGAAAAGACAGTCTCTTCAATAAGTGGTGCTGGGAAAACTGGACAGCTACATGTAAAAGAATGAAATTAGAACACTCCCTAACACCATACACAAAAATAAACTCAAAATGGATTTGAGACCGAAATGTAAGACCGGACACTATCAAACTCACAGCGGAAAACATAGGAAGAACACTCTTTGACATAAATCACAGCAAGATCTTTTTTGATCCACCTCCTAGAGTAATGGAAATAAAACAAAAAATAACAAATGGGACCTACTGAAACTTAAAAGCTTTTGCAAAGCAAAGGAAACTACAAATAAGATGATGAAAAGACAACCGTCAGAATGGGAGAAAATATTTGCAAATAAATCAATGGACAAAGGATTAATCTCCAAAATATATAAACAGCTCATGTAGCTCAATATTAAAAAAACAAACAACCCAATCCAAAAATGGGCAGAAGACCTAAATAGACATTTCTCCAAAGAAGACATAAAGATGGCCAAGAAGCACATGAAAAGCTGCTCAACATGACTAATTATTAGAGAAATGCAAATCAAAACTACAATGAGGGGGCTTCCCTGGTGGTGCAGTGGTTGAGAGTCCGCCTGCCAGTGCAGGGGACATGGGTTCGAGCCCTGGTTTGGGAGGATCCCACATGCCGTGGAGCAACTGGGCCCGTGAGCCACAACTACTGAGCCTGCGCGTCTGGAGCCTGTGCTCCGCAGCGGGAGAGCCCGCGACAGTGAGAGGCCCGCGCACCGCGATGAAGAGTGGCCCCCGCTTGCCGCAGCTGGAGAAAGCCCTCGCGCAGAGGCGAAGACCCAACACAGCCAAAGTAGATAAATAAATAAATTAATAAAAAAAACTACAATGAGGTATCACCTCACACCAGTTAGAATGGGCATCATCAGAAAATCTACAAACAATAAATGCTGGAGAGGGTGTGGAGAAAAGGAAACCCTCTTGCACTGTTGGTGGGAATGTAAATTGATACACCCACTATGGAGAACAGTATGGAGGTTCCTTAAAAAACCTAAAAATAGAATTACCATATGACTCAGCAATCCCACTACTGGGCATAGACCCAGATAAAACCATAATTCAAAAAGACACATGCACCCCAATGTTCATTGCAGCACTACTTACAATAGCCATGTCATGGAAGCAACCTAAATGCCCATCAACAGACGAATGGGTAAAGAAGATGTGGTACCTATACACGATGGAATATTACTCAGCCATAAAAAGGAACGAAATCAGGTCATTTGTAGAGACGTGGATGGATCTAGAGACTGTCATACAGAGTGAAGTCAGAAAGAAAAAAACAAATACCGTATATTAACGCATATATGTGGAACCTAGAAAAATGGTACAGATGAACTGGTTTGCAGGGCAGAAATAGACATAGATGTAGAGAACAAACGTATGGACACTAAGGGGGGAAAGTGGCGGGGGTGGTGGTGGTGGGATGAATTGGGAGGTCGGGATTGACATGTATACAGTAATATGTATAAAATGGATAACTAATAAGAACCTGCTGTATAAGAAAATAAATAAAATTCAAAAAATAAATAAATAAATAAATAAAATAAAAACTATCTTTAGAGCAATACTGATTGACGTTTGGCCAAACTATTGGGCACCATAGCCTAGCCAAGCTGACATAAAAATTCACCACCACATGAGACACCAGAGGCAAAAATGATGTGAAAAAGTGCCGAATGTTAGTATAAAAGAGAATGTTATTATTATTAAAGAACATGGAAAATGAATGCCAGCACACTATGGCTTGCTTTTCCATTCCTTTATGTTTTCACCCACATTTGATGAATGGGCTGAGGGAGATGCTTAGAAAGTTCCACTCAGCCTGTTAACAAGGGGTATTCTAGAAAAGCCGAGAAAGAGAGAACAGGGGCCACTGCAATTTCCACAGGCAAAACAGTTCCTGCTGGTGCATAATGCTTGTCAAGTGTTGCGAGATTACCCTATATGTCTATGACTGCCATGCACCCCTGAGGGTGAATCCTCCTTCGATCACACAGAAAATGAGTGCCCACATCTCTATCATGATGCGCCATCATTCTATTTATTTTTAATGTATGTTACTGAGATTAAATTTGTGAATTTTCCTCCTCCACAGTCTTTCAAAGCTTCATTTATATTCTATCTGTGACAGAACCAAAGAGTAAATTGCAGAATGAATTAGCACCATGCAGTTAGGGATGCCTGAACCTCACAATTTCTACGTTATTTTTTTTTTAGGACTTTGAAACCTATGATGCGAGAAGCAAAATGTTCCTTGTATGTGAGGCCCCAAGTGTGCCTAATGTGCCTTTAACTAGTAAAGAAACGTATAATTTGTTTGAAATCATAGAAGTTGATTTAGGGAGGGGAGTAGCACTGACTGCTCATTCTAACTCTCAAAAAAAAAGGTGGAAATTCTCTCTGTTGATGGTTGCAGAAGGTGTAGCCTTTTTCTGAAAAGTCATCACATGGCTTAGGGCATCTGTAGCGTAGAAATAGTACGTGGCTTTCAGAGCCACATCAAGACATGACGTTGCCTCAGCTAGCCTAATAACTTGGAACCTCTTCAAGTTGATATTTCTAAAATAGGTTTTAATATGTGCTTAGGGGTGATTCTGAGCTTTGCATGGGGAAAGAGGGTAGCAGGAACACCAGTAATGACATCCGTATTCTCTGTTGCCTTCCAAGCAATTTCATCCTGGCCCCCTAACATTTATACCCACGCAAAAGAAAAAGAAAAGTGCTGAACTGAACTAGACTCCCCTTCTCCAAAGGCAACTTAGTAAATACAGATTGTTATCCCAGTTCCCCCAGTAAAGTCCCCCAAGTGGCTGAACAAAAATTCCTTCCAATCACATACATTATTTCTCTGATAAGAATTCTGCTAGATTCTCTTTTCTCCATCCAATTAGCTTCCCTGAGCTCTTTTTGCAGTCTGTGCTAGTCAGGGCTAGATCAGAGAAGCAGAACCACTAGGAGATTTATATAAGAGACTTATTGAAGGGGTTTAATCTTAGACAAATGTGGGTTAAGAATCTATTGAGCTATGGCTTCTGCAGCAAGGGAAGTCAGCCATCTGGCATTTGAGGATGGAAGAAGGATGTGAAGTTGGGGAAGCAAGCTCAAAAGGATCCCTGCAGGAATGGGCTGGGACCCAGGAGGATGGACGTGAATCTGCATCAGACTGGCACTGCCACTGAGCCTCCAACCTGGATCATGGGAATGATTTGAAGGAGAAGCTGGTGCCCTTTTTCATGCAGCTAAATCTACACCTGACTCAGAAGTCAGAGAAACTGAAAGTGGGAGTCTGGCTGGAGCTGCCACACACCAGCAAGGTGTGTCAGCAGATAGATGGCAACACGCACGGGCTGCAACAGCACTTCAGACCACGCGCCGACCTCCTGAGCATAAAATGAATACAGTAAGTCCCATACATAAGAACGAGTCCCATTCTGAGAGCGCGTTTGTAAGTCCAATTTGTTTATAAGTCAAACAAAGTTAGCCTAGGTACCCAACTAACACAATCGGCTATATAGTACTGTACAGTAATAGGTTTATAATACTTTTCCCACAAATAATACATAAAAAAACAAACACACAAAAAAGAAAACGTTTTTAATCTTGTAGTACAGTACCTTGAAAAGTGCAGTAGTACAGTACAACAGCTGGCATACAGGGGCTGGCATCAAGTGAACAGGCAAGAAGAGTTACTGACTGGAGGAGGGAGAGGAGGTGGGAGATGATAGAGCTGAAGGATCTTCAGCAATAGGAGATGGAGGGCAAGCTGCAATTTCACTTACGCCTGACGCTGATGGCACAGGTTCTGGTTCCTGGCTGGATTCAATTCTATCTACCCTCTTGAAAATACGATCCAGTGATGTCTAGGTAGTAGCTCTTTTTTCCTTGCCATAGATGACATTCTGGGCTTAAAATAAAGATACTGTACTACTGTACTTTATACAGTACTGTACAGTAAAGTACACAAAAACACAACCACTTGTAGAGGATGCATGCATGTGACAATGTACGCCAGACACGGGAATTAACTTACGTGGTTGGACATGCAAACGTACGTCGGCATCTTTGAAAGTTCGCAACTTGAAGGTTTGTATGTAGGGGACTTACAGTATTGCTGTTGCTTCACTTCTACCTTCCAAGTCTTGTGCAGAACATCTTTTGTGGCTCACCTAGCCCAGAGCTATACACGAAGGAAATTCTGGGAACTACAGTTCTGGATTAGCCAAATTAACACTATATGAATCCACCACATATGCCTTATAAATTGGTACCCCGGGAAAATTCTTGGCTGACCCATCCATGAACCTATCAGAAACAAAAGTTTCATGATATAAGAGACCATTAGCACCAGAGTGAGCTTAGAGTCATCTCAGACCACACCTGTACTTTATCAATGAATAAAATGACATCCAGTAAGGTATAGAAACTTGCCCAGTTCTCTTAACTGCCCAGAAGCTGTGCAAGAAATCAGTTTACCTGTCTGCTACCCATTAGATGTGAATTGAGCATCACATACGAAGCACAGAAATTCCCAGATAAGCCTATCCCTGGTCTGATGCACCCGGGGCCTCCTTTGAAGGCTGCATAGGGTAATATATGATAAGCTGTGGCTTTGGCATTCCTTCTCATTAAAAAAAAAAAAAATTATTGCATAACTTATGTTTGTAACTTTTATTTTGGCTTTCACATTTTCTTTAAGCATTATACCTTTTCATGATAACGGGCCGGCCATGAGAGAATTCATCGGACAAGGTACAGACATTTAATTTTTTCTTTAAAGATTATTTTCTCAATTATTTTTAATTGGTGATGCCTTTGAGTAAAAGGTTTAACTAAATAACTAATCAAGGTACACATTACATTAAAGCTGATACTCTAAAGCTTAGCCCTGAAAAAATGGTGTATTATATAACATAAGAAAACAGTCTTTGGATTCATACAACTCCAATTTCAAATAGGAGTTCTACCACTTGCCAGCTACTGGGCCTGAACCAAGTTCCCCAAACTTTAGAGACTATTTCCTTTTTTGTAAAATATAAATTAGTGTGTTGTTAGGATTAAATGAGACAGTTCATATATAAAGTTTACTACAGTGCCAGGGAAATAGAAAGAGCATTAAAATAGAAGCCATTAATTACTATCATTATTATTGTTGTTATTATAATTGGCACTATTAATAATGGCATTATAATAATTAATACTAATAATTAATTAGTGTTATTGATTGTAATTAATCATTAAGAATGTGTTGGACCTGAAGAACCAAATGCGGTGCAAAATAATTTTTAAGAGTTTTTTTATTGAAAAGAATAATTTATGTGATTCCTTTAAGAGGTCATATTAATGAAACTGGGGTTTAATATAAAAAGAGCCTGATATTATCAACATATGACTTAGAGTCTATTAGATTTCCCAATATGAGAATTGTTACACACATTTCAAGCCTAGGCCCCAGGATAAGAAACGGCAATTGTATGAAATTAAGTATAAAATTAATATTGTATACTTAATGGTAGGATGCCAACATCCTACCTCTAGCTATTTATCTTCTTTCCATCATTCAGTTTCCTCTTCAAAACTAAGAAACACAGATCAAAACATAACTCTACCTGCTCAGCATCCTTTCTTCACCAGATCTTGGCCACAGATCAAGGGGTTTTCTGCCTGGCCCTTTAACATGGGAACAACTTATTCTGAAACTGCTGGGTCCCCAAAAAGCACCTTTTTCACTCTACAAATAAAAACTTCACTGATATTTGTCTAGAAAGCATTTTATCCAAGGCTCCACAAATTGCCTGATTCCCAAAGGTTTCCAAGCCTTCTTGATGTCCTCATCCAGTGTCGAGCAGGTTTTGACAAACATGAGATCAGTTGATTTCAACTTCAGATAGTTCATCCCTCTCCGAGTTCCACTGTTATTTTGAACTATCTTCTATTCACAACCTTTACTTAGACATGTATCAGTCTGCTGATTGCAAGTACCAAAGATTTATTTCTTTTCCATATCATATATCCATTGCAACTTTCCAAGAAGTCTCTGCTCATCTTACTCATTCAGAGTCCCAAGTTGATGGAACAGGCACCATCTTGAACACTGCCAGTTGCTGTGTCGAAGGAAAAAGAGTTCTGCAGTATCTTGCATCAACAATTAAATACTTGGCCCCAAAGTGGCACGCGTAACTTCTTCTCATAACTCATTGGCCAGAATGATCACACGGCCCCATCCAACCAGAGCACGGCTTGGAAGTACTTAGCCAGAAGAGAGTAAACCAGAAACACCTGAGGAAGCCCTAAAGACTAACACACCAAATTTCTATTTGATCCCAAACAGCAATATCTTTCTTTTATTTGAAAAACTGTCACCTTGAGAAGGTTGTTTACTTATTTTCTGCGGAAGACTTTTGGTGGTAAGTCACAGGATATAATCGTTATGTGAAAGGATTCCAAATCAGATAAGTGTAAAGCATATTGATTAAAAAGCTCAGGTGCAAGTAAATTTCAGTCTAGGAGAGTTTCTAACAGCAAATCGCCATAGAAATCACACTCACACGGAGACTTATACACCCACCCCTTCCCTGCCGCTGAGATGAAAATGAAGACAACCTGCAGTAACAGACCTATGTAAGAGTCCTGCAAAGAACCAGACCTATAGTTTTCAACAAACTGCCTCCATGATGTACCTTCATTGCAAAAACTACATTTGACCATTCACTTCATTTAGGCATGAGAGTTCTAATTATTGGCCTTGGAACACACATGCTCATGGGAATGATAACAACCTAAATCAGCACGAAGAGTAACTACTAGCCACAAATGTAGCTATTTATACTTACATAAATTAGAAATAAATTATATTAAATTAAAAATTCAGTTCCTCAGTCACACTAGCCACACTTCAAGTACTCAATAAGCACATGCAATTAGTGGTTATTGTACAGGAACAGCACAGATATTGAACATTCCCATTGCTGAGAAAGTTTTATTAGACAGGTCTGGTCTAAATCTTTCACTTTTGTACCTGGAAAGAGTTGAATGTTACTCATTTCCTAAAGCCATACTTTCAGAAGAGTAACCTGATTTCTAAGATCTTAAGGAATGAAATAGAAAGTCCTGACTTCAATAACCTAACAGTCCATCTCTGGGGTTGGAACACAAATAGCTGGACTTTTTTCATCACATTGATTTGATATGCCTCATAGGTGCAGAGGGTACTTACATTAACACACACACACACACACACACACACACAAAATTCAAATTCAAGGTTTTTCAAGCTAGCAAAGGAAAGCAGAACACCAGAAATCATGTACAAATTATTTCTACTAACCCTGTACTTTGTAACTCCAGGATAAAATTTAGCCTAAAGAGAAACTGCTGTAAGGTTAGCTATATTTTTTAGAGTGAAAATATTATAGAAAGTCTAGATCAGGAATCATAAGTAACATATGATAATTTATTTTGAGTCTCTGTAACTCACTCAAATGTTTCCATAAGATTAAGAACATTTTATACTACTCAATAAAAATAAGGAAAGAGGTGGATCAGCTTGGGTTGTGAAGACAGAGGAGATGATGGCAGAAGCCCCCATTCTGCTCTTCCTCAGGTGATACTCATATAATCTGTGCATCGTTCCTCAAGATGGGTATGGTTGACAACCAAAATGATGACCATGGCCCCTGAGAACATGACTTGGTAGCTGGGCAGGCTTCATTTCCTGTTGCTTTGTTTTTGTAATGGAACACAAAAAAATTGCCAAATAAGCAAGATGTTGGCATATTGCTGGACCCCAACTCTTCACTGTCAAACCCCACTACAATGCTCTCAGCTTCTGTTTATTCAGGCATCTCTTCCCATTTATGCAAAGGCTGTTACATCAGGAAAAAAGCTTATTTTTCTCTGCCTCATCAAAGTTTGCCAAGAGATCTAATAACAGGGCCGGGGATCTAATTATAAACAGCTTAAGTCCCTTATCTGATTTAGGCAGACAGAGTTTGAGCAACAGTAAATATCAAAACATTTCTCTGGGCAAGTTTTATTGAACCCTGATATATTTTAGGCCAAAATATATTCGTTCTCTGAAACTTGCACATAGTCAATAGGACGACTCCTTTTTTATGCAATGTGGAAAAAAATAGAAGAATTTTAATCTACAAATTGACATATGCTTTACATTTTTGCAGCCCAGCTCCCCAAATTATAATTACAAGAGGAACTTTAAGAAATACTCATTAAGCATGAAGTATGCATGTCTGGGTATATACTGTGAAAATTTTTGTCATTGAATGTGAAGTTGGAGTTGTCAGGGGCTGTTGGTATGAATACTTGTATCGTGTCGGCATCTGCAGTGACCAGTATTGAGCCTGTTTCTAAAGGTTTGAAACTCTAAAACAATGGTTAGGAGTGTATCCTTAGAGTCAGGCTGGGATTAAAATAATAGCCATGCTGCTTTGCTCCTGTGACTTTGGAAGAGCTTCCTTATCCCTCCAGGTCTGATTTCTCAGTTATAAGATGCACAAAGTAATATCTCAGGGTGGTTGTAAGGATTAGAAGCAATGGATGCAAAGTCTCTGGCATATGGCAAGTGGTCAGTGGATGTTAGCTGCTGTTATCTAGTGTTGCCACTCTTGTTGTCTATGAGTAGGACAGTGCCACGATGATGATACGCCCATGGAAGATGCAGTGACATCATCAGCCCTGGAAGGTATGAGGACTTGTGCTCAATCATTAGGAATATGCTTCAAGCGTTGAAGAAATAAATGACGCCCTGTATGATGACTTAGTGATGACCAGACCACCATCACATGAAATACCACCGTCAACCCCCATCTGTACAGTACAGAAACATCTCCCACTTTGAGAAAGAGGCTGTCATGGTAGAGACTCTTCTTCTTTGCTATGGTGGTGGTGGTAGTTGTTTTTAATGCCCTGGATTTGAAATCTAGAAACCAAGGTTTGAATTCCAGCTTGTCCTTAACAAGTTGTATGACCTTAGCTGCTAAGTCACTTGGCCTCACTGAATCTCAATTTCTTTGGCTATAAAAATGCAGGTTGTTTTGAGTAATATGGTACTTGAACTTGTGAAAGGGCCTTACCTACTGTAAATGCTAGTGATGATGCAGATTTTTAACAAGTCACCAGGAATATGCTACCACAATGCAACTGTGTTACAAGGAGGAGCAACAGCTGTCCTGGGATTTCACTGTTTCATCCCATTAGCCAGCTCTCACTTCATTCATTCCCTCACTCACAAATATGTATGCCTACTATGTGCCAGATGCAGCTCTAGGGACTGGAAATGCAGCAGATGACGTCCTGAAACCCACATTCTACATCAGGAAAAACCACATTAGTAAATATATGTTCTAACCCCCAGTAATGGTAAGTGCAATGAGGACAATTAAAGTAGCCTAGGGAGTAGGGTGGTCAGAGTTCTCTCTGAAGAAGTAACGTTTAAAAGGAGAGATTTGATGAAGTGAAAGAATGAACCATGTGATTATTTCAGAAAGAAACTTCCTGGCAGAGAAGACACAAGTACTGTGCATTGAGGCAGAAGCATAACTGGAATCTTCGAGGAACATCAAGGAAACTGTTGCATTTGAAGCCTAGTGAGCAAGGCAGGCGTGGTAGGAGATGGAACCCAGATCATGTAGTACTTGTAAGCTGTACAGAAAGTTTGGGTAAGATGGAAGATACAAAGAACATGAGCGCTGAGAGAATAGAAGTTTTGGTGAGGATGGGGAAGGGAGATGGAAGGAATTTTAACATGGGCAGAGTGGGAGAAGGGAAACCCCGACCAGGGGCCACAGTGGGTGGTGCTGGAAAACCAGAGCCCGGAGAGCGTGGAGAGCACCAGGGTGGGTGAAGACAAAGGCTCCCATTCCCAAGACTAGCCAGTGCCTTTACTGGAGAGTATGATCAGTACTGAGAACCAGTACAACTTTTCCAGAACAACACCTGGCACATGTAAAGTCAAGTAAGTTAACATTCACATTTAAAGTGACAATTGTCAGGAACATGTTCAGTTGCTGATGTGAATGTAGAAGAGGCTATAAGGACTCATGGTAAGAGAAAATTAAGAAAGACCTTGTATAATAAAAATGGTTAATGGTGTAATAAAATGAATGTTTTTAAGACAATGTTGCTGTGTCTTTTTATTATTGCTATATTCCCAATTTCTTTAGACCGCATAGTAGGTCTATCCTATCACATAGTAGGCACACAAAGTTTGTTGAGTGAATAAATGAGATAAGGAAAGAAGGAAGGCAGGCAGAAAAGAAGGGAAGGGGGAAGAAAGGAAGGAATAAGTGACACTGGTTTCCTAAGGCTGCTGTAACAAATTACACAAACTTGGTGTTTGAAAACAACAGAAAGTTATTCTCTGACAGTTCCGGAAACCAGAAGTCCAAAGTCAAGATGTTGGCAGGAGGACTTCTCTGGTGGCCCAGTGGTTAACAATCTGCCTGCCAATACAGGGGACACGGGTTCAATCCCTGGTCCGGGAAGATCCCATATGCCGTGGAGCAACTAAACCCATGTGCCACAACTACTGAGCCTGTGTGCCACAACTACTGAAGCCCGTGCACCTAGAGCCCATGCTCCACAACAAGAGAAGCCACCACAATGAGAAGCCCACGCACCACAACAAAGAGTAGCCCCCGCTCGCCGCAACGAGAGAAAGCCTGTATGCAGCAATGAAGACCCAATGCAGCCAAAAGGGTTGCTTTTGGAAGCTCTGAGGGAGAATCCATAACCTCTCTCCTAGCTTCTAGCAGCTCTTGGCAACCCTTGGTGTTCCTTGGCTTATGCCTGCATAACTTCTATCTCTGACTCTCTCTTCATATGGAAGACATACTTCTTCTGTTTCTCTGTGTCATACCTTCTTTTTATAAGGACACATGTCATTGGATTTAGGGCCATCCTAAATCCAGTGTGATCTTATCTCAAGACCCTAAGATTAATTACATCTTCAAGCATCCTTTTTCAAAATAAAATAAATTCATAATCACAAGTTCCAGGTATACATGGGGGGCCACAATTCAAGCCACTGCAGGTGATGCATATTTTTTAATATGAGGAAAACTATTGATAGGTCAGATTCTCTTATCAGGAGTAGCACCAAGGCTGTTCCTATACTTTGCTTAAATTGACCCATATATGAAAATTTTGTCCTACACAGATACATTTTCAAAGAGCAGGATAATATATTCTAAAGTATTTTGATATTCTTGAATAGGATAGCTCCAAAAATCGTTAACTAGACTCAGAGACTCCAATTCCTATTTTAAAAGAAATTAAAGGTATTAATTGATGTCTGCACTTTGAAGTATTCTGCCTTTTGGCTGGCCCATTTTAAAACAGTTTGAGAATGATTATATTCTGATTTTCATATTAAAAAAAAGCTTGTATTAGCAACAGATGCATGGGAATGAGTTTTTGCAGTATAAATGCTTAATAGTCAATAAATATTAACCCTCACAAGTACGTATTTTCATTCTGAAACAAGTTATGTAACAGTCCAACAAGTGCTAGACAGACAACATACATCAACATGTTTCTCAAATTGGTAAAGGCAATGCCACCCCCCACAAAATGAACATCCCACATCCATGCATTAGGGGGTCTCTTCTGCAACTTGGTGGCATTCTTTATAGGAACACATATTGTTACATCAAAATAAAGACTATATATAAATATGTATTTTTTTTCTTTCTGACCTATTTATAATGAATGTTAAAAAGAAAATATGGCTAGGAATGAATTCTTAAAACAGAATATATGATATCTAAATTAATAACATACTTTAGAGCAGTTTAAGAAATGCTGATGTGAAGAAATCCTGGAGCATGAGCTGCCTTCAGGACAGCTTTTAGGTATGTGCTTCCATGAAAACAAGGTCTCCAGAGTTAGCCCTCGGGCACCAGAAGACTGTGGATGTTCCACAGAACTGTGAACTCTACTTAGCCCTGGATGAATCCAAAAATAGCCAGAAGGCACCAGGTGAGCCTTTCCAGCTCTTCCCCTATTTCCCCCACATAAAACCCTCCTCTCCACCTAGGCAGATGCACAACTTGCTCATCCTCGTCTTGCTACACCTGTTTCCATCCCGACCCAAACAGAAATGTACATTCCCTTATTCCTCTCTATTGCATTCTTATCCATGTTTCATTTCTATCTCCACTGCAAACCATCTCCGAAGCACCCAAGTCCCAGCTGGACTCCTACAGGCTTTACTATCAGTGTTACTTAAGTACCAATTTTTCTAAATTGCCTCTTATACTGTTTAAGTTTCCATTTGTGTCACCCTTGTTCCCCAACTAGACTGTAAGCTCCTCATATATGTAAACCCTGTCTTATGGCTTTTGGGGTATGCTAATTAACAGTTCTTTGCACAAAGTAGGAACTAAAACATGTGTGAAATGAATGAAATAATTTAATTAGAGTTTACTGTTTACTGAGATGTCTGGAAATAATAAACAGTACAGGAGTGATGTGAAAGAATTAATGAAACTCCCCAAGGATTTAGTTTATGAATACGGAGTAAGTTATGCATCATGATAAGTTAACTATGCACCATTACTTACCGATGTCTTTCAACAATAAGCAAGTCTCCTCAAAGAAGAGCTTGTGTTTCTTTTTTTGTGTGCGTGAATTCATAGGACCTCAGTCTATGGTCTTTATAGCATTGAAAATAATGCTACCAAGTAAGTTCCCATGTCAGATACATCAAAAAATTTTATTCCCATCTTCAACTACTGTTCATCCAACAAAACAGATGTCAGGAATTTGGAGTGGGGAGAGCCTGCATTAAAAAGTCTTGTCCTTCTCTAGGACATTGTCATATTATTCAGTCTCATCTTGGAAAAGGTCCTTTCTTTGCTTCTACAAGGCATTACATTCTAAACCAGAAAATGGCAAGTTTGTGACATCGTTTTCACCTCCTTCCTGGTGATCAAAAGAAAGACCACCATCAGAAAGCATTATATTTTCCTTTAGAGCCTGAGAGATGGGAAACCAGCACCATAATCAAGGCAGACTTTAAGCGAAGGAATTGAGGCAAAAAATACCAGGTAACTATGGACAGATGGTCATAAGTTGCTGAGAATTAAAAACTGGAAAGGAAGAGAAACAGTTTGAGAGTGGTTAGACCTAGGAACAGAAATGAGGATATATCTTATACGACAAATCTATTTGATTGGCAGTGGTTCCTAGAGAACTGAGTTGAGACAGATTCTGAGACAAAGTCCACACCAAAGATCCTTCGGTGATCTTTCTTTTGGTCAAAAGCCATAAAGCATAAACCCACTCCCTCTAACTCCTTTCGTCTGTAGAACATTACTTTCTTGCTTCCCAAAGATGTAATGTGCCACAGACCTGGACCAAAAGAGGAAAGTTAGTGAAAGGAGATAACAAAGGGGGAAATGATAACCAAGTGTCATTAGAAAGCCCTAAACATTATTTTAATTTAAAATTCTTCCAACTGTAACATGCTCTTCACATTTAGGATTCCTTCTCCTGGGTGCAGAGAGAAGGAATCACCCTGCTTGATTGTTCTGTTCCCCACCTTTATCCTGATGAACACCTAGCTACTCTCCAACTTGGAGCCATAGTCAACTGCTCACATGTATTTGATTTTTTCTCTCCAAATCTAATATACTGAAAC
Organism: Balaenoptera ricei; assembly: GCF_028023285.1. Taxonomy (NCBI): domain Eukaryota; kingdom Metazoa; phylum Chordata; class Mammalia; order Artiodactyla; family Balaenopteridae; genus Balaenoptera; species Balaenoptera ricei. Next base: position 20,259,206 of record NC_082655.1, read on the forward strand.
AAATGATCCTCCTTAAAGTCCAGAAGAAACAGTGTCAAACAGAAGTACTATGTCAAAGAGGAGAGCATTTAAGAAATGTTGCTAATCAAAAGAGAAGACCTAACAACCAAAGACATTAACACACAATTCACAAAGGAAGAGAAAATGGCTAATAAAATATAATATTTTCAATCCAATAAATGTAAATATAAACCACCATGGGGGCTTCCCTGGTGGCACAGTGGTTAAGAATCTGCCTGCCAATGCAGGGGACATAGGTTCGTCCCCTGGTCCGGGAAGATCCCACATGCCACGGAGCAACTAAGCCCGTGCGCCACAACTACTGAGCCTGCACTCTAGAGCCTGTGAGCCACAACTACTGAGCCTGAGTGCTGCAACTACTGACACCTGTGCACCTACAGCCCGTGCTCCGCAACAAGAGAAGCCCCCGCTCGACGCAACTAGAGAAAGCCCCCACACAGCCATGAAGACCCAACACAGCCAAAAATAAATAAAGAAATAGAAAAACAAAAATTAAAAAAAAAAAACAACTGCCATGAATTTTCTTTGTTTTGCCTATGACTTTACCAAAGTTGAAAGATATTGACAGTAGCTAGTGCCCAAGTGTGAAGGCATGCCACTCTCATGTACTGTTGTTGGGAGTTTCTTTTGTACATATTTTTTGGAAAGCAATTTGGCAATAGGTGCGGCATCAATCCGGGGCGGTCAGGAGAACAGCAGCCATGCATTCTGAGGCTTACGCCACAGATGGGAGTCAGAGGGAGTGTCGGTCAGAAAGGCCCTATTCAGGAAATCTGGAGGTGGAGGATCATAAAGAAGTCACCACTGATACCCCAGTTCCCTGCAACACTGAAATAGGTGGTTCTTGGGAGGATGCCTGGAGACTCTGATGGCCTCACTGACGATGTCCGAAAGTTACAAGCAAAACTATACTACTGAGTTCACCCACGTGTCGGCCTTCAGCTGGTCTACAGAACCATGGCTTCTCTTTCTTCCTCTTGCATGAGCACCTCTCATTGGTGGATTCTAAAGAGATGCCTAAGTCGAGAGAATCTGGGATAAGCCCCTGTGCTACATGGTTAAACTGTAAACTGAGAGAGATAGGGATGGGAAGTATCTATTACCTATTATTAAATATTAATATTTTGAATCTTTCTATCATTGACTCAGTGATTCCTCCTCTAGGAATTTAAATTAAAAAATTAATGGATGCAAGTACATGATGTATATGCAAGCATGTTCATCACAGCATTGTTTATAATAGAGAAATAATGGTAACTATCTAACTAGCCATTAAGAGGGGATTAGTTACATTAACAATAGTACACTCACACAACGGAGTCCTCACGTGGGAGATATTACCAGAGCTCCCTGATTTCTGATTTTCATCTTCCCCAGGCACATGGAGGCTACATGTCCCAGTCTTCCTTAAGTCAGGTGGCACCAGAAGGCTACTTCTGATCAGAGGACCAATAACAAAGTGTTTAGCTTCTAAACTGAAGCCACAAAAATCACTCTCTTCCCTTGCTGTGTTGACCCAGAGGTCCCACAGTGAGATGACGGTCACAAGATGGACAAGGAATGGATCCCTGAGTCACTGTTTAGAGCACTGAACCCACAGCCAACCATGTGAGGAAGTCATCCTTGTTTTATTAAGCTACTGAGTTGTAGGGGTGAATTTGTTACTGCAGACTAGCCTTGCCCATCCTGATTAATACAATTTATTACTCATAAAAGACCAATCTTTCTGTTCATCAAAAAGGAAAATATTGTTTCAAGCAAATTGCTTTATAAATGTTCAGCTTTCAATTAATATCTTGACTGAAATAATGAACAGATAAAAGCAGGTTACAGGAGGCTTCCCTGGTGGCGCAGTGGTTGAGAGTCTGCCTGCTAATGCAGGGGACACGGGTTCGAGCCCTGGTCTGGGAGGATCCCACATGCCGCAGAGCGGCTGGGTCCGTGAGCCACAATTACTGAGCTTGCGCGTCTGGAGCCTGTGCTCCGCAACAAGAGAGGCCGTGATAGTGAGAGGCCCACGCACCATGATGAAGAGTGGCCCCCGCTTGCCGCAACTAGAGAAAGCCCTCGCGCAGAAACGAAGGCCCAACACAGCCATAAATAAATAAATAAATAAATAAATAAATAAATAAATAAATAAATATGCAACATTTAAAAAAAAAAAAAAAGCAGGTTACAAATAGTGTCTGTAATATGATTCCACTTACCTAAAATTGCATGATTGTACCTATGGTGCATGCATGAAATGTGTAGAGAAAAATGCGTGTAAATATTCTCACCAGAATGTTAGCTGTGGTTATCTAGAACTGTGGGATTTCTGACAATGTTTGCTTTTTTCTAAATATTCTTCTATATATTGGTTGATTTTTAGAAAATAACTATATATTATCTCAATAAATTAGATATTATATGTATATTAATCCTAATGCCTGGAACATAGTAAGTGTACCTGTCATTAATATTATCATCATTACTTACAAACAGGGAAAATATTTTCAATAGTGTTCCAAAATAAACTCATACTTTATTAAACTTTCATTGAATTATTAATCAGAATTGAGTGACAGATCTAGGTATGCTTCCAGGCTCTGCCCTGCAACATGACCTTGACAAATTTACCTCTTGAAGATTCAATTACTATAATTCATACAGGCTGTGGACTCTGAATACCTGGATTTGAATTCATATTTCTTCCCTTAGCAGTAGTATGATTTCAAGCAAATTACTTAAATATTTTGGGCCTCAGTTTCGTCATCTGTAAAATGAAGCTATCTTACTTCCCTTTTAGGAAGGACTAAATGCGCTGCTTTTTGTCATGGGATAACATAGTATAGAAGTAAAGAACCTTAACTCTGGATCCAGAATGTCACTGTTCTAACCCTAGCTTTGCTTCTGGCTATAGGTGTGACTCCAGGAAATTCTCTTTACCTCTCTGTACCTTAATTTCCCCATCTGGAAAATGGGGATGAATAATAGTATCTATGTATTTAGAGATTCTTTCAAAGACTGAGTGAGTTAATGTTCACTGAGTTCTTAGACCAATGTTTGGTATGTTTAAGTTTTTGTAAATAAAAATAAATAAATACTATATGTGATGTGTTTGAAAAAGTACCTAGCACATAGTAAGTACTCTATAAATTTCAGCTATTAGGCATGAACACAGTCTGATGTATAGTAAGTATACTATAGAAGGTATATGCTTCTTCTGTTAAGGGAACCGAAAATGCTTCAGAGAACATTCTTATTCTTTGAGGATGTTATTTAGAAAGTGGATGCTGCAGATGAATACTTCCATTTCCTCTAAAATATCCCACAGTACCATGTTACAAAGGGCACCCAAGGTGGCTATATCCCTCTTCAGCCATACTTACATTCTTAGACCAAAATGTCATAATAGGTGTGAAGAAAGGTTATCTTCACATCAGAGTAATGGTTTTTATTTTATTTTTTATATTTATTTATTTATTTGGCTGTGAAATAAATTACACATTATTATTATTATTATTACACATTATTATTATTATTACACATTATTTGGCTTTGTAATAAATTATTTATTTATTAAATAAATAATTTGGCTATTCATTTATTCGGGTCTTAGTTGCGGCATGTGGGATTTTCGTTGTGGCATGTGGGGTCTTCTGTCGTGGCGCACAGGCTCTTTGTTGTGGTGCCTCTCTCTAGTTGTGGTGCGTGGGCCCCAGAGCATGCAGGCTCAGTAGTTGCAGCGTGCGGGCTCTCTAGTTGTGGCACACGGGATCTAAAGCGTGAGGGCTCAGTAGTTGCAGCATGCGGGCTTAGTTGCCCCGTGGCATGTGGGATCTTAGTTCCCCGACCAGGGATCTAACCTGCGTCCCCTGCACTGGAAGGTGGATGCTTAACCACTGGACCACCAGGGAAGTCCGGAGTAATGGTTTTTAAATTGAGATCCAGGGACCCTCCAGGCCTCCACAAGATAGTTCAGAAACCCTTAAGATACTGGCAAGATGCTGAGTAGGAAGATTTTTAAGCCCCCATCCCATTTGCACTACAGCATCTACAGTTATGTATGTCTGCACATTGACATTCCACATATCATGGAAGTTCAGCATGGTGAATTGCTGAAAATTTAATATAATACTATTACCTATTTAAATAATTAAATTTGGGTGATTTTCTCAGCTACTCTATTATAAAAGAACCAAAAATTTATTAGTCACACATCTGAGGAGAGTGGTCAGGCCCTATTCCCTTGGTCTGTACTCCCCAATCCTCCAGGTTGCAGGAAAAAAGGTCTTTTACTGTCCTTTCCTTCATCCTCACCACTGTCTCCCCCCAACCAAGAGCCAGGAGCAGAAGATTACCCTAATTTTATCTCCTGAAGAGACGTTTGAAGTCCAAAGCTCTAGGCAATGTTGAAACTGAGTCAAATCACCTAAAGAGGAAAGACATGGAGACTTTAATGTCTTGGAGGTTGGCAAGGGAAACTCCCAAGCTCCTGAGAGACAGTAAATTTCCTGGATTTGAATAAAATGATGATGGTAGATGTCCTTCTCAAAGCACAATCTCTTTGAGGCAAGTCAGTCCTCATCAGGGGCTAGCAGTGTGGGTACTCATTAGGGCTTGGTGTTAAGCACATGGCCTTGGAAACCTTGGCCAAAATGCTCTGTGGCTGAGATAGAAAAAAAAAAAGTGGAAGGGGCAGAAACTTTTCTCTCCTGATGGACCATGGGGCTATGGAGAAGAGCCAAGGCATCAGTGGCCATTGTGGAAGGATGACCACAATCATATTAGAATCGTTGTCAAATAAAAGAGCGACAGAGAAAGAGGAGGAAAGAGTGGTCCTTCCATCAGTTTTGGCAAGAAGAGGCCGGGAGCCAGATTTAATTTGGTTTAAATCAACATGTTAATATGGTATTATCTGTATCCCAAGCATCATGTAGTAATTAGAAGTATTACTTTCATAAGACTTTGGAAAAAATGGTTTTAATGCTAAAAAAAATTTGGAAAAGCTCTTTTGTTGGACCTCACTACTCCCTCTGGCCACACTACTCCTTACCTACATGAAAGAAGGATTCCACTGAAGGAACTCTTAGTTCTTACGAGTTCCACACCTGTGGGTAACACACGCAACTTTGCATAAGTCTAATAGCATGTACCATGATGCCCCTGGCAGGCTTCTACAGTGAAGTAGGGAGGAAAGTCCAGAAAAATGGAGAGATCAGAGGCAGCATCTACAGGATATTGAATACTACAACATAAGGATAGCCAAGTTCCAGTGAATTGAATACTTTCTTTCCATCCTTCATTTCACTCCTACTAAGCTTTCCCTGTACCCTTAGTCTTTTCAAAATGGTAAAAATACACTGGGTCACAGCTGGAAAATATGGCATACCTTGGATTTTTTCCCCTCTGATTATTTCCACCCTAGGGAAGAACTACCGTGAAATTGCTGTTTCTAGTAGCTGATATTGAGACCCTGTAGGAATTAAAATAGTCTAAGGAAAGTAAACAGCTGATGGCACAGGTCTAGAGATTAAACTCTCATTATCACTTTTGTCTGAGAGTTCAGAGAGAAATGTGGGGCTTCCCTGGTGGCGCAGTGGTTGAGAGTCCGCCTGCTAATGCAGGGGACACGGGTTCGAGCCCTGGTCTGGGAGGATCCCGCATGCCGCGGAGCGACTAGGCCCGTGAGCCACAACTACTGAGCCTGCGCATCTGGAGCCTGTGCTCCGCAACAAGAGAGGCCGCGATAGTGAGAGGCCCGCGCACCACGATGAAGAGTGGCCCCCGCTTGCCGCAACTCGAGAAAGGCCTCGCACAGAAATGAAGACCCAACACAGCCAAAATAAATGAATAAATAAATAAATAAATAAAAGAAAGAAATGTGGAACAAAGTCACTAAAGCAGAGCCAGAAGCAACTCTCATTTCGGTACAAGCAACTCTTGTTGCCTTTTTTGTGTGCCATTTATCATAAAAGCGTGGCTTCTATTCCAGGGCATAGGGGAAGCTGGAAGTCAATTTTATCCACCTCTTTTGAAAACAGTATCATGTGTGATGATGGGAATTAAAACAAAAGAAAAAAAAAATCACATATTATCCCAGGAAAAATAACATTCAGCTGCATAAAGGAATCAAGTACCACTATTTATGGTCTAGAATTAATGAGGACTTGGGACAACTTGAAAAGCTTTCTTTTTAGAAAACTCAATGGCATATTCAGTGAGTCTCTGAATGACAAAAGCAAGGTAGGCATCTCTTCTCTAGTATGGTGGGCATTAGGTGAGGTGGTCTTTTTTTTATTACTTCTTCTTTTTCAATGAATTATCTACCCTGTGATCCAGGTCCCTGGGCAAAGGTGGTAGGGGATGGAAGTAAGAAGATGGATTATTTGGGAGAAAATATGTCAAGTTAGAGACTCTTCTCACACATACATCAAAGTGAAATCCAAGTGGATTGAAGAGTGAAATGTAAAAAATAAGCAAGACCCAGAGAAAATAGATTATGTAGAAGATATTGGTAGAGAAAGATATTAGAAGCATAAAAGCAGAAAGCACAAAGGAACATTTTAGTAGAATTTGTTACATAAGAATTTAAATGTCCATATATCATGAAATATTATAAATAAAATCAATAAATAAATAACAGAAAATATTTGCAATGTTTAAGACAGATGAAAGATAAGTATTTATGACATATAATTAGCTCTTATAAGTCAGTAAGAAAAACCTCCAATGGAAAAGAAAATAAAGATCCTAAATATTCAAATCTCACAAATACAAATTATTAATAAGCATATGAACAAAACTTCAACCTCATATATAATCCAAGAAGTATTCAAATAATAAATAATATTCTCACCAAATTGCAAACTTGTTTTTAAAATGACAAGCTCCATGCTGATAAAGCTTTTGAAAAACAGGTAGTAAAAGGTGTAAATGGTTGAGGAAACTTTTTAAAATAAATTGAAGAATTTATAGTCTAACAGAAGGCTAGTTAGAGGATTGAGAGAAATGGGTCCTGCCAGGTCATGGGAAGGTCAAAGTAGAGATATTTTGTTTTTATACACTCTACCAAGTCACCAAAAATGCCAGTATCATGACCACACTGCTATGAGGACATACTTCTGTGTTCTTCATGTGAATTATTCCTCCATCTCCAGCACGTCTTCACTGCCTGAGGCCAGACCATGGAGCAATGGTTGGACCTCACACACACCCAGTCCTATGGGAAGAATATAATAATGGCCAGTTTGCAGGCTCGCTGTCTCATGCACCTACAATGATACAAAATCTGAGGCCACTAAGCTTGGTAGGCCCAGCCATGAAGGTCCACAGCAACGCCAATCAAAAGTCTCCATATTCTTTGACCCAGTAATCCCATTTTTGGAAATCTGACCTAACGAAACAGAGATGCAAACAAAGAAGTCTGTCCAAGGATTTTGATGGAAGCACTTTTTATTTCTGAGAAAACTAGAAACAATCTAAATGTTCTATACCTGAGGAATAGCTAAATTATGAAAAACTCAAATGAGGAAACACTAAATAATTTCAAATAATGTTTTTAAGGAATATTTAATGACATATAAAAGCACTCAAGATATATTAAGTGAAAAAAGTTGAAACAATAATCTTTTTATCGTTCGATCCGATTTTTTTTAAAAAGGCCGGAAGATAACAAAATGTTACCATTGGTTATCTCTGATATAAGAGATTAATGTTGCTTTGTTTAATTATAAAAATATAATTTAAAAATTATTTTGCAACTATAAAAGTATAACATGATAATTCAGATTAAAACAATATAGGAGCTTCCATGTCCTGGCTATTGTAAATAGAGCTGCAATGAACATTTTGGTACATGACTCTTTTTGAATTATGGTTTTCTCAGGGTATATGCCCAGTAGTGGGATTGCTGGGTCATATGGTAGTTCTGTTTTTAGTTTTTTAAGGAACCTCCATACTGTTCTCCATAGTGGCTGTATCAATTTACATTCCACCAACAGTGCAAGAGGGTTCCCTTTTCTCCACACCCTCTCCAGCATTTATTGTTTGTAGATTTTTTGATGATGGCCATGCTGACCGGTGTGAGATGATACCTCATTGTAGTTTTGATTTACATTTCTCTAATGATTAATGATGTTGAGCATTCTTTCATGTGTTTGTTGGCAATCTGTATATCTTCTTTGGATAAATCAACGGATGAATGGATAAAGAAGATGTGGCACATATATACAATGGAATATTACTCAGCCATAAAAAAGGAACAAAACTGAGTTATTTGTAGTGAGGTGGATGGACCTAGAGACTGTCATACAGAGTGAAGTAAGTCAGAAAGAGAAAAAAAAAATACCGTATGCTAACACATATATATGGAATCTAAAAAAAAAAAAAAAGAAAAGAAAATGGTCAGAAGAACCTAGGGGCAAGACGGGAATAAAGACACAGACCTACTAGAGAATGGACTTGAGGATATGCAGAGGGGGAAGGGTAAGCTGGGACGAAGTGAGAGAGTGTCATGGACATATATACACTACCAAATGTAAAACAGATAGCTAGTGGGAAGCAGCCGCATAGCACAGGGAGATCAGCTCGGTGCTTTGTGTTCACCTAGAGGGGTGGGGTAGGGAGGGTGGGAGGGAGGGAGATGCAAGAGGGAAGAGATATGGGGACATAATGTATATGTATAACTGATTCACTTTGTTATAAAGCAGAAACTGACACACCATTGTAAAGCAATTATACTCTAATAAAGATGTTAAAAAAAAAAACAATATAGGAGCAAACACAACATTGTAAATCAACTATACTTCAATAAAAAATTTTTTTTAAAAACCAATATAGGAGCATATAAAGCAACAACTAAAGGCCCCTCACATACTCCACTCTGCATCACTTGCCCACTCAACCCAAGAATGTATGGCTGTGTACCTTTTGGATGTTTTCTGTTTTACTAGATTCACCTTTACCGTGTTTTAGGAAAATGGAATCATGTTAGAGTCACATTCATAACATAGTCAGCGTTCTAGGGAGTCCCCTGGTGGCCTAGTGGTTAGGATTCTGGGCTTTCACTGCCATTGTCCGGGTTCAATCCCTAGTCAGGGAACTGAGATCCTGCAAGCCAGGGGTCCCAAAACCCCAGGCTGCGGACTGGCACCGTCCTTGGCCTGTTAGGAACTGGGCCGCACAGCAGGAGGTGAGTGGTGGCCGAGCGAGCGAAGCTTCACCTGCCGCTCTCCACTGCTTGCATTACCGCCCAAACCATCACCCGGTCCGTGGAAAAATTGTCTTCCACGAAACCGGTCCCTGGTGCCAAAAAAGTTGGGGACCACTGCCGCAAGCCATGCGGTGCAGCCAAAAAAAAAAAAAAAAAGAACATATTGTTCTAAAACTCACTTTTTGTCACTCAAAAATATATCATGAACATCTTTCATAAATGTACATATAGTTTATAATCTCTAAAATAAGAATGACAGTGGGTAAAGTTAAGGGAAAATTGGGGTGAAATGCCCAGCAAGGGCATGACACATGGTGCGTTCAATAAATGACTCCACCCTCAGTACCTTCCCTTCAGTGACTGCCTTCCCCTCCATCAGCACAGCCAGGAAGACAAACAGCTTTATCTGGACCCGAGTGATCACTCTGATCACTGATGAAGTGCCGGGTTCAGAAGGCTCTGAGACTTAGTCTAGGTTCAGTATGACTAAACTCTACCACAGGTATAGGAGAAGAGAGTGGAATAGTTACTTGCCCTCCCTAAACCCAGACAGTTTCAGAAGTGTCAGCTTATTTTAAAATTGTCCCAGTGCACATAACAGCAGGAAAACAGTTCTGTTACTATAAAATGATTTGAAAATATGGTGACAGGATGTAAGATTATCTGAGATTTTGGATTCTAGACATCACTTCTCGTATCATTCCACACATATCTCTCAAACCCACACCTGGTTTTGAAAAAAGAGAAGAGCAAAAGAAAATACCGAGTTAAGAGAAGAGCCTAAATGGGACTGGAGGAAGTGACTTCAGCATGGCTTGGAATCAAACCTACTATCTGGGTCCCAGAATTTTTTTCCTAATCATTAACGAAGACAGTTGAACATTTTATTGACGACTGCTATCGTTGTTAAAAAACATGACCTAACAGAAAAGGAAGCAAATTCCTCCAAAGTCAGAGTGTATCATGGGGTTACAACTAGACCCTAAACAGAATTTTAGAAGCAGTTCTTTAAAAGGATGCAGCGAAGTAAAAGCCACTCAGCAACCCTAGGTACATGTACTTTGGGGGTGAAGATGTATATGCCAAAGTCCGGATCAATTGAGCCGTGCTGCCACTAGAATTCTGACTTACTCAGTCAAGAATGGTCTTGCCAGGTATAAAGACGCAGACATAGAGAATGGACTTGAGGACACAGGGAGGGGGAAGGGTAAGCTGGGACAAAGTGAAAGAGTGGCATGGACATATATACACTACCAAATGTAAAACAGCTAGTGGGAAGCAACCGCATAACACAGGGAGATCAACTCATTGCTTTGTGACCACCTAGAGGGGTGGGATAGGGAGGATGGGAGGGAGACACAAGAGGGAGGAGATATGGGGATATATGTATACGTATAGCTGATTCACGTTGTTATACAGCAGAAACTAACACACCATTGTAAAGCAATTATACTCCAATAAAGATGTTTTAAAATTTTTTTAAATAAAATGTTAAAAAAGAAGAATGGTCTTGCCTAGGTGTCATAATTACATCAGTGGAGCTTACCCAGGACCAGGTGTTTCTGTATCTATCACCACCTGTAAGAAGTTCTTAAATCCCTGAGGTATATTAAAATAAAGCCACTAATTTAGAAATATATCTCCTCTTTAATGAAGCCTTCCTTGATGTTTGCTCAGATTAAAGTGTTCTTTTCATGCTCTGAGCTCCCTTGACCCTTTATCTATGGGTGTCCCAGCTTATACCATGCTACAGCTCACACATATGTGATTCATGTGTGTGGTATAGTTCTACTAGACCATATGTTCTTTGAAAGCAAAGTCTAGGTCTGCTGCTTCAGGTCTCCTAATGTATTTTTCTCAGCTGCCTGGTAAATGTTTATGATGTATAAAAATGAATACACACACACTAATCAGTTTAGACAAATGACATACAGCATTTGTCATACCCCCACTAAGCCAGGCTTTCCTTCACCAAATCAAACATCAACAGAGCCGAGCAGCTAAGGTAGGTGAGTAAACTGGGCCTGAAGTGGGACATTTTGGTGAACTGGTAAAGGCGGCTTTATTACGGAGAGCAACTGCTCCTCAGCTCCACGTAATAGTTGTTCTGCAAGAATTTGGCACAGAATTGCCAGAGCTTCTCATTTTTCAGGGGCTAGAAATCTTGACCAATGTGAAATCTTTTGCTTTTAAAATGTTATCAACTAATGAACTTTTAAATACGGAGCAGAATGAATAGAGGCTGCCTGTGGGCCAGACGCAGAGCAGAGGCTGCCAGCTGTGTTAGGTGTGCAAACCATCATGCCCTTCACTTATGCGATTTTCCTGTTTCATCTCTCCCTGCCAGGCATGAGTCATGCCCTTCAGCCTGTAAACCTTTATCCCTGTCTTCACTGTTTCTGTCCTCTTCTCTTGCTGCAAAGATTGTAGTTAAGACTGGATTTGTTGCTGTTCATCTGATTTCCTCCAGTTTTCTTGACTCTACTTAGGATAAACACAATTTCCATCCCCAAACCCTTACCTGTTGCTCTTACTTCTAATATCTGTTTTCTTGTGTGTTTGCCAAGTGAAGGCCACCTTGTCACTTTGTAATCCAAGGCACTGCAAACCCTTTTATCTAATCTTTGAAATACACTGACTTCAGCTACACTGAGTTTCTTTCATTCTATTTTAATTTGAGTATCCTTTTGTGTCAATCCATTCCCTTCTACAACTGAAGTCTACTCTTTCTCCTTGGCCACTTTTCCTTGGGATTAGGTTTCAGGCTTCATATTTCTCCAGGGAATTGTGCTGCTATTCCCTGGAGAAATATGGACAACTGGATTGTGTCCACACATATACAACCCTCGATACTGTCAAGGGGGCTGTCCCAGGGCGGTCGGACATCGGTATGGCTCTCTGGTTCACACCATGGTGCAGGGCATCATCCGTGAGACGCTCGATTCCTCAGTGCTGAGACCACCCTGTGCACCTGCCAAGTACAGCCCTTTGAGTGTACATAACCACCAGCTCATTGGTTCCCTCTTCTCACTGGTTCCCTCTTCTCAGTGGGCTTGTTCATCCACTGTGGAGATCTTTGATGAATAGCACACTGACTTACAAAGATATCATTCAATACTGTAGGCTGTAAGCCTGATCACCATTTTATCACAATATATGGTGACTCCTGGGACTCAGAGATGGCATCACTCTATCCTCATCTTAAGATGTTCCTGATATTCTAGTCTCTTCTGTGAACAGAAGAGGGGCAATTGGGGCAACACTGGCAGGAGAAATTGACTTTTTTTTGGGGGGGGGTATGGTCGTTTTACAATGTTGTGTTAGTTTCTACTGTACATCGAAGTGAAGTAGAGTTCCCTGTGCTATACAGCAGGTTCTCATTAGTTATCTATTTTATACATATTAGTGTATATATGTCAATCCCAATCTCCCGGTTCATCCCACCACCACCACCGCCACACACACTGCCCCCCCCTTTCCCCCCTTGGTATCCGTACATTTGTTCTCTACATCTGTCTCTATTTATGCCTTGCAAACTGGTTCATCTGTACCATTTTTCTAGATTCCACATATATGCATTAATATACGATATTTGTTTTTCTCTTTCTAACTTACTTCACTCTGTAGGACAGTCTCTAGGTCCATCCATGTCTCTACAAATGACCCAATTTCATTCCTTTTTATGGCTGAGTAATATTCCATTGTACATACGTACCACATCTTCTTTATCCATTCATCTGTTGATGGACATTTAGGTTGCTTCCATGACCTGGCTATTGCAAATAGTGCTGCAGTGAACATTGGGGTGCATGTGTCTTTTTGAATTATGGTTTTCTTTGGGTATAAGCCCAGTAGTGGGACTGCTGGGTCATATGGTAACTCTATTTTTAGTTTTTTTAAGGAACCTCCATACTGTTCTCCATAGTGGCTGTATTAATTTACATTCCTGCCAACAGTGCAAGAGGGTTCCCTTTTCTCCACACCTTATCCAGCATTTATTGTTTGTAGATTTTCTGATGATGCCCATTCTAACCGGTGTGAGGTGATACCTCATTGTAGTTTTGATTTGCGCAATTGACTTTGCTTCCATGTTTTTAGCAAAAATGAAGAGCTTCTAGGCAAAGTGTAATACACACATACTACTTCTACAGAATAAAAGTCTTCCTGTATAATCTCATCTTGTTGATCTTTTTAAAACCTTTCCCCGGCTCTCAGAGACATGTAACCAATACAACCTGCCATATTTAAAGCACAAATACTGATGCTTGCATTCAGATTTCTGCTGCTCAGCTGAAAAGGCTTTTCACACTTAAATCCTTTAAGTTTTTCCTATCCTATTATGGAAGGGTTACAGATCCAACTTAAGCACCTCATTTTTTCCTATCTGTAAAAGATGACTCACAAAGAACTTCACATGATTGGGCTTGAAATGAAGAGTATGTTAAATAATTTCTTTAGAAAAAAAACATAAAGAATTAGAGATGAGCTAATTAAAGACAGACATATTTCAGTGCATTTTTAAAGCATACAATAATAATAGGCAATAATCAAAATACCATAGCTTGCAGGAAAACTAGCATGCAGGAAACATGAATAATCTAGAACAATCATCCGAAGGTACCTGGAGGATAGTCAAGGTGAACTAAAATATATTATATATTCATTTCATGATCTGTCTGGACTCAGTTAAATGATACTCTATAATTTTAATCAGAGAAAAACAGATAATTCCAGAATAAGATTAAGGACAATGGTGGGGAGTGGAAGGATAGAGGGGGTGAAAATTAATCAGGGAGAGAATTTAGACCTCTGGGGGAGCTGGTGACCTTCTGAAAACTATCTCCCAATATTTAAGCTTCAAATGAAACCTGAGTTTGGTAAACAGAATTGTGGCTGGGTGCCAATTTAAGATCAAAGTTCTACTAAGCAAGTGGCTGAAGTATTTTTAACAGCTCCCAAAATCACTTAAGAAGAAAATTGAACTTCACATCTTACTACCCTAGACTTCAAATATTGAAGTCTTCAAGAGTCTCAAAAGTCTAAGCCACTGAAATATTTTATCTACCCAATCTCATTCCCGATCATGCAGTCGAAACTATGGTGGAAAATTGCAATTGCAATTTGTTATGGTTTATTATCAACTCCAAATCTGGTTTAGCAATTCAATAAATCCCCTCCCTGGAGAAGCAAGAACTTCCACCCAGCTGAAAATGTCATCTTGTCTTATCACTAAGATCAGATCAAAAGTATCTTTTCCATTTTCCCAGGCACCATATAAATGATCTCAAGTACTGACCACTAGTGTTGCTTTTATCATTTTTGAAAATTTCCATCACTCTATCTAGTCTTCACCAGGAGAAAGTAGGTCTTAAAATAACATTTTTCCATACATAAAAATGAATTGAAATATTCAAGCATCAAAGTTGTGTTTAGTTTGAAGCAACATGCAGCTGCTTCTTATTTAAGGGTGATTCTCTTCTTAAAATCATGTTAGTTCTCCCTTTTAGTTTATAGATTTTGTGTCTGGGATTCCAGGTAAGCTTCCCCATTAATTAGACATAAGCCAATATTGACAGCAGCAACTACCACTGTGAAATGAGATGCTAAACAATGTCTGGTCTTAAAAGTCAAGAAACTATGAGTTAACTAGATGATCTAATCTAGCTTCAAATTAACCACATTAAAATAAATTAAATGCTCTTTCCTCTTCATGTTGCAAAACATAAAAATGTCATGCTCTGTAATTTGAGTATGACTCTGCTCATTTGATTCAGGAGATGGTGTGGTGTCTTTAATCCTTTATCAATATTATCCCAGACCAACAGATGGAAGATCAAGCAATTAAGGAGAAATGAGCATGTGCTGTACCTATCATGCTTTTTTATTTTTTTTCCCGAAGTTTGCTTACTGGAAGCTGTTTTTCCATATCCACCAGACAGGGGTGTTGACAGCCAAGAAATGACAGAGGAAAAATTAAAGGGCTCAGGGAAATCCATGATATATTGTAGAGGCAGGGACAGAGGACAAATTCACTTCTCCTTGCTCAGTCTATTCCTCTATTGCAAGATTCTTCTTCAAACAGACAGGTACCCAATAAGCCTTGACTTTTTTCTTATAAGCAGAAATTATGACCTAGATTTTGCCGAGATGGTAGATTAGTCAGCAAGCATTTATTGAGCACCTATTATATGCTGAGCACATTGCTAGGCTCTATAGGCACACTGGTAACAACTCAGTGGCCCTTCCTACAAAGGGAGCCAGAAAACTAGGAGGGAAGACAAATACTAAGGAAACTATTTCATTTATTAAATGTGAAGGAGTTAAATTTTGGATCACAGCTCTAAGGATCAAGACAAGTTACATGCTGTATCACGTCAGGTCCCAGAAAGAAACAGAGGTCCACTTATACAAGCAAATGGGTGACTTTAATAAAGGGACTATTTTAAAGGTGTGGGCAGGATTCAGTCCCCTAAAAGGAAGCATGCAGTTCTATAGGATTGTAATGAGGAAGAGTGGAGTCCTCCAGGGTAATAAAAAATGGTACAGTACCTTAGGTCTCTAGCAGAGAGCCAGCTATTACCCCCAGGTCCTTCTCCCTGACCCACCCCCATCCCACAAATACACTTAAAGGAGTAAGAGGGCCATGCTTAGGGGAACCTGGAAGAAGAACTTTATGGAGAGGTCTGCCAAATAGGAACGATTGTCTCAGTGAAAGAATACAACCAGCCCTTAGCAACCCAGCAGCGAGGGCGGGGGAATAAATGCGCCAGCTTCACTCTCCTCCATCCTGACTCCTGTTGCTGAATACAAGGCCCAGACTAGGCACAAAATCTAAGGGGGCCATCACCACGCCCTGGGGACCTCACTCCTTTCACCCTAAATCTGACCCTGGATGGACCCAATGAAAGCCAAAGAGCAAGCCAGCCTGCTGATGCAGCCATGAGGCCACAGAGCGAGGCTGAGAGAGGACAGAGCAAATTAATAGAAAACATGTAGAATATGCAGCACACCTGCTTTATTTTTCTAAATCAGATTATATCTGCTCTAAGTTTCCATCTACCTGGTTGGAGAGAAATTTAATTTCAGTAAATCTTTGGCCCCCTTCACCTCCTGCTATTACAGAAGAATCTTCGGAATCTGGGGCAAGAATAGTAGGAGAGGGTCCAGGGCTTGGTGGTTGTTACATCTATAATTGTGGCCCTGAACTACTCAATATTTCCCCACTTTAGGCTTTTACACATCTAGGGACGACCTATATTATTATTTCCTTGGGATGTTCTTCAAATCAACCTATTTAAAAGTCATAGCCGTAAAACCACAGTTTTAATATTCAAAGTATATTTTTTCCTCTATGCATTTAAATAGATAAATACATAAATAAACAAATAAATAAATAAACATCTGCTCTCTCAAATCCTCCAGCACTGCTGGGATACTTTGGGCTTACTCAGTGTTTGAGTTTGTCCTCCCAAGCACAGCGGCCCTGGGCAAGCTCAGGGATGCATTTCCTGGGAGTTATCCACCCCAGACTCTGATTCCACATCCTCCCTCTCCCCAGTGGGACACAGCAGGTCCTTGACCATGTTCTTAGTCTCAGAGGTCACTCAAGCTCTGCCCAACCAAGCACTGGTCTGTCTCCCTCCTCCACTGAGAAACCCAGAGTTAATCCTCCCAAACAAATCCAACCCTTAAAATCCCCTAGAGAATAGTATGCTTAGTGAAATAAGCCAGGCAGAGAAAGACAAATACTATAAGATATCACTTATATGGGGAATTTAAAAAATAATACAGATGAATCCATATACAAAACAGAAACAGACTCACAGACATAGAAAACAAACTGATGGGGCTTCCCTGGTGGCGCAGTGGTTGAGAATCTGCCTGCCAATGCAGGGGACACGGGTTCGAGCCCTGGTCTGGGAAGATCCCGCATGCCGCGGAGCAACTAGGCCCATGAGCCACAATTACTGAGCCTGCGCGTCTGGAGCTTGTGCTCCGCAACAAGAGAGGCCGTGACAGTGAGAGGCCCGTGCACCGCGATGAAGAGTGGCCCCCGCTCGCCGCAACTAGAGAAAGCCCTCGCACAGAAACGAAGACCCAACACAGACAAAAATAAATAAATAAATAAATTAATTAATTAATTAAAAAAAAAAAAGAAAAACTGATGGTTACCAAAGGGGAGAGGGAGGTGGAGAGGGATAAGTTAGGAGTATGGGATTAACAGATACAAACTACTACACATAAAATGGATGAGCAACAAGGATTTACTGTATAGCACAGGGCATTATACCCAATATCTTGTAATAACCTATAATGGAATATAATCTGCAAAAAAACTGAATCACTATGCTGTACACCTGAAACAAACACAATATTGTAAATCAACTATCCTTCAATCAATCGATCGATCAATCAATAACTCCTAACTCTTCCAGTTCAAGAGAATTCAGAAATTTAGCAACACAGTGTCAGCTCTTCTTTCTGTGGGCTGGAAGGGGAGAAAAGAGTCACTAACATCCCCTGTTATATGTGTCCTTCTCAATCATTCACTCTGTCACTAAATGATAACAGCTGTTATCAGGAGACAAACAGTGGTGAAGAAAGTTGGCAGGTGGGGGGAGAGAGGGTACGACCTGCTCAAACTATGAGAGAACTGGCTGCAGGCAGCCTAGAGAAAGGTGTACAGAAGTCAGAGTCCCTGAGCTTGGCAGGCATCCTCACTCATTTTTCAGGAGATTTTCCAGGTTTTCTTGGTACCTGCCTTTTCAGCTCTGCTATGACGATAAGCTGTTGCCTCAGGGTCCACAGCCAACCCTCTACGCTGCCTATGGGTTTATTACTATCATCCTCCAACAACAGATCCTAATTAGGAAATATGAGTATCTGGTAGAGTATAAAAACTCACAGGTGTTGTATTGATCCTAAGTGATAACAACATCTAATTGACCAGGTTTCTGGGGGCAGATCTCCTGGGAAATGTGTTAACAAAGTTAGTGATGGTTTTTTAAAAAATTGGAGAAAATAATTGCCACTTTGGCCATGCACGTGGTGGGCCAAGTTTAGAGCTGAACTAGTGAGAGCTCGAACCTAGAGGAGGGACCGCCTGGTTGGGTTGCAATCACGGGATACGGCTACTTCCGAAGAGGTGCACTGATGCACGGGGGCTTCGGGGAAGAAATTCCCGAGTGTCTTCCCGCTTCACATGCTCATTTCCTTCCTCTTGTCTCCCTTTGGCTGAACCCAATGAGAAGAAGCCAGAAAGGGTGGCGGGGAAATGTAACCCCCATGGATCATCCTTACAGGGTGCAGAGCGGAGATCAGAACAAGATGCAGGTGGATGGGCAGAGGGAAGATTATTCCAGTTATTTTTATCTCCTCTGTTCAGGCTCTAGAGATCCACTGAGCTCACCCAAACCTGACTGGGATCAGAAGTATAACTAAGAGAGAACAGAAAATGGTCTCCCCCCATGGCAGAGTCTATAAAAGTCATGTTTCTTCAACAATTTTCAAGGATAACATACTGACATGGCTATAGGACGATGATATAAAGACATTATAAGAAGAATATGACATTGACAATGAGACTCATAAAAAAATATGAAAGGCACCTTTTATTATGGTTTTATTCCCTTAACTACTAATGGTGTAGGTATGGGATATTGGGTTAGTGGAGAATTTTCCAAAATAGCATAGCAAAAAAGGCATTTCTAGAAAATTGTCCTTCCATAAACACTCCTGTCAGAGTATATAGGATACGGTGATGCACCATTCAGATTCCTCATCAGGAATAAAGGTCTTAGTCCCCCAGTTGCTAGGAATGGTGTTGGCAGACAGTCCTCAAATACAGCGCCCTCCAGGGATCGCCTTGGCTTGAAGAGAGACACTCACCCAAGGTCAGGCACCTCTTCCCAATCCCAGAACAGCCCACATCCAATGACTGATTAACACAGGCCTATAAAGGGTCAGCCCTCTCACCCCAAGTAGGGACAGTTCTGAAGGGCCAGGCCATCTTCAGAACAGAACACCCCTTAGGGATGGTTCAGGCTCCCAGGGAGACTACACCTCAGCTTGGCAGCTCTCTCTGTGCAATCCTGCTTCTTTCTCTTTCCTTCCATAGGTTGATCCCAAGAGCGCTCCCTAAGAAAAGCCCTAACTGCTGATCTTCATCTCAGAGCCTGCTTTCCTAAAGTGCAACCTGAATCACAGACAGCCTCTAACAAATAACACTTGTATTTCTCCACATTGTTCAACATGCCTGCTATTGTAAACCAGCTAAACCAAGGGATTATTTTGCTGCCAGTATTTCATTAAACTCCCTGCACATTAGTTTCCCTTTTCCAAGTTTCTAGTTTTGCTCTTGAAATGTACTTGAGAAACTTAATAGACCTAGATCCTTTAAAATAAAACCCAAAGCACACTAAGTCTTATACCAGGAAAACCAGGGTAGAGGGCAGAGAGGAGAACCAAGGGCCGAGTTAAAAAGGGATGAAGGACTTAAGAAAAACAAGTAGAAGAGCTGTACACATAATAAAACCTGTTTTAACTCTGAAAAAAAAAAAGGGATGAAGGAAAATGTAATAAACTCATAGATTTACAGGTCCAATGAAAAACACACTTAAAATGGACAGTGGATACGTGGGCCCATGGACTTCTTGCGCTGGAAATCTGCTTCTGTTAGGAATCAGAATCCTTTTCCCCTGGGGCAGCACCACAGCAAGATACCAGATGGGTACAAATTCCCTCCACATTTTCTGAGCTCTACCCTCAGAGGATGTCAAGGCCAGAGAAGTCAAGAGCCTTCTCTAGTTTGATGGGAAAGGTCAGTCCTGAAAAATGATAATAAATTCCTGTCACTTTCTGTGATACTAGAATAATAATAGCTAACTTTTAAGTGTTATGCATGTGTAAGACTTTATGCTAAATGTTTTAATAACATTTCATTTAAGGGGAAAACAGAGGAGACGCTGAGAACTATACATCATGTATATTGGATTATGTCAGCTAGTAAATGATTGTGGGTATCAGAAAAAAGGAAAAAACCAAAGAGGAGCCATAGTGGCTTTGCAATGTGTTAAGCTGGCTGGGCTGAACAACATTTCCCAACATTCCTTCTCCTGTATGTTTCAGGTTAGGCTGGACCGCAAGGGAGAGTCTCACGAGAGATCTGGAGGGTAGTCCTTTCTTAGCCCATACACATTGTTACCGATCACCTTGTTGGCATGAGATAGTGGCTGGGTCTTCAACTGCTCCACCTTTCCCTGAATCCTCCAACTTTGCTGGAGTGATAGGTCCCACACACGGGCTGAGGCTTATGTGGTTTGAAATTCCCACAAATACAAAAGGAGGAAGTATCCAGGCTTTCTTATCAGCCTGCCCAGATGTGGGGCAAAGGGGAAGGGAGAGTGATGGGGATTGGAAGCTGTCAGCTAACAACAAAAATGGAGCCAATCTCTTTATTAGAAACGTCTTTGACTAATGGGCCAGGGATGTGTGTTTTTCCCCATGACAAAGGGCCTTGGCTTCTATAGAGCATTCACACTGCCAAGATCACAGGGGCATTCAGCCCACCAAGACCAAAGGTAACAAGAATGGACACCGACTTCAGTCCATCCTTGTGAGCTCTAGCTCATGCTTATTGGTTCCAGCTTCACCTTTCCTGACTCCACTTTACATCCAACTTCCCTTCAGGATTTCCTGACCTTTGGACTTCAAGCTCCAGTAGCAGGTGCAAAGACAACAACCTTAGAAGAATACTTAACCAGCTCTCCCCATTGCACATGGCCAAATCCCTAAAATAAATGTGCGTGTGTGTGTGTGTGTGTGTGTGTGTGTGTGTGTGTGTGCGTGTAGTGATTCTGCTTCACTGATTGAACTCTGATACAGAAACCCTAAACCTTACTTGTTTGGGGGATAGGAACACGCATCAAGAAAGGTTTAGCTTCTCTGACAATGTGCTACTCTCATTCAATATGTTTAATGATTCTCAATGGGCCCCCAATTAAGTACCCGTGTGTTTAAGGCCCCTGAACCTACATTTATACTCTGTACCGTAGCCCAGCTGAACTGCTGGCCGCTCTCTGACCAGACATCCATATTCTCATATCCAAAATGCAATGGTCTGGGGAGAAGGCCAAGCCCAATCCCCATAGGAAAGACTCTGGCCAATCACAGCCCTGTTAGCCATACCCTGTTGTTTGTATGGTAGCGTGTATGGTCCCCTTGAGTAAACCTCCACCTTTATCTGCCTCATTCTGAGAAGCAAGAGATCATGTGTACAACTGGTGAGATTTTTCAAAGAAAGACTCTATACATTGAGAGTATCTTAATTACTACATATTTTTATTAAAAACCAATTCTCAAGTCCCTTATCATGCAGTGTACCTTAAACTTTTAGATCACAGGGTCTGTCAGTCATGGTATCTATATGTGGATGAGTTTCCTCCCTTTCATTTTTCTCTGACTTCCATTACTTACCATATTAAAAGCATAGTATTTTCCTACAATGCCCAATTTGTGCCAAGTGAAGATTTTTCATACTTTCAGACAGAATTTAAAACTGCCAGGATTTAAAAGCTCAAATTTTTATCAAGGCAAATGATTATAGTCATTTGTGTAATTTTTGTTGACAGTTTTCTTTAACTTTGGTCTCCATGTCATAAAAATTAATGTCTATAATTTGCTTTATGGTCCCACAGAGAGGGACAGCAAAAGAAAGAGGAAAAATACCTGCTCTGTTAGGGGATATGGTGAGAATTGATCATGTGAGTAAAAATCCAGAATAAAATTAATGCTACTAAGAGGCAAAAAAGAGAAAGTGGAATAAAAAAGCATTGAACAAATATACCAAGGGAGAAATATAAACTCTACATTAGACAGGTCTGCTAGTAAAAAGATAGAATATTAAATTATTATGACTCTAAATTTAGCTGAATGATTGTTGTCATTTTTCAACTCCTGTTTACCAAGTAAAACTAGAAAAATAAACTTGTACAATAAGAATAATGGAAACACTGCAAAATAAGTATTGGCAAAATGCAGGTGGGGAGTAGAGTAAATGTGAACATAAGCATTTGGTCTGGATGATATGCATCCTAACGTAACAAGAAAATTAGCAAACATCAATTGAATTGCTTATAATTGTCTTTAAACAAAGCACTCAAGACATACCATAAGATTAGAGGAAAACAGATGTGGTATCATTCCACAGAGCAGGTAAGAATGGCTGAGCCAGCTATTGTAATTCAGAAACTCTACCTTAGCAATATAATGAAACAAATATAAAAAGATGAAATATCTTTAAACAGTTAGAACACAAGGGGATCATAAGCAAAAGATAAGACGGGCTTACAAAGAAAATATCACGTTAGACTGAAGTCACAGATTTTTGCCAACAAATTAGAAAATCAGTGACCGAAGGAAATGAAGTAGATGTTTCATAATTGGCCTTTGGTGAAGCTTGGGACAGAATCTCATAAAATTCTGTCTTGTTAAATTGGTTTGAATTGGCTTAGAGATGAATATAGTCACCTGGACTGAAAATCGGTTGCCTCATTGAAGGAATATGCCTAGAAGGCTCTGACAAGGATGAGTATTTATATTTTTTAATGCTCCTAGATTTTCCTTCTTCCTTTCAAGGCCTTAATGAAAATGAGGGTAAAGTTACAGATTTAGGCACTACCCATTTGGAGCCATTTAACTTTATATTTTTAGCCAACTAAACATTAGTGCATCCATTTGTAGAAGAGAGATGTAGAAGGAAATGAATAGAGTAAAAAACAATATTTCTGATAAAGGCATAAAGTACAAAATATTGGCTGTTTCTGATGATATCTTTGTAAACAAATGGAGGTAGGGTTTTATTTGAGTTTTTCCTTTACTTTGGTTGAGTTATCTGTACACATTCTGGATTAAAAACAACTGAAGTCTAACTAAGACCTTGACCCTTGAATGATTTCCCCTCTTTTTTTTTTTTTTAACTGCCCAGCTAACCTTCTCACGCTCTCACCTGATCAGCCTCCTTGTCAATGGAAAAGAGTTGTTAGGAAGCTACTCAAAGATGTACTTTGTACAACAATTAAGGTCAGAGCCCTGCTCTGGTTTCACAAACCAGGTGAAAATTAGAAAATTAGAGCCTAGGAGTTGGTCCTCTCTCATCTGGCAGGTGAGAACTGGTGAAAGACAAACTTTATCTTACAGTATCCCAGGGTGTGAATGGGGACCTTTTGCTCCCTGGGACACAAAAGCAATGAACAACTAGTGGGATTTTGTAAGATGCTTAAAAACTACGTCACCTAATCTGATACACAAGGTAGGAGAAACCATGGAAATGGATAAGCCAAGTGGCAGAGAGGAAGGCTTGAACTGAGTCTTAAAAGATAAGCAGGAGATCATCTGGGATTTAGGAAAGAAAGCAGGGGAAAGAATGTCCCAGGCAGAAAGAACCTTACATGTAAAGACACAGAAGCAAGTGCACGCTGAGGTTCAGAGCAGCTGAAGATGATCTGGTATTGGACTAATGATACACCCAACTCCCGCGATGCCACTACGGCTTAAAACCTTTAGTAGAGCCCCACTGTGTATAGGATAATGGTGTAGGATCCGTGTTAGGGCCTACAAGACCTGCATGGTCTGGCCCATGTCTAACTCTGCTGCTTCCTTGTTGCATCCTGTCGGGAGACAATTCTCCATGGATCTCTCGAGTCTCTGCATTTCTTGCAAGCAGAGGTATTAACTACCATTTAGTTCCAGACTATCTTTTCAAGGGTGAGGGTATAGGGCACTGTCCTGGAAGTTAGAGATAATGTCTCCCTCTGGGGCAGAAGACAGGTTTGCTTACTGTCCAGGGTAATAAAGACAACATCCCCCTCAAGACCAAAGATCAGGCAGGTCTCTTTCCCATTTTAAAAGGCTCAGGTTCCAAAGCTCAGGATTCCTCAATGGTGACACAAACTCACTCTGTGTTCAGCTCCACCTGGGCCTCTCCAGGTTGCCTCTGTGAGACTCTGGTGGTGGGTGGGAGAGAACGGATACAAACATGAAGCTCCTGCTATTTGTTGTTAGGAGTAATAGAGCTTTTGTGTCTGATCCTGGGATGTTTTGTCTTCTGTCAGTATCCATAAGATGGTGGCAGGCTAACTTCTTTGTGTCCATATAGAGTAAAATCTCAGACCTATCACCGTTCTTGACTCACCCTGACTTCCTGAACTCTAGTCACATTCAACATCATTAGATATCAGAAACATGCAGATTAAGACCAGAAGGAGATATCATTACACACCTATCAAAATGGCTAAAATAAAAAATAGTGACGACACTAAATGCTGACAAAGATGAAAAGAAACTAGATCACTCATTCTTTGCTGATAGGAATGTAAAATGGTACAGCCACTCTAGAAACAATAATGCTGTTTCCTCAAAAACTAAATGTGCAGTTGCCGTACAATCCAACCATTCCACTCTTGAGCATTTAGCCCAGAGAAATGAAAACTACGTTCTACACCAAAACCAGCATACGAATGTTTATTCCAGTTTTATTCGTAATATCCCAAAACTGGAAAAAGGCTACAAGTCTTCAATAGGCGAACGGTTAACAAAATTTGGGTACATCCATACCATGGAACACTACTCAGTAATAAAAAGGAATGAACTATTGTTACATGCAACAACTTGGAAGAATCTCAAGAAAATTATCATGAATGAAAAAGAGCCAATCCTAAAAGGTTACATACGTATTATATGATTCCACTTATATAACATTTTAAACGACAAAATTTTAGAAATGGAGAAGAGATTAGTGGTTGCCAGGAGTTGGAAATAGAGGGAGAAAGCAGGAGAAAGGCTGATGCTGTTATGAAAGGGGGGCATAAGGGATCTTTGTAGTGATAAAACTTTTCAGTATCTTGACTGTGGTGGTAGATACATGAACATAGACACGTGATAAATTTACACAGAAGTAAATACACAAACACGCACATACACACACACGTGAGTACAAGTAAACCTGGAGAATTCCGAATAAGGTCAGTGGGTTTTATCAATGTCAATATCCTATTTGTGATATTGTGCTATAGTTTTATATGATGTCACCATAAGGGGAAACTGGGAAAAGAGTACATGGGATCTCTCTGTATTATTCCTTACAACTCTATTAAATCTCAAACTCTCTCTGTAAAAATTTCAATTAGAAACTTCTGGGACATGCCAAAGATACCTTCTTTGCATAAGGAAGGAATCTATCAAAAAGTGTTTAAAGGCAGAAACTGAAAAAGCTGTGTCACTTCCTGTTTACATCACATCAAGTCCAACCAGTTTCATACACTGCTACAGCATTACATAATTCCACATTTATTTTGTGGACATTGATGAATTTCTCTTGCCTTATAGTACTGTAAACTTCTTTATGGCAGGACCATGTCTGGTTTGCTCTAGGGTCTGGCAGGTATTAAGTGATCAAATATTATTTAATAACTCAATAAAGAAAGTTTCAAGAGGTGATATTAAAGAAAGAGAAATTTACAATCATGAATAAAATATTTTAAGCAGTGATAATGTCAGAGAAAGTGCCAGGACAACAGTGAAACAAGTACACCCAAGCATCAGACTGACCAGGGTCCACATTCTGCTTCTGCCACTTATCCCATAGGTGACTAGGCACCTAAGTCTTGATTTCCTCATCTCTGCAGCATGAAGATATTAATGGCATCTATCCTAGAGGATTGTTATGACAACTGAGATTATATATGGAAAGCACAGGGCTTGGAACACAGAAGGTGCCCAATAAATACAGCTGCTTCCTCTACTAAAATTATTAATAACACTATTGACACTCATATTAAAAAACTAGTTGCTCCAATCGAAGAAAGGAGACACTGGCCAGAGGGTTTCAGAGTGATAAAAAAATTCTTCCAACAAGTCTTTCAACAGTGCAAGTGTTCTATAAGCGTATTTTTCTATTGGGAGATAAAAATAATAAAGTAGTTAAACAAAATCTTCTTAAAAACTTCCATTTTCATCAAGATATACCACATTCCAGGCCATAAACTATACCTTAACAAATATAAAAGACTAGAAATCATATAAAGTATGTTCTCATCCCACAATGGAATTAAAATACAAGTCCATGAACAGAAAGATAGCTGAAAAATTCCCCAAATATTTGAAGATTAAACAACACACTTCCAAATGACACATGGATCAAAGAAGTTACAAAACAAACATCGTATACTAACACATATATCTGGAATCTAGAAAAATGGTACAGATGATCTTATTTGCAAAGCACAATAGAGACAAAGAGGTAGAGAATAAACATATGGACACCAAGAGGGGAAAGGGTGGGGAGTGGGATGAACTGGGAGATTGGGATTGACCTATATATACTACTGATACTATATATAAAATAGATAACTAATGAGAACCTACAGTATAGCTCAGGGAACTCTATTCAATGCTCTGTGGTGACCTAAGTGGGAAGGAAATCCAAAAAAAGAGGGGATATATGTATACGTATAGCTGATTCACTTTGCTGTACAGTAGAAACTAACAAAACACTGTAAAGCAACTATACTCTAATAAAAATTAATTTCAAAAAAAGAAATGAATGCTTACCCCTGGAAAAAAAAAAAAAAACAAAGAAGTTACATGAGAAATGAAAAAGTATTTTGAACTAAATGAGCACAACTAAAGGACAAAGACAATGCAATGGGGAAAAGATAGTCTTTTCCAAAGTGGTGCCAGAACAATTGGATGTCCATATGCAACAAACAAAACAAACAAACAAAAAAACCCTATATACACAGACCTTACACCTTTCACAAAAATTACCGCAAAATGGATTGTAGCCCTACATACATGTAAAGTGCAAAACTATAAAACTTCTAGAAAAGAGTAAAGCAGAAAATCTATGTGAACTTGTGTTTGGTGGCGAGTTTTTATATACAACACTAAAAGCATGATCCATGAAGGAAAAAATTGGTAAGTTGGAGTTTATAAAAGTTAAAATTTTCTGCTCTGTGTAAGACATTGTTAAGAGAATGAAAAGGCAAGCTACAGTCTCGGAGAAAACATTTGGAAAACGCACATCTGATAAAGGACTTGTACCCAAAATATACAAAGAATTCTTAAAATTCAACACTAGGAAAATAAACAACATTAAAACATGGACAAAAGATATGAACAGACTCTTCACCAAAAAAGATATATGGAATGTAAGTAAGCATATGAAACACCTATACGAGAAAAGAATCTAAAAAAGACTAAATACATATATATGTATGTATAACTGAATCACTTTGCTGTACATCTGAAACTAACAAAACATTGTAAATCAACTATACTCCAATAAAATAAAATAAATAAAATAAAAAAATAAAGCATATGAAAAGATTCTCAACATCATTTGTCATTAGGGGATTACAAATTAAAACATTTGTAACTTTACAGAGGAGAATCCTGGCAAATACTATCTTAGCCAGGCAATCTATATTAACAGGGGTATCATATTGATAGTATGTCCTCTACCCTGAGTCTAATCAAGAGAAAAACATCAGACTAGTCCCAAATAAAGCGCATTCTACAAAACACGAAAATCCTCAGAGCTGTCAAGGTAATCAAA
Organism: Balaenoptera ricei; assembly: GCF_028023285.1. Lineage (NCBI taxonomy): Eukaryota > Metazoa > Chordata > Mammalia > Artiodactyla > Balaenopteridae > Balaenoptera > Balaenoptera ricei. The sequence continues at coordinate 20,287,036 of NC_082655.1, forward strand.
AACAAGGCAAGTCTGAGAAACTGTCATAGCCCAAAGGAACCTAGAGACATGCAATGTAATGTTGAACCCTAGATGGGATACAAAGAGGAACAGTAGGTAAAAACTAGGGAAATCTGAGTAAATATGGACTTTAGTCAATAACAGTGTATCAATATCATTAATTGTAGCAAAGGTACCATACTAATGTTACATGTTAACAACAGGGGAAACTGGGTATGGGGTATATGGAAATTCTCTGTACTATTTTTGCAATTTTTGTGTAAATCTAAAATTGTTCTTAAAAAAAGTTTTGGTTTTTTTTTTAAAGCCTTGTTTAATGGATAGGGAGTTTCAGTTTTTTTGTTTTTTTGTTTTTTTAACATCTTTATTGAAGTATAATTGCTTTACAATGGTGTGTTAGTTTCTGCTTTAAAACAAAGTGAATCAGTTATACATATACATATGTTCCCATATCTCTTCCCTCTTGCATCTCCCTCCCTCCCACCCTCCTTATCCCACCCCTCTAGGTGGTCACAAAGCACCGAGCTGATCTCCCTGTGCTATGCGGCTGCTTCCCACTAGCTATCTATTTTACATTTGGTAGTGTATATATGTCCATGACACTCTCTCACCCTGTCACATCTCACCCCTCCCCCTCCCCATATCCTCAAGTCCATTCTTTAGTAGGTCTGTGTCTTTATTCCCATCTTGGAGGAGTTTCAGTTTTTCAAGATGAAAAAGTTCTGGAGCTCTGTTGTACAATAATGTGAATATACTTAACAATACTGAATTGTACACTTAAAAATGATTAAGGTGGTAAATTTTATGTATGTGCTTTTTACCACAATTAAAGGTAAACAAAATTTTTAAAGTCTCATTTTCACTTTTAGTAACATAGTCAGGAGTTTCTCATTCTCTTCAATTAATTAAATATTAATTATTACAATACTATAGTTATTATTAGTGTAGCTTCTAGCATCAGTAGAATGCTTAATGTATTTATGAGCTATGCTAAGCATTTCAAAAAAATTCTTCAGTTGAATCCTCACAACAACTCCATCAGGCAGGTATCATTACAGCTGACCTTTGAACAATGTGGAGGCTGGAGCACCGACCGTCCACCATCCACACAGTTGAAAATTCACATATAACCTGACAGCCAGCCCTCAGTATACTTGGTTCTACATCCATGGAGTCAGCCAACTGCAGATCGTGTAGTACCTATTTGGTGAAAAAAAAACCCACCTGCACAGTTCAAACCCATGTTGTTCAAGGGTCCACTGTACTATGCTTCCCTGTTACAGGTGGTATATATGAAGCCTTAAGTAAACTGCTGTGGTCATATTGCTAGTAAGTGGTTCTAATTTCCAAAACAATTTGACGACAAAAATACACACTCATAGCTACTTTGCTATATTTGTAAATGTCACCTGCAGCAGTTCACAATCCCCTGGTACTAAAACAACAAAACAAACAAAAAATCCACAAGAGTAAACACATGAATAAATGCCAAGCCAGAAGAGCAGCCAGCCACTTAAGTAAAGTGACTTTGAATGCCTATGCATTTCTCACAATGCACCCACACGCTTTTGACCATTTTATAGATGACTGGTCCCCATTGTGATCCCATTACAACCAGTGTTGGCTGCTGTGATGTAAACCGTGCTCCCCATCACTCACTCATATTCAATTCATCTTACAAAAACTGGAAGGGAAAAAAAAATGCTATACCTTAGAGACCGAAAAAAATCCTAAATGTAGTTCAGTTGAAACTTGAACAAGGCTTGAACTTCACGAGTCTATTTATAGTAAATAAGTAAATAAGACCTGTAAGTACAGTACTACTTAATCCGGGGTTGGTTGAATCCGTGGATATGGAACCACAGATACAGAGGAACCCCGGGTAGGAAGGAATCTTGGATACAAGGGCCAACTACTATAAATTATACGAGAATCTTCGACTGCTCAGAGGGTCAGTGCCCCTAACCCCCGCGTTGTTCGAGGATCAACTGTACATTTAAACAAGCGCTGCATTCCTAGGAAAATTAGGCTGTAACAGCTCCAGCCTAAACATCTTTTCCCTTGCGCAGTGGAAGAATCTTGGAACAAAGAAGAAAAGTAATGCCCTAAGAAACCGGTTAATCCTTCACTTTGTTTAAAAAGACCTGCATTTACCTATCTAATTACGAAGCCCCCGTGCACTTGTCAGGCATGGGCTGTGACTGACCGGGAAACAATCTCCCTGTTTGTGAAATTTCACAGTGCTCTGCCGGCATTTAAAAAAGGCAGAAAGCGCCTATGAGGCTAAACTGGATAGTTCCTTGCAGGTTAAAGTTGGAAATATTTGAGGAAAACATTTCAAGCTCGGCCTGATGTAAAAATCAGCACCCAATGCTGACTCTTAATATGGAAAACCATAAATCGCGCGAATAAATCCTTGTTTGGGAGGGAACCATGTGAATGGGCATGGAAAATGCATAAATAACTTTGAGTAGAAAACGTGAACATGTTTTCTAACTTTTAAAGTGCTGCAGAATGTTAAGCCATGGTTCAAACTCTATGACTTTTTCCCCCCCATCAGCTTTCACTAACTTCAGTTCCAAAGACTCTCACATGAAAGGAAGGCATAACCTCTGTTATCAGGGTTCAAACTTCAATACAGAGTTATTAGCTCCATCTTATCGATTATGGTAGTTGAGGTTTCTCTATCCTTATTGGTGTTTTTTCCTCTGATTTCTCCAGGATTGAGACAAGTATGTTAAAATCTCCTATTTCTAGTGTGTCTCTATTTCTCATCTCTAGTAGTTTCTGCTTTTCAAATGTTGTTGCTGTGTTATCAGAGAACTGGGTAATAATAATAACTTTTGCATCTTCTTTGTGATTTTCAGCCTTTAGTATTATAAAATATCCCTTTTAATCTATTTTAATATTTTTGGCCTTAATTCTATCTTGCCTATATCGTCCTATGCTTTTTTAATTGCAATTGCCTACCTTTTTATTTTTAACCTTTGAAATCATTTAATTTTAGGTATGTCCCTTTTAAACAGTGGAGAGCCAGATTTTGCTTTTGGGGCAATCTGAAAATCCTTTATCTTTTCATTTTTTACTTTTTTGTAATAAGTTAAGTAACCCTGATATGATCTATATGCTTGATATCTGTTCTGTCATATTGTTTTATGATATTTTTCATTGAATGTAGAAAGCTGTTAGCTATGTAGACATTTTTCTTGCCCTTTTCCTTTTTTAAGATGCATATTAAAGTACTTGAGAGTAAAATGATATAATGTCTGAGATTTTCTTTAAAATACTTCAACCATAAAAGCGGTGGTGGCAGGGGTATAGATAAAATAAGTACACATAATGTTGATGGTTATTGAAGTTGGATATTGGGGTTCATTGTAGTTCCTACTTTTATGTATGTTTGGAAACTTTTGTTTTCAAAAGTCTTTTGCTTTATAAACAGTTATATAAATTTTTGTCTTTTTTAAGTCATACAAAGTTTGTGTGTTTATTTACTTTCTTAATAAGCCAAGCTGTATCTTCATGAACATAGACCTGAAATAATTAAAACTTAAGAGCTTCATAAAAAGAAGTGCTGGTCTCTAAATCAAACAAAGACTTTCTCTACTGCCTCAAGCTCTGCAGTAAATTATACATACTGTAAATGAGCACAGCTTCTTTTAAACTTACTAGAAACAATTTTGTCTTTGTGAGAGTTTTATAACTACATCCAACAGCCTATAAAAAGCCTGTCTTTATGCAGTTCCCATGGTGATAGGGCATAATATATGTGTCCATTAAATTTGGAAATGTAATGAAGTGTAATAAAAATCTACTTCAGAAAAATACACTTCTCAGCATATTTTTATTAATTAAAATATTGCATTGAGCGTTTTTCATGTCTGTATGCCTGACAGCAAGTAAAAGCTTTGCCACAGATTAACTGTGACTCTTGAGTTCCATCCAATATTAATTGGTACAAAATAGGAAAGGCATTTTTGCAGAGAAAATATTTTGACTGGTGGCCCAGAGTGATTAATCGTAAACAGTTATGCTTCCTGAACTGTGCATATACCATTTTAAATGCCACCAGCAATACGGATTTTGACATTTGTGTCTACAGGGGTAGAAAAAGACTAGAAAGTGGATATCTTTAATCCTTGGGGAAGAAGTTCCTTATAGATGACTCCCTACTCCAGCCTTGCAGAGAGTGTGACTATTTTGCCCGTGGGGGAGGCATGGTATCATATAAGCAGTTTAAGAAAACCCTGCACAAATTTAACTAACAACAACAAAAGCAAAGAAGAAAAATCATCTTGGTGCACCACTGGAGGCACAGAAGTCAAAAAAAAAAAAAAAAAAAAAAGTGGGGGCAAGGGACAGGGAACCAAGGAATAATAAGCCAAATCACTCTCATATTCTACTTTGAATAGCTAAAATTCGAAGCAGAAGGAGAGGAAAAGAGACTTATTCTCAGGATGATTATCCAGTCATCTTCAGATGAGAAATAGAAAACTCTCAACTCCTCTGTCTGAGCTCCTTTCTGTGTCTGTCTTCCCAAATTAACAACATCTCAATGGCTTTGACATATTTGAAATCAATGTACATGGCTTCTACCTACCCCCCAAATCAAGAAGAGCATGAACTGCCTCTCATATAGTAAATTAATCTGAGAGATATTTGCCTTTTGAGTTCTTGGGTAATTGCAATGTAATAATTATGAGAATCTTGACTGTCCTGATTGCTGTTCCATGAAATATCCGATCAAGTTAAACCACATTGAGCAACTATTCAACTGAAGAACTAATGAGCTGGACTTACTAGGTCATAAACTCTCTCCCCCAATTTTTTTTTTAAAGTACTCTTTATAGGATTCCCTTTACTTAACCATACCTTAATACCCTAGCCACATTTTCTGGAATTATGAAAAATGTCTGAAAATACCACTGCCCCCACTTTAAATAGTGCCATACTCAAAAATGAAAGGAAATGCTTGGGCACAATATTTGTACTGAACCCATCACTGAGGGCATTATATCAATATTATATTACTATCAGATGGTACCCCTTTGCCTAGCTGTTGCAGTGAAAAAGCAATCGATGGCAATCCACAAATGTTTGGAAGTTCTACAAAACAAACTTTTTTTTTCCCACTGGCTCGGAAGGTTTTTTGGAAGTAGGGGACTCTAGGAGTTGCACATATATCAAGGCAATAATGGAAAGCAAAAGAAGTGAGAAAACTGAAGCCTTTCCAAATCTGGAGGCTCCCAGGGCCATGGAACACAGCCAGCTGCCAACAGCTATTCTTCACTGGGTAAGGCGGGCTATGTAAGCACACTACTTTCACTAACCACGTGGAGTGATTCTCTGCTGAAATATATCAGAGGGCTCTTTGAGGGGCCCTAGTCAGGGTTCTAGGGGCTCTAGTCAGGGTTCTGTGATTTCCAACACAGAACAAACACTCCAGCTCCTGTCTGTTCCCGAGTTTCTCTTAAGTGCTCCCCTACCCCCTAACGCTTCATTTCACGTTGAAGCACTTATCAGACTATTCTAATGGTGTCCTTGTCTGTGCCTGCCCATCCACCAGACTGTGAGCCCCTTGATGGTGGGAAATGAATCTTACACTTTTCAGCATTCCACCCTCAATGAATAGTTAACCGTAAGTGTGGATTTACATAGATGGAAAAAGTCTCAAACTGTTTGTAAAATATTGTATACATATGCACACGGATTCTGTCAAATACATAATGGCACACTTCACCTTTTGCACCTCTAGATCACATTGTCTGGATAGTAGATACATTAGGATGATTACTTTATTCTCTGTGCCTGTTGGACTATTTGAAATATTACTGAATTATTAAATCTGAATATGGAAAAAGAGAAAATACCAATACCTAGTCACTAGCTCTGCCTACTGGTACCCATTTATTTATTCATTCATTCTTAGTATATTTTTTCAGTGCCTATAAAGTACTAGGTTTGTCGTAGGCATTGAGCAAGGAGTAGTGAACAAAACAAATTCCTTTTGCACTCTTGGAACTTACACTCTACTATGCTTGGGAAGAGACAATAAATTAGTAAATGAATAAAGATACCAGGCAATCTCAGGTTGCAGTAAGTGCCCTGGTCTGGAAAGATCCGTGCTCAGATGCCGCGGAGCAACTAAGCCCGTGAGCCACAACTACTGAGCCTGAACTCTAGAGCCTGCGTGCCACAACTACTGAAGCCCATGTGCCTAGAGCCGGTGCTCTGCAACGAGAAGCCACCGCAATGAGAAGCCCATGCACCGCAACGAAGAGCAGCCCCCGCTCGCCGCAACCAGAGAAAAGCCCGCGCGCAGCAACGAAGACCCAACACAGACTAAATAAATAAATAAATAAAATAAATTTTTTTTAAAAAGTAGTGCTTATAGAGAAAATAAACCGGATGATATAACAGAGTGACAGGAAGGAGGGAGGGGCTCCACTCGTAGGTGGACAGGAAAGGCTTCTTTGAGGTGGTAACTTACCAGGATAAACGTAGAAGAGTAAGGAAAGGTCGTGGGGTGGCCTATGAGGGCAGAACGTGGGCTGGGGCAAGATCAAGGAGGGCCTGAATGGATGCTGCAAGGAATTCAGATTTTACTGCAGTGCCATGAGAAACAACTGGAATGTTATAAGGGGGGAAGTGGCAAGGTCTTATTTTTCGGAAAGACCACTATGGCTGTTGGGTAGAGAATGGAAGGTGGCCTGCCAAGAGATGAAGCAGAGGACCCTTTAGGAAGACTGGGCTACATTTACTCTAATGGTTCTCAATCAGGGGCAATTTTGCCTCCCAAAGGACACTTGGCAACATCTGGAGACATTTTTGGTTATCACAACCAGGCGAGAGGGGTGCTGCTGGCATCTAGAGGCCACGGATGCTGCTCCAAGTCCTACAACGTACAGGACAGCCCTTCTCAACAAAAAGTTATCCATCCAGTGGTGCTGAGGTTCAGAAACCCTGATTTACGCTATGCAGATCTGCTCTTTGACTTCTGGATTGCGTGACAGAAGCAACAGGAAAAAAAACAAGTTATATAAATTCTAAGGGGTATGTGTTCATGGGAAGCAAAGAAGCAAACTATGGAAAGAAAAGAACAAATAAGAAGAAGCTGTAGGGACTTCCCTGGTGATCCAGTGGTTAAGAATCCACCTTCCTCATGCAGGGGGGATGCGGGTTCAATCCCCATTCAGGGAACTAGAATCCCACATACCACGGGGCAACTAAGCCTGCACACTTTAGAGCCCACACACCACAACTAAGACCCGATGCAGCCAAATAAATAAATATATTTTTTAAAAAATTAAAAAAGAAGAAGCTGTAAAGTTAGAGTCAGCCGAAGTATGGAGTCATCCACTTTTGTACCAAAAGCAAAGATGCTTTGCTCTTGAGACCAGCCGAACTTCCTTTAATTTCCTATTGCATCCTTGACATGGTGACCCTCATTGATAAAAAAAAATACACAGCTATTTTTTATTTTCCTTTAATTAAACTAAATAGCACTCCATTTAGATTGCTTTGTATTCACTTAGAAATCCTTAATGAATGGCACTTCTTGTCCTTGGATGTGTCTTCTTTTCAATAAGTTGATAATTTCCCTTCAGAAACTGGAGCATTTTATTAATTAGTGACTAGGATTAAAATTTTTTTTCTGACAACACCTGGACCTTTTCCATTAATATTCTAAAACCAGAGACAGCAGTCCACAATGTACAGTACTGTCAGATATGTTCATCTAGGTTAAGCTGGATTTTTCTTTTTCATGCAGATTGATGCGACGGGATTCTCCCAACAAATTATTATGCTGAGTCTCAGAGAAGGTTTCACACTCAAAGGGAGCCCCTGGGATGCTGTTATTACTCTTTGAAGGACACTTGACTTTCACTGAACATCTGCTTTGCTTAATGTACCTCTACTAAATGCGAGCACCTGAACTGAATATTTTAACCGTGGAAGGCAACCAGCAAGAGACCATTTGGAAAACCCCAGGACCTTTGCCAGGAGGCTAAAGTACAATTGACCCTTGAACAACATGGATTTGAACTGTGAGGGTCCACTTATATAGATTTTTTTCAAGAAATGCATACAGTACAACACAGTTGTACTGTGGTCGTTTGAATCCAGGGATGCAGAACCTCAGATCCAGAGAACGGAGGGCTATGGGACTTGAACATCCGGGGATTTTGGTATCCATGGCGGGTCCTGGAACAAATCCCCTGTGGATACTGAGGGACAACTGGATAACTTAGATCCTTAAAAGAAAAGCCTCAAAATAGGTTTTTAGGGGTTTCCTTTAAAATCTGTATTTTGTGAATGGTCATATTCAGTGAAAATCAACAAAAAATGGAAAAACAAAGATTACTTATTCATATAAGAATATGAACGTTAGACGTGCTAGAATAAAAAAGTTCTATTATGAGGCAATGTATAAGCAGATAAATAAAATTAACAGTGAAAGTACAAGTTAATACCAGTGAGGGTGGCAGGATGGGCACTCTCATACATTGTTTGGGGGGCAGGGTTTATTAATTATTACAACCTTTCACAGAAGCCCCTCTAAACAACTTTTTTAAAAGTTCATGCCTTATAATCCGATAACTACCCTTCTATCTTAAGTGAGTGATCAGAGAAGAAGACAAAGATTTATGAGTAAGGGTATGTTGCAAGATTAAAATAATAGTGTGAAATGGTAACAATAGTCAGAAATTTGTTAAATGGATTATAGTTAACCTAAAATATGAAATAATAGTAAGTCATCAAAAATCAAGTTTTCAGGAAAACATTCAAGATACTGTTCACTAATATACCCCTAGAACTTAAAATAGTACCTGGTACATGACATTAAGTCCTCTAAATATTTGTCAAATGAAAGACTATAATATTGAATGAAAGAGGGTACAAACCATTTTTTCCAGCATGATCCAAATTCTCTTGTAAGTATAATTTAGATAGCTACATGGATAGACCCCTACCCATGCATAGGAAAAGACCTGAAAGGTAACACTCGGAATTATTTACAACTGTTACTTTTGGGTGGTGGGTTTGTGCGTTGTTTTTATGTTCTTTATTTCTTCCTTTATTTTAAAAGTCTTCTACAATAAATATTAATCAGTTGCATAATCAAAAAGAGTGACCTTTCTAGGTGACAAAAGGTATGTATACATTAGAAACATAAATCACTATTCCTTTTGGTGATGTTTCTTGCTGGCCTTGATTCCATTTCCCTACTGGAGTTCCTGAGTGTTTATGGGATTAATCAATCAACTTAGTTTAACAAACTTGTTAAGAGTCTACCATGATCTGGGGAGACACACGTAAGCAGCACACTTCCTACTCTTAAGGGTATGACAGTAAATATAAAGCCATATTATTTAGTTAGATATTTAATATAAAGATAATATGGTTAAGAGAAAACTAATGAAACCTTTCCATTATCTGGAGCTAGTATCATAATGGAAGTGGGTGGGCATAGGTCACCATATGAGCAAAGAGCTAGAGGGTCTTCACCAACCTGGGGGAGACCAGAAGGAGAAGTTAAAGCCGTAAGGCCAAAGGAATGAGAATACACAGTTCCAGAAGCCAGGGAGAGAAAATGAGTGCAGGAGGAGGCCACGGTGGCATTCTGCCAGGAAAGCAGATAAGACAACACCTGAGATGCGAAGTAAGCAGCATGGGCAGCTGTGCTCTTTGGTGTGTCTGCTGGTCACATCTTCAACTCTACCCAAGGAGAAATGATAAATGACATGTCTGCTGCCTTCTCCAGCCTCAAGGCCAAGTTGCCAGCCCCTCAATCTAACCCTCATTTGTGAGTTAAAACTCCCCTTTCTTGGCTCTATCTCCACAAAACCTTGATCGCTCCATTTCCTACTCTTTCCACATTCCAAGTCCTCCGGCTCTCCTCCCTGCCAAAGAAACACATTCCATAATGCTTTCAAGATTTTAAGGCATTTTAAGACAGAGAAAAGCATTTTAAGACAAGGAATCCATGACTCAAGCTGCAGAGGGAGTCCATTTAAAGGAGATTTAAGTCATTGGTAAGATAGTAACTTTCAAACAAGACCAGTAGCCTGCCCCTGCTTGTCACATAGGGGCACTAAAGATGAATAGCCTTATTACCAGGCCCTTTGCACTAACAAACACCAGGTTTACAGGGAATAGCCCTAGAGAAGAGGTATCTCCAGAGAGAGTCTTACCAACATGCGCTGTATTCAACAGCCACACAGATACAATAATTACCAATATAGATCGTGTGACCAAAAATAGCTTAGTGAATTTTGCGGTGTATTGTATAGATAAGCAGCTAGGGTGGGAATTTCTTTTTTAAACACAGAGTTCAGAAACAAATCAACAAAACTCAAAGCATCATAACCAATGTGTAGACCAACGAATGCTAGTTTCAGGGGATGATAACAGCTGTTATGAAAAATGAGAAACCTGGTTACAAATTCTGGGAAAAAAAATGAGAAACCTGGTTAAAAATTCTGGGAAACACTAGATAAGACAAGTGTCTCTACCATGGTCTTTAACGTGGCAAGATAAATTTAATTTCTCCTAGAGCATGAGAAGATATGTAACACTTTCCAAGTTTATTTGACCACAGAATCTCTTTGTGTAGATTATTTTGCAGATCTAGGGTTTTTGTAGGGAGCATAGTTTGAAACTCATGGAACTGGATTTGGTTTTTAAGTTATAAAATCGTATTAGAAGTGACCTCTAATCTCAGTGAGAAGTGATTTTAGAACAGCTGTTATCAGTTGTGTCTGCCCATTAAAATCACCTGAGAAACTTTTAAAATTCCCAATGACCAAGACTTACCCCAAATCAGAACTCAGATTCAACTCAGAATCCCTGGTGCTAGGACCCGGGCAACAGTATTTTATAAAGTTCCCAAGGGGACTGCAACGGGCAGCCACGTTGACGCCACTGCCGTTGTTGAGTCGCCCTCCAACGCAGGAGGCTCTTCAGCATCCTAGATATCTTGTTGAACTAGCTCTTCAATAACGGGGAACCTCTGTACCCCCAACAGGCAGTGAAACATTCCTCTGCTATGTTAAACAGAAGATGAAGCACATTGCGTCTAAGATAACATTTATCTCAGTAATATCTTACATTGCAAACTAGGGTGCATGCTACATTCCTATCTTCCATCGATAAATAAATGGCCCATATTTTTTTTCCCTTATTAGTTTGAACCTAGTGTTTCAGATAAAATTCACACACGGGGAAAACAAAGCTTCAAATGTATTAATAAAGTTCTAACAGCAGATATTGAGAAGCAGATATCTAGACAGAGAATATGGAATATTAACTGCGACATGTAATATTTAAGGGCAGGAATTTTCTATTAATATTTATATACCTAATATGTACCATGCAGAAATCTAAATAGCAGGGATGCATTTTGCATTAAGTAGACGTAGGCCCAGTGAATCTAACCAGCCTCCAGAGCACAGACTGTCTTGGAGGTGGGAGCTGCTATAGCCTTCTTTGCCAATCTTTGCCTTACTAGGAACCTTAATTACTTTTACTTATAGTTCTCCCAAGCACTGCTTTGCTTCTTCTCAATGAATTACTTGGAATCCATATGAGGTCACAAAGCATTGCTTTCAGTTGAATAGTTAAAATTCTTGAACTTCAGGGACTCCAGCCATACAAACCAAAAAAGAAATGCCTTTTTGAATCTACCAAAAACCAGTTTCACAAGGACATCCCAAAAAGCATTGCCCCTGACTTGGGATGAGTCGATAGGTCGTTCTGTTAAAATGCATAATAGTTTAATCCCTTAGATACCCATGGATTTCATGTATTAAAAACAAGACAACAGGCTCCAAATGGAGTCACTTATGCTAAGCCCCATATCACCAAATGTAGGCTTCATTATAGTTTTGGCTCTCCCAGAAATGGAATCTTAAACCAGCCACTGGTTTAATCTTAAATCAGCACTAGTCAGGTAATCTGCCTGATAGACACCTGCCATCTCCTAAAGAAAAGTGACCTTGCAATAACCAACCCACTTTTTTGTCTAGTATAAACTCCTTGTTCCCACTCCCTTTTGCCTATAAAAGTCTTTCATTATGTACAGCTCCTTGGAGCTCCTTTCTGTCTGCTAGATTAGATGCTCCCTGATTCATGAATCATTGAATAAAGCCAAGATCTTTAAAATTTACTCAAATGGATTTTAACACTTGCAAAACTTGCATCAAAGAAAACAAATACCTAGTGCTTTATCCTTAAAATTGAAAAGGTTTATGACAAGGTAGTTGCATTATTTATTTGAATAATAAAATAGAGACCAATTTCAACCTGACTTGCTAAAACCAGCTATCTGATCTTAGCATCGCTAATCTTTATTTCCTTCACAATCCAAGTTCCTTTATTATTTCATTGCTAATGACTGTTCTGATTAAGGAATTAGGGATAGAAATGATCATGCAGTATAATTACGTATGTAGATCTGGAGCTTTTTGCTTTTAAATTCAGTGTATTCAAAGAGCCAGATCTTGCTACTAGATAATTTGTGAAATTATTTATTGCATTAGTAATATGCTGGGATAGTTAAGGAGCTAAGAATTTCAGGATTATGCCATGTTCAATGGCTGGTGGTCCATAAATATACCAAATGAATCTAAGTAGGCCTTTAAAAAAATCCAATTTATTGAATTAAGTATGAGTTTTAATAGCCCAATAAAACATCACTGAAAGATAAATATTGGAAGTTACATTGCCCAATTTCAACATAGCAATTCATTGAATTTTATCTCTCTAGGAAAAAATATTATAATTCTTTTTCACGACAAATTTGTATCTAACTTAAATGATATTCCTTCATGAACCTGATAGCTTCTATAATAATGGAGTAAAGTTATCTGCTGTTTCCAACATAGTTTGTTAGGTATTTTGAAACTGAAATATAAAGAGGGCCTGAGGGAATGTGTAGCACTAAAGAAGAGGAAACACAGCGAAAGAAGCCGAGAGGAGGGGAATTTATGGCTGTGTTTAATTTTGTGGTTGGGCTGCTATCATGTAGAAGAGGGATTAGACTTTCTCTGATGCTTCTGAGGGCTAGAGACCAAATAGAGATAGGCTGTAAAACAACATAAGGAAATATTTTCAAGCAGTTGAAATTATTTCAAGATGGAAAATCCCTGAAAGGAAGTGAGTCTTTCATTAAGAAAAGAAATCAAGTTCAGGCTTGATAAACACAAGCAGAAATATTGAAGAAGAGGTCTGGCATCAGAACCAGGAGTCAACTGGATTACTTTTAAAGTCTGTTTCTACCCTGAGATCCTGAAATTAATTACAGTTAATTGGAGATTATCAAAAATCAAGGAATTTAGTTTAAATAAATCATTTTAGTTTAAATAAATCATTGAAATATCAGAAATCAGAATCAAGCTAAAATAAAACTTTTAATCCAAGGTACAGCCACTGAGAGACACACAAATGGTCATAATTAAATCATTCTCTATTAAAAATCTATACAAATATGGTCATATTTTTTCTATATAAAGTTATGTTTTTTGAAAAGCTGTACAAGAATGGTCTTTTTTATATTTCACATTAAAAACTATAAACTATTATAAACCTACATGCTTTAGGTTGTTATCCCTAGATTCTGAGGTCATAAATGATTTTTATTTTCTTCTTTTTGCTTATATTAACATATTTGTTTTCTTAAAAATGGAATGGTTAATTGAGAAATAAATTTTAGTAAAATATTCAAAGTATGTTTTGTCCACATTCACAGAATAACGTTAAAAACTGAGATACTTAATTTTCATCAAAGCCTCCTTTTAACCTCAATTGTCTGGATATGGTAAAAAAAAAAATTTAAGTACTTAAATTATAATTATCTAAATTTGTCCTTTAAATTTTTCAGTGCATGTTGGTGGGAATGTAAACGATACAGCCACTATGGAGAACAGTATGGAGGGTCCTTAAAAAACTAAAAATAGAACTACCATACGATCCAGCAATCCCACTACTGGGCATATACCCTGAGAAAACCATAATTCAAAAAGAGTCATGTACCACAATGTTCACTGCAGCTCTATTTACAATAGCCAAGATGTGGAAGCAACCTAAGTGTCCATCGACAGATGAATGGATAAAAAAGATGTGGCACATATATACAATGAATATTACTCAGCCATAAAAAGAAACGAAATTGAGTTATTTGTAGTAAGGTGGATGGACCTAGAGTCTGTCATACGGAGTGAAGTAAGTCAGAAAGAGGAAAACAAATACCGTATGCTAACACATGTATATGGAATCTAAAAAAATTGGTTCTGAAGAACCTAGGGGCAGGACAGGAATAAAGACGCAGATGTAGGGAATGGACTTGAGGACACGGGAAGGGGGAAGGGTAAGCTGGGATGAAGTGAGAGGTTGGCATGGACTTACATATACTACCAAATGTAAAATAGATAGCTAGTGGGAAGCAGCCACATAGCACAGGGAGATCAGCTTGGTGCCTTGTGACCACCTAGAGGGGTGGGATAGGGAGGGTGGGAGGGAGACGCAAGAGGGAGGAGATATGGGGATATATGTATATGTATAGCTGATTCACTTTGTTATAAAGAAGAAACTAACACACCATTGTAAAGCAATTATACTCCAATAAAGATGTTTAAAAAATAAATAAATAAAATAAAAAATAAAAAGCAAAAAAAAATTTTTTTTTCAGTGCACAAACAGCCTACGTATTCCATCATCTGAAAGTTCATACAAATTAATAAAATTAGCATTCTGGACATATTTTACTGAAAGTGCAAGAACATTGTCTTAGTATGTTTCACAATATAATTTTGTACCAAGGAGTATTTTAAATTTTATAATATTTTAGTTTAAAATTAAATCACTGTCAAAAATTATTTAGGGTTATAATCTCAACAGCTATACCAACTATGGAGGTAGAAAAAGTAACAAGATTTAATTCTGGTAAAATTAAGCATTTTACCAAGCAATAACATTGTAGTCAGAATTAAGGCAATAATTACATGGTACAAATTCAAGGAAAAAAATATAATTTATTCTGCTGTTCCCTCCTAATATCATGCAAAATAACTTATGAAAAAATCCATAATATTTCTGTGTACCTATCATTAAGTACTGTATTTTAAAATCATAGCTGCCTTCATTTAAATGCTATGACTGAAAGTTAAAGGTATCACATAAGGCCTTAAAAAGGAATTCAGGTTCCATACTCTGAAAATTATTTGAAACTTCAGGAAATTACTGTATTAGAAAACTCAGCTTTTAAATAAAAAAGATTCTACCAGCCTCACTCGGTATGTAATTTATTTCTTTGTTCTAGAAGGTTGTAATTTTGGAGACAGGCTAAGTAAACTAGTGCGCCATTAAGAAAAATCTGATTCTCTTCCTATCTGGGTAGCACCATATGCACAGGTGAGCATCAGCTGGAAGCAATTACCTGTGGGAAAAAGGGTAGTGACATGAATTGCTTCTGCAAGCACTTGCTTCGTTTTCTGAGTCCCTATCCTTTCTCTCACCTGTACTTGGAGCCACTGAGTACCCTCCTGCAGACTCAGCTCTATTCTCCAGGCCCTACGAACAATTTGATCCCTCATCAGAGAGTGTTTAAAGAGTCCCATTTCAGGACTCAAGAATAAACTTTGAATCCGCTTACTCTAGCCTGGTTTTGGTCCTTTGCCCCACTTCTGATATGCGGCCTTTCGACCCCTATCTTTCAACTCTGCCCTGACAAATGATTCCTGTCTTGTTCTCCTGCACCTGATCATCTGCTTGGAAAGCAGATCAGGAAGCCAGTCTCTCTGAGGCTGGGACCCAATACTGTCCTTATGCTTAAGAAAGACGGAGGCTCCCACATATTTATAAAGTAACACACACGTGCAAATGCATGTGTAGACATGTGCACACACACTAAATTCCAGAAGAGAGTTTTAAAGCTATGTTATTCTTTACAAGTTTACTTTGAACAAACTGGTCCTTTTACCTGCAAAAAGTTCAACACAATAGTACTGTGTCAGTCACAAGCAAATTACAGAATTAATTTCTAAAATCAGTTCAAAATACATTATAAGAAATGTAGCAGGAATGGGACTCAGATATAAAATGATGTAACAAATGACTCTACAGTCTGATCATGGTACCTGTGTGTGTCCTCATCAGGAGAAGTGACGGGTGATGTTTCTTAGTCCCTGCAAATTTACTCTTCATTCCTCCACCCTACTCTGTGCTGAGGCTGGCTTGTATGGACAACTCAACCTGCTCCCTTGCCTTTGGCTGCCTGTTGGGTTTGCCACTGAGTAGAAGTAGTGGGGGTTGGAGGGATGATGAGATGGGGCTAGAAATATATTCCCTCACAGCTTCTCTGCCTCCAAGTTTTGCTTACAATTCCCCCTCCACCCCTTCGGATCTAGGGATGGTAACCACTCCCCACTGCTATTAGCTCCAGGGCACTGCACTATCCCTCGTGAGTTTCCCTACATGTGGCCAACACTTTGGTAATAGTCCCTTCATTAAGCTCCACCCGAAGTATCCAGTTTGAGAGTATCATCTATTTCCTGCTGCAACTCTGATACAAGAGATAAAGTCAAAATTCTAAATGTGAGGTTCTAAGTAAATGTAAGGCCAAAATCAAATGGTCTTTCTGGGCTTGTTCTGATGGCCGGGGGTCTCCATTCCTCATGTCCTGAAACCGGAATCCTGGCTCTAGCCCAGGCTTGTGGCTAGTTACTTACATGCTATGAACGGCTAGACCTCCCAGTTTTGACTTCTGCCAGTTTTGTTCTTCTTATGCCTCCTTTGCCAGGCTTTGGTGCAGTCAGAGCACCTTTATAATGTGATGCCATCCATCAACTGCACGACTATCTACCATCATTTGTCCACCTACCTTTATATACCTGCCTGGCTAGACCTTCTCCAACTTCTGGCAGCTCCTACACGGTCACTACATGGACCTTCTCCAGCCCAGTGGACATATCTTTTCTCTATATCTGTATCTCCCCATTCCTACTGAATCAAACACTCTGAATCTCATCCATGTCACATAGATTCCATATATGGGACTTGGTATAGAAATAGTTCATATGCTCCATTTTACAATCACTGCAACATCTTTTCTTCATGTGAAATAGGCATGTGTCCACCATTCACTTCCAGAAGTGTGATTTACTCTGCAGTCCTTTTTTTGCCTTCCCCAGTATGGGACATCAGTGGATACCCCTAGCTGGAGTATCCGCAGCTCTCCTCTTTTCAAGCCTCTGCTTTACTAAGTATACATGTAGGATGAAGCCATACACTAGAAGGCAAAATGGCACTGGGACCTTGACCAGTAGCTACCATTACCATTGAAAGAATCCAGAAACACATTTGTAACACTGGTAGATATTTGGGAGAAATGGGCATTCTGAATGCACCACCATGCGATCGGGCCACACTGACTTATTTCAGAACAGATAGAGAAGGAAAGCTGCTCAGAATTGCTCTGTTGATGTACAAGGTATACTGTCTGTTTGGTTGTTCTCTGTTAAATCTCTAAGAACTTTAGAAACAAAATTAACAGTTAGCTTAAGTGGTACTTAACCTTAAATCACTTTAGGAAGAGCCTGGGAGCATTGTGCCCTCTGAAGGGATGGGATAAAAGCAACACATGTGTGAGATTTTATACCGAGTTGATAATATAACTGAACCCTTTAAAGAGACCACTCAAGAGACCTGCCTGGCGGTCCAGTGGTTAAGATTTCACCTTCCAATGCAGGGGGTATGGGTTCGATCCCTGGTCGGGGACCTAAGATCCCACATGCGTCATGCCCGAAACACAAAACAGAAGCAATATTGTAACAAATTCAATAAAGACTTTAAAAATGGTCCACATCAAAAAATCTTAAAAAAGAAAAAAAAAATAGACCACTCAAGAACTTATTCTCCTGCCAACACTTGCTGAGATGATTTGATCTAGTCTCATGGATTAACTACAAACTCGTGACTCCCAGATTTAATCCTTCAGCCCAAATCTGTTCCCTGACCTTCAAAATTACTACTTAAGTGCCTCCTCTACAACTCCACATGGATGTTAGCCAAGCATCTCACACTGAACATGTCCCAAAGAGAGATAATTCTCCCACCTCCCCAGTCTGTGTCTCCTAGACTCTGACTAAATAATACCTCTACTCTTCTAGGTGTGCAGGAATAAAAATCTTGATTCCTCTTTTTTTCTCACTTTCAACCTATTAGCAAATTCAGTTAACTCTCCTTAAATATCTAGAATTTGATCCCCACTCACCATCTCCACCATAACAACCCTGGTCCAAGCAGCATCTCTCTTGTCTAGACTAACACGGCCTCCTACCTATAGCTTTCCTCCTTCTACTTTTTCCCTCTATGTCTATTTTACAGAGAAAAGGAGACTTTAAAAAGGTGAGTCAGATCATGTCACGCCTCTGCTCAAACACTTGCGGTGGTTTCTCGATCTACAAGCATAAAATGTAAATTCTTTATCAAGGCTTATGTGAGGCTTGCCGATCTGCACCCTAACCTTCCTCTGCCTCTCATCTGCTTCCTCCTGATGACATCTCCTATCACACTCTCCCTTACTCATTTTGTTCCAGCCACAAGGGCGTCCATACTCCTACACCTTAAACATACGCCTATTCCAGGGACTTTGCCATGTTGCCTGAAACACTCTTCTCTTGACATGTGCCAGTCTTACTCCATCACCTCCTCAAGGTCTCTGCTGAGGTGTAACCTTAGGGAGACTTGTGTCTGCTCCTTCTACATAAAACAGCCTGTCTCGCCCATATCATTCCTTATTCGCTTATCTTGCTATATTTTTCCAGATTAGAATGTAATATATCTATTTACTTACTGCATGCCTTCTTTCAGAAGATATAAACTCCTTGAGGATAGAGACTTTTATATTCTCAGCACCTCGAACAGTGCCTGATACTGAACAGGTTCTCACTGTATATTAGTTAGTTGATTAAACGAATGAATAATGTACTCTTTTGTTCCCAGTCTTTCTCATAATAAAAGCCTGCATGTTTGTACATACTCATACATCATCTGGAACACATCAGACCTTGATTCAGCCATTCACAATGTCCTAAGGATGGGAAATCTGGAGTTAATCATCCTTTTCAAATTGGCACTGCCCCCTGGGCATTCTATCATCCTTATACCAAGACTGCTGGAAAACCCAGATTGAGCGATTACAATGTTCTCCTAAGGAGCCATTTGCTGTTCATAAAACTCAAGAAAATAGCACCTATGGAACAAAGAGGCCAAGGCAGTGTAGACATACATTATCCTGAACAGCTTAAGATGGCTTCCAGGAATAGGATGTACCATGTAATAGCATAATAACCTGTCCATTTCTCATTAAAAGGAAACTGAGTGTACAGCTGGCACCGCACATTTATTTTTAAAGCTCTTACATGAAGTTGTTCTCACAGACTCTAACTGTGGGCTTGAAGATTCTAAAAGAGAATTTCTAATAACAGAAAAATCATCAAAATATCCCATGCCTTCTAAATGTGGAATTAGAAAATGAGGTAGCAGACAACAGAGGGAAGGAACTGCTGCAGAGAATACAGCATGTGAATTTTAGACAAATCTTCTGCTCTTTCAGGATTAATGACGAAATGATTAGAAAGAGTAAATATCTTGTGCCCTATGTTATGCATGATCTACATAAAGTGATTGGCTCAGAGGAGGCACTGAATATTTGGTACTTTTGTTTTTAACCTCTGTAATATTGTTTAAGATCACAGATTTGGATGTCAGGTATACAAGGGTTAATTCTTAGCTGCTACTCACTACCTGTGGAATTGGACCAGTCACCTAGCCTCTCTGATCTTCCATTCTCTTACCTAGAAAGTGGAGAGAATAACACCCTTCAGAGGAGAAGGACTAAACAAAATAAGCAAATAAAAGAATGTAGGTAGTGCAGTGTCTAGCATATAAATAATAATAACAGATACAATACGAGCAACGTAACATAGCAGGCATTGCGGAAATGGAACGGGAAGAAAGAGGAGGCGTGTCTGAACTGCCTTGTGATTACTCTTCCCCACTTTCAGGTCTCTACTCAGCTGTCTATGGCATGTGATTTTGAAGAGCTGCTAACAGGGTGAAAGTCTTTGGACTACTGTTTCTCACGCAGGAGAGAGGGAATTATTTCCCTCCACTTGCCATCTGATTTCCCACCTGACTTCACACTAAACTTAACATCCTCTCCAGGGTTTGATAACGCCACCCTTTCCCTAGGAATTCACGCTCAACCTCTTAGCATTAAGGTGGGTACATTCTTCAGCCACTCCTCCAATCCTGCCCGTCCCTCGCTTGTACTAGGCTGGCTCCACTCTTACACTTGGCTGCCTTTCCCCCGCTCCCTCTGCCCCTGTTATAGAAGCCTCCTCACCACCCCCTGAAGAAAGAAACTGGGATCTCAAAACTCATGATGTTTGCACCTGCTGACCCCACTTCTTTGTTCTCATCCAAACCAAGGCAGACTTATCCTTCAAGATCAAGCCTGTGTATCACCTGCCTGTGAAGATACTGCTGTCTTCTCCACCAATCACAAGTAGAGATGATTTCTTACTCCTTTGCATCATCTATGTGTCTCATTAGAACAGCATTATGCCTTTTAGAACCTCTATTGCAACTACTGGTTCATCTGTAACACAGGATTAGGCTCAGACAGACCTAACTTCTAATTCTAACTACCCATTTACTGTGTGACTTTGAGGATGTTATTCACTGTCCTTGAGCCTCAGAACCATCCTCTGTAAAATCAAAATCATAATATTTATCTGAGAGGATTATCATGAGAACTCAATGAGATCATGGAAATAAATGTTTAGTCAACACTGTCACATAATATGTGTTTTATGTATACAGTGCCTGGCACACAGAACCTAGTCTTTCATCCAAAATTTTTTATAAAACATTTATGATGTGTCAAGTATTGTGTTAGGAGCTTGAGATTCAACAGAGGCAGTAAGACTCAGTTCCTGCACTCAACAAGCTCAGAGACTGTTACTGGAATGGGTGAGGGAGTGTTGGCTGGGAGAAGGGTGCAGTAGAGCAGGGCATTAAGGGGACGGATAGACAAGGAAAAGTGCAAGCATGCCACAGTGTGGCAGATGGTATAACGGGGTGGGATGACAGGCGACTGCACCCACCCAAGTCTTGGAGGGGAAGAAAGGCTTCCCAAAGGCTTTGGGATTTAAGCCTAGCCCTGAAGCGTGAATGGGAATCAGCCACACAATGGTGGTGGCGTAGTAGTAGAGCTGGTAGAAGTGATGAGGTTGGTGTGTGGCTTGAAGGACAGGAAGGAAGGGCTTGAAGGACATTCTTGGCAGGGAATGTGCGGGGATCTGGAAAGAAAGGAGACCCTACTGGGTTCAGAGTGCCAAAAGCATTTCAGTATGGCTTGAGACAATGAAGCCAATAAACCAAAAAACATTGAACTAATCAATTAGCTAAGTAATTCATTAACTGGACTCTCTACCCTTCCCACCCTCACTAAGCTCTTGTAGCACTTTTCTGCTGCTATCCATTGCATATTTCAAGACGTGTTCACATCCAGTACACTACAGTGTAGACAAGAGTGGTAAGGAGCAGGGGCTCTGCATTCAGACTCTCCAGGTTCAAATCTCAGCTCTAACACTTACTGGCTGTGGAACTTCAGTTACTTACCTCCAGTTTCCTCTCTTGTAAAACAGAGATTAAAAACTATCCCCCAAGGGCTTCCTTGGTGGCGCAGTGGTTGAGAATCTGCCTGCCAATGCAGGGGACACGGGTTCGATCTCTGGTCCGGGAAGATCCCACATGCCGTGGAGCAACTAAGCCCGTGTGCCACAACTACTGAGCCTGTGCTCTAGAGCCTGTGGGCCACAACTACTGAGCCCGCGTGCCACAACTACTGAAGCCCGCATGCCTAGAGCCTGTGCTCCACCACGAGAGAAGCCACCGCAATGAGAAGCCCACGCACTGCAACGAAAAGTAGCCCCCGCTCGCCGCAACTAGAGAAAGCCCGCGTGCAGCAATGAAGACCCAACACAGCTAAAAATAAATAAATAAAATAAATTTTAAAAAAACAAACAAACAAAAAAAAACTAGCCCCTCCCGTGGTTATATGGATTTAGTTGTTAGTATGGCAGCTGACACAGAGCAATCATTCAATAAATGTTATTGACGTGACACATACTTCTCCCTAAGTTTTCCCTGTGTGCACTTCTTGTTTCGTGACCCAACTGCAAGCTCTTTGGGGTCAAGGACGCAGTTTTAAACATTTTCTCTTCCCTGATAAGACAGAGCAGTGCTGGTTTAAAAGGCTCAATAAATGTGTGCTGACACTGTTATATTAGTTCAGGCAGCATAGCAGAATGCTTAAGATCATGAATTCCAGAGCAAGATCTGCCTGGGCTCATATTCATAGCTCTTTCATTTTCCGACTCTGTGATCTTGGGCAAGTTGCATAACCTCTCACTGCCTCAGTTTTTTCAACTGTAAATGGGGATAACCATAGCAATGACCTCGCTGGTTAGTTACGAGCATTCAGTGGGTGACCTTTTGTAAAACCCTTATTCCAGGGCTGGTATTTAAGAGCTTGTATTGTAATTATTATGCTGTGTGTATCTGTAGCATTAGAATGGAAAATCAGGACTGAAGTGGGAATGCATGGTGTCTAAATATGCAGCCAAACTAAAGACACAATGCCAATTAGAACTGTGTAATTTCTATGAATTTGTGTAAGATCACCTACACATATGTACAAATAAATATCTACAACCTCATTATATCAAAAGTAACACCATTTAATGTAACATGTCATACGTAGATTTCTCTCGGCTCCGTACCTGAATTTGTCCTATGAAATCTTGAGTCAAACAGAATCTTGGCTTCAGTAGAACCCAAGTAAGAGACTGCAGGGCTTCCCAGAAATAAGAAACCAAACAACAGAGACTGCATCTTAATAACCTGAAACCAGCAAATACCAAAAATTACAGCTTTAAAAACTTAGATATTAATGATTGATCCAATCCTAAGAGACTCAGTGCAATTTGAACCATCAAAGTCAGTTCTGAAGCTAGATCAAATCTACTTATCCATCCCTGATTTAGAGCTTATGGATTTTATTATTCTAAGGATCTGTAATCCAACTATCTCATTTGGGGCTCTTGGGGAAAGATGCAATAAAGTGTACAGAATGCTAGGAATTCAAATGGGGGAAATTTCTAACTCCTTAATTAAAGAGCAGGGATAATGCTTTCTGCATGAATCAGATTCATAAAAGTATAATAACAACCATAGATTTATAGTTGGACAACGGATATATGTCATGCTCTGAGTTACAGCTGAGAACAGAGTTTGTTAAAGCTGAATTATGGCAAATTCCTTCAACTGAAAAAATGTATGCATAAAATATTAGCCATGATACACACTTAGAGTATTCTGCAGTATAATAAAGACCGTTTCTTTTAAAGGTTATAAATTAAGAATGTTTCCTTTCAAATGAAAGGAATTATCAATTATCACTTTCTTTTTTAAAGTGTCTGAGGATGTATCCTGTACCTATCTCCTATATAAAGGATATGTCCTTAACTGTAACATTTTTCTATGTAACCTTCTCCAGGGTCCCTGGATTATAGGCACAAAGCTACTGTAAAAATGAGAGAAATACACCAGTATTTACTGAAATATATCAGTAATTACTATGCTCACTACCCAGTTGCTTCTACATATTCTTTGATGCAGTGGACAGCTTTACAAGCATTCAGAGCACCTTTTTTTCTTTCTTATTATTTTAAGAAAATCCAGGTAGGAATTGCGTAGGTAGTAAATATTCCTTGGACACCCACCATGAAGGCATATTTCTTCCTCCAAGCCAGGAAATGAGAGGAGAAAATTTTTCAAAGCATTTGAAGCTACATTTTCATGAAGACACTTGGGGATTTGAGCTTATAACTCACATGTCCAGGAAAGAGAGTTTGTTGGGTGGAATAAGTGACTCCCGAGGCCTGCAAGGGAACTCTGTCACTTGACTGGCAGGTACCAGCCAGTACCTCCAGTTGTGGGATTTGTAATAACATTTAGCCTATGCAAATTACTTTACCAACTCCCAGGATCATCAGTCTGTAGTTTGTCTTTTTCTCTGAAACTTGGCTTTCGTTCCTACTGGTCTGACTTGGGTTATTGCTGAGTTTATCCAAAACTCATCAGCTTTTGCTTCACCTCCTGACCAGGGAGTATCAGCACTTAAGCTTCTTTTTTTGGGGGGCAGGGGGCGAGGGGAAGAGAGTAAATATACATATATCTATATACTCTCTAGTTAATTAGAACTTAAAACTCTCTCTTTCTTTAAAAGTGGCTATTCTTTGAAAGTATTCAAGACTCCCATTCTGTACATTTATCCAGCAGCTCATGGGGGAAAAAAATCTTTGGTCTTTTCCTTTCTTTGTGTTATTTTTTAAACATATTTTTCCTGCTATTTTTAAACATAAGAATAAAGTATATATTTTTGGACATTTTTGAAGCTGTAGAAAAGATGGAGAACAATATTTAAAAACCATTCCTAATTCTGGTACCTTGAGCTCATCACCATTAACATTTGATATTTCTTTCTAGAACTTTTCCTGTGCCTTCTAATAGCATTAGGATCAAAATATATATAGACTGCTTTACATACTTCTTTTAAAATGTAACATTATATCTGAGAATTTTTCCATTTCCACATTCGATGAAAATCTAATTTTTAATGGTTGTGTAATACTCTAATGTGTATATACCCTAGTGAATTTAACCATTTCTATCTTGTTTGACATTTAAAATGTATTTAATTATTCATACGTAATCCCAGAATCTTGCTCTCATCTCTGAGTTTTTTCTCAAAGTTTGTATAAGCGCAAATACTGTGTCAAAAGATATTTTAGAAGACTATATAGGACATACTCTTTGTCAGGCATTGCTCTTAACTTTAATAATATTGGCTTATTTATTTTATCCTTTTAAGGTGGGGGTACTGTTGTTATCCTTATTTTACAGATGAGAAAACAGGCAGCAAGATTAAGTAATTTCCCAAAGTCACACTGGGAGTATGTGGAAGAATCGGGCTTTGAACTCACCATTTGAATTAACCATTGTTCCAAGCTGCCTCTTGGGAAAAGTTGCAAGACTTTTGATAAATATTGTCAATGTTTATAAAGATCATGCAATATGCAACTATGTGTGAGGGTACATACTTCAACTTCCATCATCTTAAATTCACCAGCACAGAATACTATTGCTTTTAATGTCTGTCCCCAAATTTTACATTTTAGATTTGTATTTATTCAGAATATATATATATATTTATTTATTTATGAATCACTCTGCTGTACACCTGAAACTAGCACAACATTGTAAATCAACTATACTTCAATTTAAAAAAGCAGTAAGAGGTATTTAAGGAGGGAAAGGAACTAGAGGAATTAAACTTACATCTTTATTTATTTTAAAGAAACAAATTACATTTATTCAATTCAGCTCCTTTATTCTAAACTTTATAGATGTTTTTTCTCTTTGAGAAAATAGTACTTTGAATGTAGTTGGAGTTCAACCAATAATTGAAGGCTCTAGAAAAGAGGAGAATTAATTCACATCAGATCAATAAGCACTAATTCAACTTACTTGGATATAGACTAGCAGGCTTGAAAGAATAGTGTGGCCACCTGAACTATTAAAGACAAGGCAAATATCTGATAGTGTATGTAGGAAAATTCACAGCATTAATGCTTCTGCCCAGTGAGGCTCCTTTCCTAACTCAGAAACAAGCTAATAGATGCTTCTTCAAGAAGCTTACCATTCGTGAAGGTATGGGAGGTATTTTCCAACAGAAGGCAGTTGGAAAATAATACAAGATGGTACCTAGTCATGAGCTAAATGAAACACAAATGCTATAGTAGGTCTGAGAGGGGAGAAAACTCCACAAGGCTAGGCCCTGAGCTAAGCCCTGATAGATGCTGTGAGATTTATCTAATGTAATTGTATTGAACTGGTGGAGCACGTCCTTCTGAGCAATGGTGAGCCGAATCTTTGGATGAAACCTAATTTAGGAAAAGTAGAAATGTTTGCAAATGACAATATTTTAAATTGTCTTTTATTTTTAAGCAGCAAATATAATACCTACAACTGTTATTTTCCTCTTATTTCACTATCATGGAAGTGGTTCATTTGGTTTTGTTTTGTTTTTTTATTTTATGTCAAAAGGTAGAAACTACATAAGCAGGCTGACTGTATGCTGTGCTTCTGAACACATTTCAAGTTTGAATAAGATATACTGATGGCCATGTGAGTCAGCTAATTATGAAATATGGTTATCTAGTTGCACTTTATCATAAAGTGTTCTTTAAAATGAGAGATTAGTTTGTATTTCAGAAGCTATTAACAGTAGCCTTTAAATTACAGAACTACGCATGTTGTGGAACTATAGGGTTATTTCTAGACACTTCTTGAGAACAAATACTGCCGCAGTTTAAATACCTATACTACTTCTTAATTATGTTTTGTAGTTAAGGAAAATGTAATTATAGAATGGTTAAATTTTTATAAAAGATTAAGATACAAAGACATCCATTTTTTTTCCACTAGTCACCAAGAGTACTGTGCCTTCAGCCTACAAAAATTTCAAAACCTACCAAAAAAAAAAAAAAAAAGCAACAAAAATGTACTGGCTTTAAAATAGAAAGAAAATTGCAAAGTAGGAATTAATAAATGATATTATATCTACAGAAGGCATCCTTTTGTTAACTATTCAATGACAAATCTTAAGACAGTTGTATATATGTTAAAATGTACCACTTCCCTTGTTAAAAATATTCGATATAATTTGGACCTTTAAAAGTAAGAGAACTTAAGTTCTGCAAAGTTCTTAACTTGGCCCTGCATTTAAGGAAGTACTTCTGTCTTATCAATCCATTTTGAAGCGCTGCTCATTAAACATGGCTTTCATTTCTCTAATAAGTAACATTCATTATATAATTACCTAAGGTACACTCAAGATATCAAAAAGTATTACAAAATTTCTACATCTGCCTACAGCCTCAATTGATAAAGGTCACTTGCTTCAGGCATGTGCTTTGGCTGACTATAATATTTGAGATGTTAGCAGTATGGTTTCCTCTATTTGAGCCACTGTTTATTCTTCACTGAGTATGTAGTTTCAGCTTGCTTTTTGCTCAGACTCTGTAACAAATTATTCACTGCTCCTCCTCAGGGGCCACCCAGTTTGTGGTACTTTGTTACAACAACCCTAGCAACTATATGCCCCTAGGTTGAAATTCCAAACTCCAGCAAGAATTAAATGGATACATCTTGGGTCAGGCATCTTTCTCTGCTCTCATCAGCCATGGTGATGGGGGCAGGATTATAACTCCTGCAGACCAAGTGTGCATTTGAGACAAAGGGAGATCTAAACCTGCATCCCTAGAAAATAGAACAGGAGTTCAGTGCAGATGCTTTACTTGGAAGGTGCAAAACCACGGCGGCAAGTGTGAGGAAAAGGTAGGACTACCATATATCCTAGTTTGCTTTAGTCCTGGTTTGCACCTGTATCCCTGGTGGGTTGTGAGAGAATGATGAGCAAATGCACAAGTGGTTCTCCTTGAGGAGAGGCATGGTGATACTCTCAGCTCCACAAATCAAACACTTTCCTTCTTTTTGAGAAAGGCTGTGTGATGCCAAGTGACCAAAAGGTTCACAGGAATAGAAATCAGGGCCCCAGGGCTATAGTTTCATTTTTGCTCTTGCCTTTCATTTGGCTTAGGAATGTCCACAGAATATCAGGCTTGGAAGGCATCTAGTTTTGCATTCACTGACAGATACGTTTTTTTCATAGTGATTTTTGTATTTTAATGTCCATTAAATAAAATAACCAAGACATCAAATGTGCAAAATATAGTTTTAAAATAATAAATTTTAAAATAAATTTATCTGAAAAATTGAGTAAATCAATTTTAAGAAAAAGATTTAATAAATAATAGTACAGAGAACACTAGAGCAAAAATTGTGAGGGTGGTTCACTAAAGAAGTTCATTCATGAATCCAATGTTTAACTCCAGGTGCAACACGCAAGATATTGTGGTTCAGCCTGATATTGAACAGCCCCAATGACTAGTGTCTCCTGGTAATCCTTCCCCAGTGCCTCAGCCAGGTCTCTCTTCTTCTTCCTCTGTTTGTTCCCCATTAGTCCTGACTCTATTCTGTGGAGTCATACAGAATTATTCTATTGCTTCTTCCTCATGGCTGTCCTTCAAATACTGGAATAATCAAACCTTTTTTTTTTTTTTTTTTATAGCCCAGTTTGCTTTTTTTTTTTTTTTAAAGAAATTCACGTTCTTTTATTTATTTATTTATTTATTTATTTATTTATTTATGACTGTGTTGAATCTTCGTTTCTGTGCAAGGGCTTTCTCTAGTTGCGGCAAGTGGGGACCACTCTTCATCGCGGTGCGCGGGCCTCTCACCATCGCGGGCTCTCTTGTTGCGGAGCACAGGCTCCAGACGCGCAGGCTCAGTAGTTGTGGCTCACGGGCCCAGTTGCTCCGTGGCATGTGGGATCTTCCCAGACCAGGGCTCGAACCCGTGTCCCCTGCATTGGCAGGCAGATTCTCAACCACTGCGCCACCAGGGAAGCCCAATCAAACCTTCTTTTAATCTTCTTTTTCTCAGGGCTAAGTACTCCTATGGCCCTTCCTCATTGAGAATCTTTATATTCTCTTCTCTGTCATCTTATGAATAAAGAAAGAGAAGGCCCATGTCTCAACAGCATATATTTCTCATGCAATCCACTTGGGCAGAGCTCCAGGAGAATACCAAGTCTCAACATTTCTATGTGGCTCAAATTTTGGAAATTCTTACATAAAAATTATTTGATCTCCCCTGTAACTTTGCAAGGTAAACAGGTCAGATTAGTCCTATTTATTAAATTAGAAAACAGAATGACAAAAATGTTAAGCAATGTCCTTTAATTAGAAGACAAATAATAAATGCAAAAAAATGGGGTCTCCATTACTAATATTTTGGGTTTTGTTTTTGTTTGTTTTTTTTGCTAAACCTGCTTTTTTTTTTTGTCTCTGGTATCATGAAATTCACAGCCCAAGATGTAAGATGATACGGACAGAACCCACAGAAAATGGAGAAAAGGAAAGAAAAAGTAAAGTAAAAAATTGAAAGGGAAAAAAATACAGGATGTGGAGTGGGCAGATGGGCAAACCAAAGGGAAATGATGGGTATAAAAGAGACATGACATTATATGTGAGTATTTTAGAGTGGATTGTCATACTTCATATTGGCTCTTGAACTTGAACTCCCTGAAGTCAGAGCCTACTGGTCTAGTAGTGATAGGGGGACCTTTCAGAAAATAAAATAAAATACAGTTGACGCTTCACATCTGTGGGTTCAACATCCATGGATTTGACCAACGGCAGATCAAATTTTGCCTGAATTTTGGTTGAATCCACACATTAGGAACCCAGGGATAGGGAGGGCCAACTGTACTACACCATTTTATAAAAGGAACTTGAGCATCCAAGGATTTGGGGATCCATGGGGGTCCTGGCACCAATCCCCCATGGACACCGAGAGGTGACTCTACATATATCCCCCCTAAGGAAGAGAAGAAGTCTCAAGGTCAGCCCCAGGTTTGGTGATTTGCTAGGAGGAATTATACGACTCAGTATATAGTTGTACTCACAGCTAAGATTTATTACAGTGAAAGGAATATAAAGCAAAATCAACAAAGGTAAGGGCACATAGGACAAAGTCTGAAGGAAACCGAATACTAGCTCCCAAGGGGCCTGTCCTAGTGCAGTCACACAGGACATGCTTACATCCTCCAGCAGTGTGTGCTTACAATATTGTCCACCACGGAAGCTCAATAACCAATGCATTTATTGGGACCTGGGCATATAAGTACCCATCGCCTGACATGTACCAAAATTCCAGAATCCCAGAAGAAAAGCAGGTGTTCAGCCTGCATAATATTGTTTGTCCAAACGGTTTAGGCACAGTGAGCCACTCTTGTCAGTTAGGGGCCATTTAACATCAGTGTAAGGATCTGTTTGCCATCAAATTCCCAGCTGCCAGCCAAGGCCAATACTGCAAGCGGACTTCCTAAGGATGGTGGTCTCAGGTCTGCTATGGTAAGTTTTCTGCACACACAGTAAATGCTTCATCCAGCCAAAAGCTCTACTACAATCTCAGGTTGATTAGGCTCTGCAACAGAATTTCTTTTCTCCTCCTTGAAAAAGGGAACCCAAACTGTTTCAGTATATAAGTATTAGTCATCAGAAATACATTGGGGGAGCAGAGAAGAAAAATGGGTAAGACCAAGGAGCTAATGCCTAAATCCATCTAATGGATACATAAATCTACAGTCTCACTGATGATCTCTAAGCAACATTATTTCTCAATCCCACTTGAGAGTTCATTCCTACAACTGAGATATTTCTGCCCCTTAAATCTAACCTAAATCTTTCCTTCTTATTGAACTGGATGTTTCTATCTGGTTTAAGAAAGCCTGCCATTCCCTGTGGAAGCTCAGGTGGTAGCAGCATTATAGATCATCAGGGCCCACGATGATGTCTACACCATGATGTTGGCTCATGAAGAAGCAAGAATTTGAACCTTATATTGAAGGAGCAGGTTTTAAACTTCTATACATATAAAATAAAAGTAATCAGGTCAGGTTACTTGAGGAAAGTATGTCAGGAGATCTGGTTTCCTTCAGAGAAAATTTAGTCACTAATTAACTGTGTCTTCTTGGCCAATGAAACTCCTAAACCTCAGTTTTCTCATCTGTAAAATGAGATTGTCAAGCCACATGGCCTGCAAAGTCCCTTCTGACTCAAAACTCTGATTCAGTGGGTTTCACAATACTGTCAAACACAATACCATTGTCATGGTTATAAAGTCACAGTGCTCTTGACTCAAATGTCTTTTA
Organism: Balaenoptera ricei; assembly: GCF_028023285.1. Lineage (NCBI taxonomy): Eukaryota > Metazoa > Chordata > Mammalia > Artiodactyla > Balaenopteridae > Balaenoptera > Balaenoptera ricei. Next base: position 20,318,006 of record NC_082655.1, read on the forward strand.
TCCCAAATTCAGGGGTGAAACAGGCAATGGGCAAGGAGCTGGGACTGAGAGAATTCACGTCAAAAGAAAAGGTTGCAGGGATTAAAGGAGCATCCGAATAAAAAGGGTGTTCCAAATACTCTTCCTACTCAGAAATTTTTATTTGAATCATACAGAACTATTTCTTTATGTTCTAGCTGAACTTCCCCTTCTTGGTTTTTAATAATAAAGAAATAAGCACATTAATTTTTTAAAACAGGAAATGACAGGGCAAAGATTCCATAAACAGCTGAAATGTTAATCACACAAAGGCTCCCAAAGCAATTTCATTCTGGACTCCTCATGCTTATGCATTACAATAGGGATTTTCATCAGAACACTGGCCCTTAGGACAGGCTGCTGGGCAAATGACACCTATGGCAGCCTGAATGCCTGTGCTGGCTTTTGAAGGGGCAACCAGGGCAGAATGTTCCAGAAAAGCCATTCACATAGACAGTGGTATTGGTGGGGCTGAGGCAACAGAGGGGATAATTAATCCATTTTGACAATACTAGGTAGTCTGCATATATTATTTCATTTGATTTCAGCAACAGCTCATGAGGGGATATAATCATCATGCTCACTTCACAGATGATGGAAATGAGGTTCAGAGAAGGTAGGTAACTTTCCTAAAGTCACACAATCACACAGTGTATCAATTTTCCACTACTGTGCTCTTGCTGCATAACAAATTACCACAATCTCGGCAGTGTAAAACACCACATTGTATTGTCTCACAGTTTCCATTGCTCAGGAGTCCGGGTATGAGTTAGCTGGGTTCCCCATAAAGGTCTCATCAAGCTGAAATCAAGGTGTTGGCCAGGGCTGTGATTCTAATCTGAGGTTTAGGGTCCTCGTCCAAGCTCACTGATTACTGGCAGAATTCACTTCAGCTAGTAGAGCTCACACACACCCTTACCACGTGATTTCCAGTAGGCAGTTCACAACTTGGTTATCTGTTCCCAGGCCAGCCAGGCCCAACCAGGATAATCTCCCCCTTGGTTAACTCAAAGTCAACTAACTGGTAAGCAACCTAATTGCAGGGGTGACATCCAATCCTAGCCCCAGCTTCCACCCACACTCAGGTGGGTGGCAGGGAGATCATACAGCATGTAGGCCACTGAGGGTCACCTTAGATCTCTGCCTATCATACGGAGCTGGTCAAAGACAAGCTCAAGACTTTTAGATCTTAAGTTGTGGGAAAGGCATGAAAATGAATAAATACAAAATAAATGTGCTCAGGGATATGTACATATAAATGATAAGTTAGATAGGAAGGAGCTATATCTGCCTGGGAAGAGTCCATAGAGTTCCATCTGACTTTAAAGAGGAAGAGGTTGTTGAGTGGATAAGATGACGGATTAAGTGGGGAGAGTATTAGAGGAAGGGGAAACATCTTCTTTACATCCCTTCAGTGATTCCCCATTGACTCTTCAGATTAACCTTAATCTTAAGTCTTAAATACAACTTACAAGTTCCCATGTGATCTGACTTCTCCTTCCTTGTCAGACAATGCCCCCCTTAATATCTGCCACTTGGACTCACTATACATCTTTTACATGCACGCTTTCCTTTCCTGGAACATTCTTTACCAGTATACTCCTACCACACTTAATTCTCCAAACTGTCTTTCCACAGTCCTACACACACACAAATACAAACACTCGTCACTCTCCTAATTACTATTTATTCTCCAGGTCTTGGTTTAGACATCGCTACCTCTAGAAAGCCCTCCTCAGTGCCAAAGTTCCGAGTTAAAATGCTCACTGGAAGTGCTCCCATAACGTATGCATTCCTTAGCATCACATTTATTATAGTATCTTGTGCCTGTCGCTTTGAGGCTAGTAGAGGATTCAAGAGAGCCAAACTAAGGGATTAGTTCTGTCTTTTCACTCTTCCATTGCCAGTGCTCACCAGTTACTTAGTAGGTACTCAAAAACTATTTGTTGGATAAATAGGTAAAAGGCACAGAGGCAACACTTGACCATGGAAGAAAATTAAAGGCATCATAGACTAACTGGAAACTAAATTGTTGAAGTCTTTCAGAGCTTATACTAGGGCACTTCATATGGGCCTTAGCAGAGAATTTATAAATAAATAAATAAGTAAACATATATAAATGAGAAATTTTATATAGATATAAGAACAATAGTGCTTAAATCAAGATCAGAAAAAACAGAGACACTTCTTAAAAGTTTGTAAGTCTGATTTTCTGTTGAAATCATAGTCAAGAAATCAGAACTGATTTTTATAGTTGGCCATTCCTAGTATGTAGGTATATTGGTCAGGAGAGGCTAGGTTTTCCTGCAGTAACAAGTGATCCCCAAAACTACAGTGGCTTAAAACAAAGGTTTAGAGATGGGTTGAAGATGGCAGAGTAGAAGGACAAGCGCCCACTCCCTCTTGCGAAAGCACCAGAATCACAACTAACTGCTGAACAATCATCGACAGGAAGACAATGGAACTCACCAAAAAAGATACCCCACAACCAAAGACAAAGGAGAAGCCACAATGAGACGGTAGGAGGGGCGCAATCACAATAAAATCAAATCCCATAACTGCTGGGTGGTGACTCACAAACTGGAGAACACTTATACCACCGAAGTCTACCCACGGGAGTGAAGGTTCTGAGCCCCAGGTCAGGCTTCCCAACCAGGGGGGCCAGCAATGGGAGGAGGAATTCCTAGAGAATCAGACTTTGAAGTCTAGCAGGATTTGACTGCAGGACTTCAACATGACTGGGGGAAACAGACACTCCACTCTTAGAGGGCACACACAAAGTAGTGTGCACATCGGGACCCAGGGGAAAGAGCAGTGACCCAATAGGAGACTGAACCAGACCTACCTGATAGTGTTGGAGGGTCTCCTGTAGAGGTGGGGGGTGGCTGTGGCTCACCGTGAGGACAAGGACACTGGCAGCAGAAGTTCTGGGAAGTACTCCTTGGCGTGAGCCCTCCCAGAGTCCGACAATAGCCCCACCAAAGAGCCAAGTAGGCTCCAGTGTTGGGTTGCCTCAGGCCAAACAACCAACAGGGAGGGAACCCAGCCTCACCCATCAGCAGACAAGCAGATTAAGGTTTTACTGAGCTCTGCCCACCAGAGCAACACCCAGCTCTACCCACCACCAGTCCCTCCCATCAGGAAACATGCACAAGCCTCTTAGATACCCTCATCCACCAGAGGGCATACAGCAGAAGCAAGAAGAACTACAATCCTGGAGTCTGTGGAACAAAAAACACATTCACAGAAAGACAGACAAGATGAAAAGGCAGAGGGCTATGTACCAGATGAAGGAACAAGATAAAACCCCAGAAAAACAACTAAATGAAGTGGAGATAGGCAACCTTCCAGAAAAAGAATTCAGAATAATGACAGTGAAGATGATCCAGGACCTCAGAAAAAGAATGGAGGCAAAGATCGAGAAGATGCAAGAAACGTTTAACAAAGACCTAGAAGAATAAAAGAACAAACACCTAGAAGAATTAAAGAACAAACAGAGATGAACAATACAATAACTGAAATGAAAACAACACTAGAAGGAATCAATAGCAGAATAACTGAGGCAGAAGAACAGATAAGTGACCTGGAAGACAAAATGGTGGAATTTACTGCTGCAGAACAGAATAAAGAAAAAAGAATTAAAAGAAATGAAGACAGCCTAAGAGACCTCTGGGACAACATTAAACACAACAACATTCGCATTATAGGGGTCTCAGAAGGAGAAGAGAGAGAGAAAGGACCCAAGAAAATATTTGAAGAGATTATAGTCGAAAACTTCCCTAACATGGGAAAGGAAATAGCCACCCAAGTCCAGGAAGTGCAGAGAGTCCTAGACAGGATAAATCCAAGGAGAAACACACCAAGATACATAGTAATCAAATTGACAAAAATTAAAGTCAAAGAAAAATTATTGAAAGCAACAAGGGAAAAATGACAAATAACATACAACGGAACTCGCATAAGGTTAACAGCTGATTTCTCAGCAGAAGCTCTACAAGCCAGAAGGAAGTGGCATGATATATTTGAAGTGATGAAAGGGAAGAACCTACAACCAAGATAACTCTACCCGGGAGGGATCTCATTCAGAGTCAATGGAGAAATCAAAAGCTTTACAGACAAGCAAAAACTAAAAGAATTCAGCACCACCAAACCAGCTCTACAAGAAATGCTAAAGGAACTTCTCTAGGTGGAAAACAAAAGAGAAGAAAAGGACCTACAAAAACAAACCCATAACAATTAAGAAAATGGTAATAGGAACATACATATCGATAATTACCTTAAACGTGAATGGATTAAATGCTCCAACCAAAAGACACAGGCTCACTGAATGGATACAAAAACAAGACCCGTATATATGCTGTCTACAAAAGACCCACTTCAAACCTAGGGACACAGACAGACTGAAAGTGAGGGGATGGAAAAAGATATTCTATGCAAATGTAAATCAAAAGAAAGCTGGAGTAGCAATACTCATGTCAGATAAAATAGACTTTAAAATAAAGAATGTTACAAGAGACAGGAGGGACACGACATAATGGAAAACGGATCAATCCAAGAAGAAGATATGACAATTATAAATATATATGCACCCAACATAGGAGTACCTCAACACATAAGGCAACTGCTAACAGCTATAAAAGAGGAAATCAACAGTAACACAGTAATAGTGAGGGGCTTTAACACCTCACTTACACCAATGGACAGATCATTTAAACAGAAAATTAATAAGGAAACACAAGCTTTAAATGATACAATAGGCCAGAGAGATATAATTGATATTTATAGGACATTCCATCCCAAAACAGCAGATTACACTTTCTTCTCAAGTGCACACAGAACATTCTCCAGGACAGATCACATCTTGGGTCACAAATCAAGCCTCAGTAAATTTAAGAAAATTGAAATCATATCAAGCATCTTTTCTGACCACAGCGCTATGAGATTAGAAATCAATTACAGGGGAAAAAACATAAAAAACACAAACACAGAGAGGCCAAACAATACGTTACTAAATAACCAAGAGATAACTGAAGAAATCAAAGAGGAAATCAAAAAATACCTAGAGACAAATGACAATGAAAACACAATGATCCAAAACCGATGGGATGCAGCAAAAGCAGTTCTAAGAGGGAAGTTTATAGCTGTACAAGCCTACCTCAAGAAACAAGAAAAATCTCAAATAAACAATCCAATCTTACACCTAAAGGAACTAGAGAAAGAAGAACAAATAAAACCCAAAGGTAGTACAAGGAAAGAAATCATAAAGATCAGAGCAGAAGTAAATGGAATAGAAACAAAGAAAACAATAGCAAAGATCAATAAAAGTAAAAGCTGGTTCTTTGAGAAGATAAACAAAATTGATAAACCATTAGCCAGACTCATCAAGAAAAAGAGGGAGAGGACTCAAGTCCATAAAATTAGAAATGGAAAAGGAGAAGTTACAACAGACACCGCAGAAATACAAAGCATCTTAAGAGACTACTACAAGCAACTCTATGCCAATAAAATGGACAACCTGGAAGAAATGGACAAATTCTTAGAAGGGTATAGCCTTCCAAGAATGAACCAGGAAGGAACAGAAAATATGATCAGACCAATCACAATTAATGAAATTGAAACTGTGATTAAAAATCTTCCAACAAACAAAAGTCCAGGACCAGATGGCTTCACAGGGGAATTATATCAAACATTTAGAGAAGAGCTAACACCCATCCTTCTCAAACTCTTCCAAAAAATTGCAGAGGGAGGAACACTCCCAAACTCATTCTATGAGGCCACCATCACCCCGATACCAAAACCAGAAAAAGATACTACAAAAAAAGAAAATTACAGACCAATATCACTGATGAATATAGATGCAAAAATCCTGAACAAAATACTAGTAAACAGAATCCAACAACACATTAAAAGGATCATACACCATGATCAAGTGGGATTTATCCCAGGGATGCAAGGATTCTTCAATATATGCTAATCAATCCATGTGATACAGCATATTAACAAATGGAAGAATAAAAACCATATGATCATGTCAATAGATGCAGAAAAAGCTTCTGACAAAATTCAACACCCATTTATAAGAAAAACTCTCCAGAAAGTGGGCACAGAGGGAACCTATCTCAACATAATAAAGGCCATATATGACAAACCCAGAGCAAACGTCATTCTCAATGGTGAAAAACTGAAAGCATTTCCTCTAAGATCAGGAACAAGACAAGGATGTCCACTCTCACCATTATTATTCAACATAGTTTTGGAAGTCCTAGCCACGGCAATCAGAGAAGAAAAAGAAATAAAAGGAATACAAATTGGAAAGGAAGAAGTAAAACTGTCACTGTTTGCAGATGACATGATACTATGCATAGAGAATCCTAAAGATGCTACCAGAAAACTACTAGAGCTAATCAATGAATTTGGTAAAGTTGCAGGATACAAAATTAATGAAGGGAAATCTCTTGCATTCCTATACACTAATGATGAAAAATCTGAAAGAGAAATTATGGAAACACTCCCATTTACCATTGCAACAAAAAGAATAAAATACCTAGGAATAAACCTTCCTAAGGAGACAGAAGACCTGTATGCAGAAAACTATAAGACATTCATGAAAGAAATGAATGATGATACAAACAGATGGAGAGCTACACCATGTTCTTGGATTGGAAGAATCAACATTGTGAAAATGACGATACTACCCAAAGCAATCTACAGATTCAATGCAATCCCTATCAAATTACCAGTGGCATTTTTTACAGAACTAGAACCAAAAATCTTACAATGTGTAAGGAGACACAAAAGACCCCGAATAGCTAAAGCAGTCTTGAAGGAAAAAAACGGAGCTGGAGGAATCATACTCCCTGACTTCAGACTACAGCACAAAGCTACAGTAATCAAGACAATATGGTACTTGCACAAAAACAGAAATATAGATCAATGGAACAGGATAGAAAGCCCAGAAATAAACCCACACACCTACAGTCAACTAATCTATGACAAAGGAGGCAAGGCTACACAATGGAGAAAAGACAGTCTCTTCAATAAGTGGTGCTGGGAAAACTGGACAGCTACATGTAAAAGAATGAAACACTCCCTAACACCATACAGAAAAGTAAACTCAAAATGGATTAGAGACCTAAATGTAAGACTGGAAACTATAAAACTCTTAGAGGAAAACATAGTAAGAACACTCTTTGACATAAATCACAGCAAGATCTTTTTTGATCCACCTCCTAGAGTAATGTAAATAGAAACAAAAATAAACAAACGGGACCTAATGAAACTTAAAAGGTTTTGTAAAGCAAAGGAACCTACAACAAGATGAAAAGACAACCGTCAGGATGGGAGAAAATATTTGCAAATGAATCAACGGACAAAGGATTAATCTCCAAAATATATAAACAGCTCATGCATCTCAATATTAAAAAAACAAATGACCCAATGAAAAAATGGGCAGAAGACCTAAACAGACATTTCTCCAAAGAAGACATACAGATGGCCAAGAGGCACATGAAAAGCTGCTCAACATTACTAGTTATTAGAGAAATGCAAATCAAAACTACAATGAGGTATCACCTCACACCAGTCAGAATGGGCATCATCAGAAAATCTACAAGCAACAAATGCTGGAGAGGGTGTGGAGAAATGTGAACTGTCTTGCACTGTTGGTGGGAATGTAAATTGATACAGCCACTATGGAGAACAGTATGGAGGTTCCTTAAAAAACTAAAAATAGAATTATTATATGACCCAGCAATCCCACTACTGGGCATATACCCAGAGAAAACCATAATTCAAAATGACACATGCACCCCAATGTTCATTGCAGCACTACTTACAATAGCCAGGTCATGGAAGCAACCTAAATGCCCATCAACAGACGAATGGATAAAGAAGATGTGGTACACATATACAATGGAATATTACTCAGCCATAAAAAGGAACGAAATTGGGTCATTTGTAGAGACGTGGATGGATCTAGAGACTGTTATACAGAGTGAAGTAAGTCAGAAAGAGAAAAACAAATATCATATATTAATGCATATATGTGGAACCAAGAAAAATGATACAGATGAACCAGTTTGCAGGGCAGAAATAGAGACACAGATGTAGAGAACAAACGTATGGACACCAAGGGGGGAAAGCGGCGGGGGTGTGGGGGTGGTGGTGGGATGAACTGGGAGATTGAGATTGACATGTACACACTAATATGTATAAAATGGATGACTAAAGAGCCTGCTGTATAAAAAAATAAATAAAATAAAATTCAAAAACCAAAACAAAACAAAAAACAAAAGTTTATTTCTTGCTTACAATGCATGATCATTACTGCTCCAAATATTGGTCATTCCAGACTCAGGGTAACAGAACATCCTCTATCTCCAATAAATCTCTGGCCATCATAACAGAGAGAAGAAACATGATAAATCTAAAATGTTCATCTTGGAAGTGACACATGTTACCTTCATCTGTACTCCATTAAAGAAAGCAAGTTTACATAGCCACTCCTGAGTTCAACAGGGCAGAGACATATAAACCTCACACAAGAAGCAGTTCTTCAAGGAGGGGAAGTGAAATATTTGACAAAGAGTAATATAATTCATCGCACCAGGGATCAGCGGGCTGCAAGGCTCTCTTCCAATGTTTGGATTTTCACTTTTCATTTGTCAGCAATTAAACATTACAATACTGCCCTGGATTTGGAGTAAAGAATACAAGTTAAGGTTTTAGAGGAAAGAGAAAGAAAGAATGCTCACATTGAAAAGGTCCCTATAGTTCACATAGTTACACCACCATATTTTATGAATAAGAAAACTGGCTCAGCGAAGCTAGTGGCCTTTCCTAAGGCAACTCTGCATCACATGAGAAAAAAAGAGCAAATCACAAACCACTGGCCTCTGGACTTAGGATCATTCTTGCATTGCCTACATGAGATAACCCAACTCCTATCTACAAATCAGACCCAAGACTTTGCACAGCAATGGATATGGTTCCTGCTCTTGAACCTGATTTATGGTCCTCCTGGGGGAACCCCGGAGTCAATGAGTTACAATGGGGCTTTTCTCAAACCAATTCTCCTTACTCTGTTGAGAGAGGCTGTAATTATGCTCAGTTCTTTCCTTGTTTTATAGCTTGGTAATGACATAGTGAGAACATCTACAATAAAAATGTCTATGAGGCTTTGTTTCCTTTTGTATAAATTCATTGTCTAGAATCTAGCAGCCCCATGTCTTGGTGATTTATCAGAATTAGTCCATTTAGGAAGGAGTGCCTTGCTCAACTGAAGTCTGTGCTCTTTGTTTTATCCAAACACGGGTATTGTCATGTAGCTTCAACTAAGCTCCCATACCTATTTTAAAATTAAAAAAAATAAAAAACAAAAACCCTCTCTGTTTCTCAGTCAATTCTATCCTAAAGCCTCTTTATTCTAATCTTTTTCATGCTTCTTGATTGTATAATGAACACTTTTTCTTCATCATTTTCTTCCCCACTGACATTCCATCTAATATGACTACATAATCTGATGGCTGCCTTCACTTAACAATTGTTCAAATCTTAGCGATGGCAGAAAACCTAATGAAACAGAGAGCTATTTTTAAAAAATAAAATGTGGTTTATTTAGACTTTTATTCTAAAATTTTTAATATGACCTCCTTAGTATATAATGGATTTTATGTCCTTCAAATTTTCTATGTAAAAACAAGGAGCATATACTCCAACATTCTCAAATCCTTAAGAAAAAGATATATGTATATGAATGGTCAATTAGCAGTTGTTTGCTCTCTGAGTTTTGAGTCCTTTTTTTTTTTTTTACTATCTCTTGTTTTCTACTTTTGATACATTTAGGTTGCATTTTTTTCTTCTAATATATTCAGGATATTGAAGTGCAAGGTTTAGTGCTAAAAACTGGGCAAACAGTAGACATGTAAAGGAGCTTGAGGATAGACAGATTGGGCTATTCTAAAAAATGAAATAAACGTTCACTGCCTGCAGAGAGGTTAGAATCTAGATTTTTTAAAAGATGGCTCCTGACACTTTTAGGATTTGGAGTCTAAAAGCTTATTTTGGGGTTCCCTACCCCTCAGCTGAATTTTGACTGCTCTCTTCTCATTTGCTGACTCTGGCACAGGGTGCATAATTTACCTTTGAATAGCTCGAGGACTAGGACTTTAAATTCACCTTCTAATGATTTGTTGTTCTGCAATTTATATCCACACACACACATATATAACACAGGTATGGTATTTCCCTGAGGGTTCTCCAACATAAATAAACTAAATGATGTCAAGTCAGACAAGGGAAATTCTTCAAAGAAAGCCAACTTGGCATATAGAATCCAGACATGGGTAGCACATTTGAACAAACAGGCAGACTGTGTGATAAAGAGCTGCTTCCCTACAATGCCAGAGTTTGGAAAAGTTGAAAAGTTTGGTTATTTGAATAGGACTATTTCCAGAAGACATCATCAATTAGTAGACAGATGGCTGGCTAAGATGAGGAAGTCATAATCACGTCCTAGAGGTCTAGAAACTTAACCTGTTTTGTTCCACAACTTAATTTCCACAGCTCAGCTTGGTTTCATTTCTGTCTTGGCCATGATAACTATACAATGACCCGTTCTCTCTTTGTTTAAACACAGCTGATATGATAGCAAATCTACTGCTAAACACCACAATTCTAAACCAGACTATCTCTTGTATATTAATTATCCTCCTATACAAAAAACTAGCATATGTTCACTATAGAAATACAGGAAAATAAGAAAAGTATAAAGAAGAAGTTGTGTGTAATCCTCTTGCTCAGACATAAAACTTCTACAGTATTTGGTATATTTTCTTCCAGCCTTTTTTTTAGGATGACTCTTTCTATATCTACACCCCCATACCCATACACAGAACTCCCCCTCCCAAACACACACATAGGGAGGAAGGCATCTTCCATCACTTACTAGAAAATGACTTAACCTTTTTACTCCTTAGTTTTCTTACCTGTAAAATGCAGGTATAAATAATTCGTGCTTCAATGACTAGTGTAAAGATTAAATGAGTTGAGTTATGGAATATGCTCAGAATCTTGTCTTGCACGTAATGATACTCAATAAATGCTGGCCACTATTATCTTACTGTATATTCAGTTTTGTTTCCTTTTTTAAAAAACTTTCTAAAGTACACTCAAACTCTGTCTCTCCACCTTCATAACCCTAGTCTAAGCTAGTGTCATCTCTCTCCTGAATTACCGCAATGATCATCTAATTGATGTCCCCGGTAGGACCTATGGTCTAGTCTCCATATAGTACATAGGGTCATTTGTTACAAATATAAATCAGACCATACAGCTCTCCTGCTTACAACCTTCTGATGATTTTCAATTACACATAGAACAAAATATAAATTTCTTACTATATGTATCATTTAGGGAGCGGATTCCAATTCATGTCATGGAACCCTGGTTAGAGTATCCAGATCAAACAGGAATCTGAAGGTGGGTATTCCAGAATGGGTGTAACAGCTGAAGATCCCCTCAAGGTCCCAGATGCTCTTTATCTTCCTGCTCCAAAATTGTTAGTCTAAAGCTTTCAGTTTCATGGTTGCAAGGCACTACTCAATCTCCAGGATCTCTTCCATGTTCCAGAGAGAAAGAGAAGACACGGGTGAAAGGGCACAAGTCGAAGTCCAAGGAGATAAGCTACAGAGTCTGTCCCTTTTGCAAGAATCTTCCTAGAAGCCTCCTTCTACACACAGATTTCACGGTACATCTTTATCAGCATGAACAGTCTCACAATCTCCCTAACCTCTACTGCAGCTGCAAGAGACACCAGGAGAACCAGTATTTGAATTATTCACATAGGTGCTCCACACTGAACCGGTGGCCTGCAGAGAATTAACCTGTTTTGTGCAACAATCACACAAACACCAAGAGATTGCTTTCAAGGGAAATAAGGCATATAAAAAATAAACAGAACACAAAGGCGCTTTTTTCCTTTTTTCCCCCCATTCCCTCCTCATTAACACCATAACCTAAAAGTGGAGAGCAGGAAAGAGTTACAATATAAGACCAGAAAAGGCTGAAGTGCAGCTCCAAAGATCTAGACACACCTTTGATACCTGCCAGATGGGCCTCTGAAGTGCAAAACAGGATCAGATCCCTAAGGGAATTCTGACACACAGGTCCTGACCTATGAATTAATCAGAGAAGCCGCTGGGTGTGAACAGACAGTGCAGGACAGTTGGAGGGTGTGGTCTGGGTAGGTTGCTTGGCCAGGGTGGTCTCCACGACAAAAGAGAGAAATAATTCACTTAGGGGCCAAGTGACAAGTGTAGGGTCCCTCAGGGCAGAGCATGGCAATGACCATCCCTAAGCATGGATAAGAAGCTCATTGCAAATAATTCAATATGGAAACTTATGAAAAATCAACTTTAGTGTTTTCCCATATTTTCCTGCTTTCCACCCTTGAACCTTGCAACTCAAAGCATGTTTTGTGGCCCAGCAGCATTCACCACGCCTGGGAGTTTGTTACGATTCTATGCTGATCTCAAGCAGCTCCAGACCTACAAAATCAGAATCTACACTTTGACAAGATCACCATGGGATTCTTACGCACATTAAAGTTTGAAATCATAAGCTCTGAAATCTAAGCTGCATAAAAGCAGAGCCTTCGTGGGCTTTGTTCAGTGTTACATTTCCGGTGCAGCAAATAGTGCCTGGTGTTACCTGGAGGGGCTCAATAAACATTTGTTTTAGGAATGATTCAATGAGTGAATGCACTAGGGCTTGCTTGCTGAAGATGCATTTGAAAAGATGAGAGTTCCTTGTGTATTAGTCTCTGTACTTCATACACACATGCACACACACGCTTTTTTTAATCAAAGAATATTTTTTTAGTCCATACCTAATGCATACCTCAGATGCATTAGCACAACCTAAATACGTGACTGCAAGATGAACTCCCTTCCTGGACATTAGGAAAGGCTAAATCCAGGGAAGAGGTTAGGACAAGAGAGCGGGGTGAGCCTGGAGGAGTTACTCTCACAACCCAGAAGAACACGCAGGTTGGTGGTTGACCCCGGTGTGTCCAAAAGCCCCACCCCTCCTTGGGGATGAATGCACAGGACTCAGCAGGGAATGACCAGGATCCCATGTCTACAGGGGACCTCGGGAGGCTGGCCCTCTGTATGGATGCCACAGAGCTCAGAAAAGATGCCTGCTCCAGCTCTGGCCTAAATGTGACATTGCTAACTTTTTCTAAAAACCATTCATACCAGATAACAGTCATACCACCAAGCCCCTGCTGGCCTGAAGACTTTTTGGAGCCCCACATGAGCAGCCCAGATTGATGAATAACCCTGGTCAGGGGCATCTATGATGACAGATGGAATTTTCCTCCAGCCTTGGGATGTAAAGACTGTGAATCAGATTTCATTCCATTTAAAGGAAGCAAGAAGTGTGACATTCCCTTTTTAATCTTTTCTTTCTCATTTTTTATTTGAAAATTTTGAATGTACCCAAAGAGTGAAAAGGAAAAGTACAATGATCCCTCATTACCCATCATCCAGCGGCTAAAATTATCAATATGTTGTCAAACTTGATTCATCTATACCCCCCACTTTCCATTCTGTGCTGGTTATGTTTATTTAACAGCTTTATTGAGGTATAAGAGTCATAGAATTCACCCATTATAAGAGTACAAGTTGATGATTTTTAGTAAATTAAACAGATGTTCAAAAATTACCACAATCTTGTTTGAAAACATTTTCATCACCCCAACAAGTCCCCATGGACCCCCTCCTCCCCACTTTCATTGCCTGTTTATAGTCAATTCCTGCTCCCAATCTGAGCTCCAGGCAACCATTGATCTGCTTTCTATCTCCGTAGACTTGCCTCTTCTGGATCTTTCATATATAGGGAATTATACAATATATAATCTTTTGTTTCTGGATTCTTCCACTTAGCATAATATTTTTGAGGTTCATCTGTGTTGTAGCATATATAAGTACTTCAATTATTTTTATTACTGAAGAGTATTCCAGTATACAGATAGACCACATTTTGTTTATGTACTTACAAATTGATGGATATTTGAATGTAGGTTGGGGCTTTTGTGTTATAAAAATGCTATGAACATTCATTTAAAAGTCCTTTTGTGTACATATTTTCATTTTGCCCGGGTAGATACATGGGTGTGGAATTGCTGGGATATATGGTAGTTTTGTAAGAAACTGAAAACCTGTGTTCTGAAGCAGTTGCGCCAGTTTACATCTCTACCAGCAACGTGTGAGAGTTGCAGTTTCTCCACGTTCTCCCCAACACTTGCTTTTGTCTCCATTTTATTATAGCCTTTCGACTGCATAGGAAGTGGTATCTCTTGTGGTTTTAATTTGCATATCCCTAATGACTGATGATGTGGAGCATCTTTTCATGCACTTATTAGCCCTTCATAGATCTTCTCTAGTGAAAAGTCTATTCAAAATCCCTTATGAGATATATGACTTGCGAATTTTTTCTCAATCCAATCTGTGGTTGTCCTTTCATTTGATTAATGGTATTTTTCAAGCCGTTCTGACACTGGATGGTTATGATATCTGCTCACTCAGGATGTACAGAGACCTCACTTAGCCACTTTTAGTTCATTTGACCATAACAAATTACGGGGAGTCAATTTCAACTGAAGCTTTTCAAACTTTACGAAACATAAAGGTCTGCATCTGGACAAAACCAATGCTGGCCCAGCTTGTAGTTAATGGGATGGCCCAGGAGAGGGGGAGCACAGAGCTTCTCATGAAGGCAGAACAGAGGTTCCAGCAAGGACACCTGCTGGGACTTTGATAGTGATTGTAGAGAATTAACATCTTCCAAACCACGAACGTGGAATGTCTCTCCATTTATTTAGGTTTTCTTTGATTTCTGTCATCAATTTCCGGTGTATAAGTCTTATATTTCTTTTGTTAAATTTATTCCTAAGTATTTTATTCTTCTGGTGTTATTGTGAATGGAATTGTTTTCTAAATTTCATTTTCAAATAGCTCATTGCCAGTATATAAAATTACAATTGATTTTTGTAAATCAATCTTGTATCCTGTGACCTTGATGAACTCATTTATTATTTCCAGTCACTTTTTCTGGTGGTTTCCTTAGCATTTTTTTACATACAGTGTGACACTTTTTGCACGCACATTTCTGTGGAATAAGATTCATAGCAGCCTGATTTTAAATTGAACAAATTAGAATGCACCCAAGATTATTCCTATTATAGTGCTGCATATGCCTGAAGAGCAGAGTGCAAGAGGTGTCTGAGCCGTGCTGGGAATCACACAGCATCTGCAGCCTGTCTTACCTCTTCTACAGCCACATGAGACAGCTGTTTGGTTGAGGATTTTGTCAAAATATGCCTATACCTATAAGAATGTGCTGGGGTGGGGAGGGGGAATTATTGGAAATTGCTGCCTTTGGAAGATTGCTTGTCCTGAGGTATGTCCTTAAGGAAGATTCTAGGGAGAGAGAAGAAATCTTCAAGGGCAGGGACTGCATGGGAAAAACAAACTGGAAGGCAATGTACTTT
Organism: Balaenoptera ricei; assembly: GCF_028023285.1. Classification (NCBI taxonomy): domain Eukaryota; kingdom Metazoa; phylum Chordata; class Mammalia; order Artiodactyla; family Balaenopteridae; genus Balaenoptera; species Balaenoptera ricei. The sequence continues at coordinate 20,333,577 of NC_082655.1, forward strand.
GATGCCTCCGTGTGAAAAGTGTAAGAAGAGGCATCTTCCCTACTTCACAGAGGGTATAGATAATGGTACAAAATTGGGATTTTGAGTCCTGCAGAGCGTAGAATTCAAAGAACTAGATAAAGGCAGTGAAAAAAGAGAAGGTTTTACAATGGCTGAATTGTTGCTATAAAATTTGCAAAATCCTTATGCTGTAATAGAATTGAATCCCAACATATCATTGAATTAGTGTGTGTAAAGCACGTAGCTCAGAGTTTGGTTAATAGTAAATGTTCAATAAATGGTAGCTGTTTATATTATTACTATTACTTTTGCAACTAAAATTAGAGACATTCTGCAATTCTGTACAACCAGTATTTATAATGCTAAAGGCAGCTCTCTGCTCAATTTGATGCGCATTTCAGGGACAATATCATGGGACTCCGGAAGTAAATTAAGGCTGCTCAGGATAGAGGCAGACTTCAGAGAAGGCAGTAAGGAAGATGACAAAAACCAAAACTTTGCACTAACCGTGCATGACAATCAAGACCACAAAGTGCTTTTCCCATATCCATTACAGCATTATTCACAGTAGCCAAGATAGGGAAACAAACAACTTAAGTGTCCATCAACAGATAAATGGATAAAGAAGATATGATTTCTCTCTCTTTCTCCAAATATATAAATATAAATATAAATACAGTAAGTCCCCTACGTAAGAACAAGTTCCGTTCCAAGAGCACGTTCGTAAATCCAATTTGTTCGTAAGCCCAACAAAGTGAGCCTAGTTACCCAACTAACACAATCGGCTATATAATCCTGTACTGTAATAGGTTTATAATACTTTTCACAAGAATAATACGTAAAAAACAAACAAAAAATAAAGAAAACATTTTTAATCTTACAGTACAGTACCTGAAAAGTACAGTAGTACAGTACAACAGCTGGCGTACAGGGGCTGGCATTGAGTGAACAGGCCAGAAGAGTTACTGACTGGAGGAGGGAGAGGAGGTGGGAGATGGTAGAGCTGAAGGATCATCAGCAATAGGAGAAGGAAGGCAAGCTGCAATCTCACCCACGCCTGATGCTGATGGCACAGGTTCTGGTTCCTTGATGGATTCAATTCTATCTACCCTCTTGAAAATACGATCCAGTGATGTCTGGGTAGTAGCTCTTTTTTTTCTTGTCATAGATGACATGGTAACACTGGATTGCATTCTGAACAGCTGCTGCAACCTTCGTGTACCGTTCTACGTTCAGGTCCTGTGCCTCAAAAACTAACAGTGCCTCCTCAAATAAAGAAAATCCCCTTGCCATTTCCTGCATTGAGAATCTCTTCAGTTCTTCAGTTACTTCTTTTTCCTCTTGTCTCTCTTCGTCCTTTCTCTGGGCCTCCAATTCCATCAGGTCTTCATTAGTAAGCTCCTTGTGTTGCACAGCAAGGAGTTCAATGAAGTCGTCCTCTTGCATATCTAGTTCCAGCTTCTCACTGAGGGTCACTAAGTTGCTGAAGACCACTTTGGACTCCTCATTCACCTTCTCAAATCCACGAAAATCGTGAACAAACTGCCAGCAAAGGTTCTTCCAAACCCCATTCAGGGTTACGGCCTTGCTCCACTCTCTCAATTATTTTCACTTTTGTTTCCATTGTTATTGCTTGGCGCTTCTTAGCAGTACCAGCTACATCACCGCTGCTTTTATGCTTGCTTCCAGACATCCTGGGCTTGAAATAAAGATACTGTACTACTGTACTCTACACAGTACTGTACAGTAAAGTACACAGAAGCACAATCACTTGTAGAGGATGCACACACGTGACAATGTACGCCGGACGTGTGAATTAACTTAAGTGACTGGACATGCAAAACGCACGTTCACATCTTTGAAAGTTCACAACTTGAAGGTTCATATGTAGGGGACTTACTGTATAAATATAAAAAATAATATTCATCCATGAGAAAGAAGGAAATACTGCCATTTGCAACAACATGAATGGACCTTGAAGGCATTATTCTAAATGAAATAAGTCAGAGAAATACTGTACAATATCACTTAATATATGGAACCTAAAAAAGCCAAACTCATAGAAACAGAGAGTAGAGCCCCTGTGATTACCAGGGGCTGGGGACTGGGGGTAATTGGGGAGATGTTGGTCAAACAGTATAAACTTCCAGTTATAGGACAAATAAGTTCTGGGAATCACCATGTATAGCATGGTGATTATAGTAATAATACTGTATTTACATACTTAAAAGGTGCTAAGAGTGTAGATCTTAAATGCTCTCACCACAAAAACGAAACGGTAATTATGTGATGTGATGAAGGTGTTAGCTAACTCTATGGTGGTAATCATTTTACAATAGATAAGTGTATCAAATCAACACGTTGTATGCCTTGAACTTACACAGTGTTATATATCAGTTATATGTCAATAAAGCTGGGGGAAAAAAAAAAGACTACAAAGTGCTTGTGAAGAGACTAATGAATAAACCTGAAATGTGTGCATCTGTAGGTGTGTGTTTATATTCAGTAAATCTATTTCAAGCTTATCTGTAATCATATTTAATTACATCTTTAATTTCTAAATTGCCTGATAAGAAACAAGCTCCCTTCTCATTGTATTTGAAAACCTAACACTGCAAGTGATTGTCAAAAAGGAGGCTATTGCGTAGCCAGGAAGTGCAGCCTGAGGGACAGTTTCAGAATAGATCCCTCCCCTCTCCTCCCCTGCCCTCCCTCCCTTTTCCTCCTTTCCTCACCTCTGCTCTAGTTAAGGGCTGAGTCATCTTACCTGGAGGTTACAGTATCACTGATTTGGGGGGTGGGGCTCTTTGGGCTACATTTAGTTCATTTGGCTACAAAATGCAACCCAGAAGCCAAGTTCTACTTGGTTGGAAGGTTTTTAGACCCTATACATCCCAGGAATCTACATCTGTAGAAACCACCTCTGTCTTTCCCAACTTCTGTGCTCCAAGTAACCAAAAGTCTGATAGGATGACCCAGGGCAGGACACCCAGAAGTGGCCTGAATGTGGTCAGGAAGAAAGAATGCTCAGGTGGCCAGCACCTTCAGGAGAAAGCGGCAGTGTTGGGGCACTCTGGCAATATCTCTCTGCCAGGCTCAGTTTCTCTGCTCTTGAGCAGACAGACAATCCTGCAGCCAGCAGAGAGAGACTCAGGTTGCTGAAAAAAGCAGGAAGCAGGCACACTGATTTTATCTTTGTGTGATGCTTGGCAAGAAGTGACTGCAACCTCAGGAAACTCTGCACTGAATGAATGAACATTCTAGAACCAACTCTGCCACATGGGAAGTGAAGCCATTTCACTTCTCTGAGCCTCCTTTTCTGCTTCTATATATTAGAAATGTAATAATTCCTACCTGCCAGGTGGCATCAAGGGTAGAAAAAGAACACACTCTAGAATGTTCTCTGTGAGGTCCAAAGCACCACACAAAAAGGAACCAAAAAATGACAAGCTCCGTGGTGCTATGTCTAAACTTGGCCCAGATATTAATATTTAAGTGGCTAAAAGCAGGGCCAATTTTCTCTGATATTCTTCTAACAAAGGTAATTTAAATTATAAGAATATACAATATTATTTTCACAGAATTTTATAATGTTATTTTCATTTGAACGAAATGAATATGGCCAGAAACTTCTTCTCCTGAGTGGGCCCCTGTACAAAAATACATTGTTTATCACGGCTCTAATTGGCTCCCTTGTTTCGGGCCGACACTCTCACAGACCCATCCTTCACACCACTGCCAGACTTCTCTGGCTCAAAGACATGTCTGAGGTTGACTCCTCTTTTCCCCTAAGGACCCATATCCAATCAGTCAAGTCTTATGGATTCTGCCTTCTTAATATCTCTCAAATCCAACCATTTCTCTCCATTGCAACTGACATGTCTCTATTTTAAGTCACTATCATTTTTCACCAGAAATTAACAAATTAGCTGTCTACACGGTCACTCACAGGGGCCCCTCTGTTGCTCTTTTACCTCGATTTCTTTCTCCACACTGCAGCTAGAATGATCTTCCCGCACTGCGCATTTTATCATGTAACTCCCTGCTGGAAACTGTAATTGTCAAGATGATCAAGTCCCCAACTGCTGGACCTGGCGTCCTTGCTCCTTCAGGTCCAACCTTCAGATTCAAGCCCTTGCTCAGCTCCTTTGCCTCACTGTGCACCACTTCTAATGCACTTTTCACTCCAGCCATTCCTAACTATGTAAGGTTCTCCCATGCCATGTTCTCATTTTTGCACACACCGTCCTCTTTACTAGGAAGACTCTTTCTAACAGTTTCCACACTCACTGCCTTCACATGCCTAATTCCCTACATCATCATTGCCATCACCTCTTTTGGGAATCCTGCTTAGGACGCCTAAGACTGGGCTAGATGCTCTTGCCCTGTGTCTTCATAGCACTTTACTCTTGTACTAATCTATCTGCACTTGCACTCACCTATTTGCTGCTATGGCTCATCAATTAAACTATCAACTCCCTGAGGACATGAATGGATCCTTGTTCCTGCTATAACCCAATAGTGGATGTTGTGTTCTCACACAGATTTCTTCCCATCTCCGAGCTCCTGGGGGTATAGATTACTGATGGCTCAAAGCCATGTCCCTTGCTGGGCACTGCCCTAGGCTGCAGAAAACTGGCTTGTTTTACATAGTTACAGACCCTCTTAGAGACACCGGGCCATAGTTACAGACCTACAGTTACAGACCCTCTTAGAGACACTAGGCCACCAATGACTGGCTGACATGGCACACAACGGCCCGGCCTCCTTGCCACTTTAGGAAATCTCTAAAGGGTTATCTCAGCTCCAGAGCTCCTGGTAGGATAGGACGAGGCCTCAGTTGCAACCTCACTGAATATCCATTTTTCTCCGTGACCCATCCTGCCATCCTCACATTCTTTCACGTGCATCTCCCAAGAATATTCCCCAATAAATCTTCACGCACAATTCACAATTCTCAGTCTTAGAGTCTGTTTCCATGGAACCCAGTCAAAAACATTCCCCACCACCCAATATAGTACCTGGCACATATTAGGTGCTCAGAATGCACTTGACATTCAACAAATGAATGAAAAAATGCCTTTTAAGGCGTACACTCAGAGCAGGAAAGTTGTATTACTCATGTTTCCTTTTCTAGTGTCCAGCACAGTGCCTGACTACTTACTTGCTTGAATGGTCCTTCAAATGTTCTCTTTATATGACTAAGAGGGCAGTCTTCTGGAAGCATATGGCTCCTTTCTTTATGCATCAAGTCCAAAGTGATACAAGCTAAAAAGGAGTATAAAAGGTGTGTAATACTATTCTGCATAATAATGAAATTTGCTGCCTTCAAAGGAAGAAAAAGATATACTGCAAATTACAAAGCAGTTAAAAAATATTTTTTTTATTAGGGTTTAAAGGGACTGTGTTCCCTCTGAGAATTAAAATAACTGTAGGGTAAGCTATGTGCTGTCTAATAGATCTGATAGGTTTTTTTAAGGTGTATCTTTAGGAGAACCCCAAAGGGGATACGCCTTGGAGGATAAATGCTGACCTGAATGATGCTGTAAAACTGGGAGCACCAAGACCCTTCCCTTGTACCATTCTGCCACTTGTTGGGCTGTCAGAAGAAATCATTGATTGACCAAATAAAAACACGAGGATGCTATTTTGGACTTAATAACTTGGACTTGGGGGAACTTCTTAATGAGGGGAATCACAATGGGTCCTGGAAGGACCCAATGGGTAGGAGTTGGGGTTTTCCAGAACATGAATGGAATTTCAATGGGGACATCTTGAAGATAAGGCTCTCTTGGATAGAGGGGCAAAACCAGTGATAGGGAAGTCAGATTAGAAATTGTGGGTGTGTTCAAAGAGGAACCCTAGTGAAGGGTTGACTTCTTAGTTAACGTGCGCGCGCACACACACACACACACACACACACACACACACACGCATACTTTTGGACCTTGAAGAAGTTATATTTAGTACTTGGCTTTCAATTTTTTTTCTTTTTTTAAGTAGATTTTATTTTTTAGTGCAGTTTTAGGCTCTACACATTCCTAGCCAAAATTTCACACTATGAAGCACAGTAATTCCTTAGGCTTCAGCAAAATTGAGCAGAAAGTACAGAGGATTCTCATATACCCCCCGCCCCCGTACAAGCATAGCCTCCCTCATTATCAACATTCCCTATCAGAGTGGTACATTTGTTATTATTGATGAACCTGTATTGACACATCATCATCACCGAAGTCCATCGTTTACATTAGGGTTTGCTCTTGGTGTTGTATATTCTGTGAGTTTGGACAAATGTATAATGATGTGTATCCATCATTATAGCATCATACAGAGTAGTTTCTCTACCCTAAAAATCCTCTATGGGGCAATTCCCTCATAAAATTACCCCATCCTTCAGTAAAGAAAGTTATGTATATGTATACATGCACACACACATCTTGATATTCTAATGTGGTGACTCTGGGGAGGCTGAGGGTTGGGCAGTAAAGGAGAAATAGAGCAACAGTTATTGAGGAATGGCTTTCTGGAATATCACCTGTGAAGGTGTAGTACAGTGAGTAGGGGCTCATCACTAAGTAAGAAGTCTCAGGTAAGAGGCCCGGTAATAAGAAACAGCTTTCAAATAGACAACCCAAGAGAGTTTCCTGACCTGAGTCCACAACAAGCCCAAGAGAGTAAACCTCTTGGGTCACATTCTCTCTCTCTCAGGAAGATTCACATTGCATATTGGCATGTCAAAATCTTCAGGAAATTCTATCACTAAAGAAAACTACTTCCTTTAAGACTATATTCTCCAAAAATTACTGATATGTACTAATTTCTGTGGCACCGTGTGTGAGGACTGTTACACAACCAAGTGAAGGGATTTATTTAAGAACAGGTTTTCACAACCAAAGAGGATATTCTTGGAAGTTTATGTGGTCACTGGACACAAGATAGTTTGGAGGTAAGAATGACTGGAGATGTGAGCTCTGTTTGGGATGGCTACAATGTTTCAATCCCAGTTCTCAGCACGTGTAGAATGAAGACGGTGGCTAAGGGATGAGAAAAGGAGTCAAGAGAGTAGTTGTTGAGGGCAAATTGACCAGACTTGGTCACTAATTTCTCTTAGGATAATGAAGAAGGAAGTAGGAGGACTCACGTCATCATAAAACTTTAGAGCAGGAAGGGATCTTTAAGATCTTCTAGTTGGGCAGTTTTCAAACTTATATTTAGCCTTAGGACCTTCAAACATCAAAGTTTCACGGAGAAACCTAGGGACTTCCCTGGCGGTCCAGTGGTTGAGACTTCGCCTTCCAATGCAGGGGGTTTGGGTTTGATCCCTGGTCAGGGAGCTAAGATCCCACATGCCTCATGGTCAAAACACCAAAAACATAAAACAGAAGCAGTATTGTAACAAATTCAACAAAGACTTTAAAAAATAGTCCACATCAAAAAAATCTTAAAAAAAAAAAAGGAGAAACTTAAAGTGCAGGACAGAAGAACGGAGAGGGCCGTGGAAGTGTTTTATCCAACAGAGGAGAAAGGAAGAGTGTAGGGGAGGAATTCCTGGGCTTCACATTCTGAAATCTTGGCTCGGAATTTTTAGGGCATTCTAGATCTGAGAAGAAGTGCCCCAAGATATAGACTTCAAGTATCATTTTCTCCCACTCTCAAAGTAGTCCAGGACAAATAAATTTCAAAGGTGGGAATATTTCACATGAATGGTTTTAGAGGCCTTGAATTGTAGGAAGACCCATAGTTTTGTAGTTAAAAGCTCCATCCTCGAGTTGACTATTTGAGACCAATTCCTGGCTCTATCACACCCCTCCATCTGTTAACATGCAAGAAATTTCTTAACTTCTCTGTGCATACTTCAGTTTTCCCATCTGTAAAACTGGGATAATAATAGAGTAGCATCCATTTCCCAGGGTTATTGTGAAGATGAAATGAGCTATTCCATTGAAAATGCTTAGCACAAAACCTGACACAAGGCAAGCAGTAACTTTAGCTCATTATATAATAAATGTTATCTCACTACTTAGGATGCTTGCTATTTGCCAAGCACTGTTGTAGGTACTGGAGAGATGAAAAACAAGATACTATTTAAGCCTTGCATTCACTAAACACTTATTCGAAGAATCTTACTTATGCTATCTCTTATGGTGATTTAAAATATGTCCACAAATTCTTAGACACTCCCTTCAAAACGTAGAGCCTAATTCCCCTCCCCTTGAACGTTGGCTAGACTAAGTGGCTCTAGACTAAGTGGCTCACTTCTAACAAGTAGAATAGGCAGAAGTGATGACGTATGATTTCCGAGATGAGGTCACAGAAGACATGTGGTTTCCTCCTTGGATCACTCTCTCTGGGGGAAGCCACTGTCACTTTGTGAGAACAATCCAGTAGTCCCATGAAGAGATGCCTGCTGCAAGGTACTGAGGTCTCCTACCAACAGCCAGCAATAACTTGCCAGGTGTGTGAGGAGCCACCACAGCAGTGGATCCTCCAGCCCCAGTCAAGCCTTCAGATGATTGCAGCCCTGGCCAGCACCTTGACTGCAACCTCATGAGAGTCGAGCTAGAAACACCCAGCTAAGCTGCTCTCAGATTCCCTGAACCACAGAAATTGGGTGAGATAATAAATGTTTATTATTTTAAGCCATGAACTTCGGGGTGAATATTAGAAAGATAGATAACTTATCCTCAAAAAGCCCTGAAAAGGGGCTTCCCTGGTGGCGCAGTGGTTGAGAATCTGCCTGCCAATGCAGGGCACACGGGTTCGAGCCCTGGTCTGGGAAGATCCCACACGCCACGGAGCAACTAGGCCCGTGAGCCACACACAATTACTGAGCCTGCGCGTCTGAAGCCTGTGCTCCGCAACAAGAGAGGCCCGCACACCGTGATGAAGAGTGGCCCCCACTTGCCGCAACTAGAGAAAGCCCTCGCACAGAAACGAAGACCCAACACAGCCAAAAATAAATAAATAAATAAATTTTAAAAAAAGTCCTGAGCCCCAATCTCAACCCTTCCATTGGAAAAAAAAAAAAAAAAAAAAAAAAGCCCCGAAAGGGATATATTGTTATCCATTTCATAGATAAGGAAACCAAGGTGGAGATGTTAATTACTTTGCTCAGTTCACCCAGCTGGTTGTGGTGAGAGGCAGATTTCAACTAAGATCTATAGGTTTCCAGGGTCCAGGGTATTTCTACTCCATCACTGTGCCTCCAAAGACAGTCAATGAAACATACAGCACACATAAGGGAGCACTATAAGGAAACAGGGCCTTGGGGAGGCTTTGCGGTCCGGTTTGCTGTTTTGCCTGAGACCAGCCCAGGGGATGAGAACGAAGGACCCCCAAGGGTCCATAAAAGGGTTGTATGAGGAAGGCAGAGATTGCCTTAACAAATATAGTCTGCATCAATTAAGACACCTTAACAGATACTACCCCATTAACATTTAAACCTGTGGGGCAAAAATTTGCAGATAGTTTCCCCCACTCCCATAAAATCCACATTTTCAGCTTTGGGGATTCTTGAATGAAACCAGACCTCACAGAAATACCTTTCAAATACCAAATTCTTCTCTAACAGTTACCATGGGCTGGAAAAAGCAAGTAGAAGGCAAAGCCTGAGTCTGCACTATGCTAATGCTGGCTTTATCTCACAAGGCACATCCTGGGTCCTGCATTCTTTCTCTCCCAGGTGCAATCTAAATCATCGCCTATGTCCCATTTTTCTTTAACTTCTTTGAGTTTGGCAGACATTAAGGCTGAGCCCTAGATCATGCCTGCAGGTTCAGGAGAGCAGTAATCTGTCATCAGCACCTGCAGTGCCTTTTATTGGCCTCTGACTGCATGAATTCTCCCGACTCTTACTTTCTGACAAAGGATAGACTTTTCTCATCTCTAACCACGAAGGCTCAACCCCATTCTTTCCTCCTGCAACAACACAATATGCTATATTTTCTGTCTCCGGGAAAATAAGAAAAGCATACAAAGAAAAGGCTGCAGAAGTTTCATCCATGTTACTTGCCCACCGTTCAAAAAGAGGCACGTGGAGTGGTTCCTTTGGGTCCACACCTGATATCAGTGTATCCAGCTCCAAGTTTTGACCTTGGTCCGCACTCTGCAAAATTGCATATGGTGGAAACACAATATGTGAAAATTTAGAAAGGTGAGATTGTATAGTGGTTAAGCACACGGCCTGCAAAGCCAGAATGCCGGGGTGTTTTTAAAGCACTTAAGACAGATTTCTGGCAAATCATAACCACTCCATTAGTGTTTGATTCATATAGGTAGGTTAAATCTATTGAACAAACTCCCATTTCTTTAGAAAACTGCCTCTATTCTAAGATGGAGCTTTAGTTCTCTCATTTAATCCCCACAAAACCAAACAGTATATTAAGATATTAGAGTTCAGCACTGTCTATCCATCGCCCCATTCACAATTAGGAATTTGGTTGTTATTTTAAAGGAAGAATACTTTAAATATATGGACATTTGCTTAAAGACTTTCTTAATAGTGTTTTATGTTTTCCAATTTTGGTGTGCTAGGAAATTATTCTGCAGGACTGTATATATAAAAAATAACATGTCCTATATTTCAAAGGCAATGTAAAGCACTTTCAAGGGCAAAGTTGCCCATTTTTTATTTTTACTCTCCATTTTTACTGGAGAATCTAGCCCCACCTAAGCTCTGACAGCCCTTTGCTAAGTTTATGTGAACGTTACATGTGGCTCTCTGGTAAATTAACTCCCCGTGCCCCACGCCTGAAATGCTGCATTCCCCTGTGGCACATACAGCCCCAGGGCTCCCAGGGTCATACTTTTCCAGAACTGGCTGCAGACAGAACTGTGGAGTCAGCAACAGGTCTTTGGTAATAATCATTTCCACAAATGTATCGAACACTGTTCAAAGCCTTGCCTACATTTTCTCATTTTCTTCCCAGCATAGCTCATGCCAGACTCAGGAGCCAGCCCCGATGACCCCTCCCATCTTTCTCACACCCACACAAAATGAAGATTCATTGTGATGACTCTGGAGTATAAGAACACTGCTTATACAACTCCACTATTCCAGGAGGCAAATAGAACTTAGAGTCCTTAAAATTATATCCTTAGTATTCAGTGAATTGGTTAAACCTGCTCTATTTCTAGCACCTTCCCCCTGTCATTTTGCCACTAGCAAAATGCCCCCATTGCTTATTCTAGCACCCCTCTGTACTCAGAAACACACACATGCAGATACACAATGGCTGGCACCCAATCAGGATTGGGTCCCACTTCTCCCTCCTTCTTAAGAACAATGGCTAAATTTACCTCTTTGCAAAGTCTGGGTCCTAATGTCTTCTTTGGTAGTGGTTCTCAAACTTTAGCACGAATTAAAATCACTTGGCAGACTTGTGACACCACAGATTGCTGGATCCTAAACCCGTAAGTTTCTGATTCAGTAGGTCTGGGCTGAAGCCCAAGAATTTTAATTAACCAGCTCCCAGGTGATGCTCATGCTCTGGGTTCAGCACCCAGACCTTGAGAACAACTGCTCTAGTTTATAAAAGATGGTAGAAGATTCCAGTCTGCTGTGGGTTGAACTGTGTCCCCCCAAATAGATATGTTGGATTCCTAACCCCAGACACTTGTGCATGTGACCTTATTTGGAAATGGGGTTTTTGTAGATGTAATCAAATTAAGGTGAGGTGTCTTCATAGGAGAGATTTAGAGACAGAGACATACTCATGAGGAAGACCACCATGTGATGATGTTGGCAGAGATGGCACTGATGTAGCTACAAGCCAAGGAACCCCGAGGATTGCTAGCAACTTAGACTAGAAGCTAGGAAGAGGCAAAAGAGGATGCTTCCCTACAGCCTTCAGAGGAAGTATGGCTCTACCAACACCTGGATTTTGGAATTCTAGCCTCTAGGACTGTGAAAGAGTAGATTTCCGTTGTTTTCAGCCACCCAGCTTACAGAACTTCGTGACAGCGGCCACAGGAGGCTAATACACAGTCATTGTAGAGACTGAGGAGTTAACCCAATTCTTCATCCTTCCCTGCATTCGCATCCTTGCCATGACTTCTTCATGGCCAGAGTATATTTTCTCACACCCCAACTTTGAGGTTGGCCATGTGACTTGCTTTGACAAATCACATGGGCGAAGAAGCGACAGTGCCCCAGTTCAGAGCCAGGCCTTAAAAAGTCTTGCACACTTCCTTTTGCCCTCTTGCTCCTCTGCCATTACTAGGAGAATGGCTTCCTCCTTCAGCCTGGGGCAGAGTTCCCCCAAGCTACCCACAAACCTGCAGTGAGGAACAAAGCTGCCCCAGCCTCTTTGACTTAAAGCTAAGCCATCAAACCAAGCTGAGCTGTGTCTAGAGCAACAGAAACCTTCCCCTAACCCACCCCTGTCCTCGCCAAAAGAGCCTTGGTCTGGACCAGTTGTGGACACTGTTTGGCCACGGTGTGATCTGGGCAAACCCTTCAACTTTTCTGACTTAACTGTGAAATGAGGGGGCTTAGATTAACTTGTCTCTAGGTCATTTCTGAATTGATGAAAACATCTACTTCTAAGAGTATGAAACATTAAAACAAACAAAAGTGAAATACGAACTTGCAGTTTCATGGGGGAAAATGGAGACCTAATCATCATTAGGTAGCTTATTCACATACTCCTTCAGTCAGGCATTATTTATAAACACATAATATATGTATTAAATATTTATTATGTGCCAGGCAGTGCTGGTGGCTGGAACATCAAAGGTGAGCAGTACCAGAGTCCATCCCTGACCTCGTGGAACCAGTGGAGGCACTGACATTACTTAAATACAGAGAGAGTAGAGAGGAAGCCCACACTCAGGAAGATGCAACAAGACTCAGTGACAGGTTAACAGAGCAGGAAACAGAGAGGAATGCCAAATATACCCCCTCTTTCCTTCTTACCCAGGCATTTTGGTCTCTATCCCTTTAACAAGATTGTGCAATAGAAGCTACAGATTAGAATCTCCTAAAGTACTTGAAAAAAGAAAAACAGTGCTGGGGATGGGAGCCCTACCTCCAGAGATTCTGATGCACTTTGTCAGCGTTGGTATTATTAATATTATCATTATTTTATCTTATTTTGCCCATGGCAAGCGTGTCTCACTTAACAGGACTCTCTCTACTGTACCAAGGATGGAAGGCTTGGGTTTGAATTGCGTACAGCTCCATGAACTCAGAGTTAAAGTATCACCAAGGGCATTTACTGGTTACAGGTATTTTTAAAAGTATGCAGACACGTCCATGTTACCCAATAGGAGGACTAAGCACATACTTAGTGACCACAAAAACAGGTGTGCACATATGCGCTCAGAAACAAAATTGTTCAGTGTTTAAAAAAAAAAAAAATTATCACCAAGAGGGACAAAGAAAATCTAAGTAGTCATCAGGACAGCAAGAATCGAATCCTTGTATTTCCTTGGAGTTATTTTCCAGAGTAATTTCTTTAAAAATTAAATATGGGGTAGGGGCAGAAGAGCTGGGGTCTGGGTGGACCATATGCAATTCTGAGCTCAGGCCTTTAAAAATCTTCTGAGCTCCAGGCCTTTAAAAATCTTACTCAATCTGAGTCTGATCTATTCCCAAGGCCATTCCCTCACCTCCACCAGCGATAAATGCATCTGCATTTCCACACGCGGGAAAAAAAGTCTGGGAACTTCATTCTTACCAGTATTTACCAGCTCTGGAATTCTGCTGCCTTCAGCGTGATTCTTTTTCCTGTCTGCTTACAGCACTCCCAGCACCTGGAGTTAGGACAGAAGTTCCTAAGTTGAAAGAACACTCTCAGATGCTGCTAATTATTAGGCCCTATCACTGACCGCCAAGGGGCTCCCAGACCAGTCAAGCTGAAAGCCTCCTATCTTGGAGCCACACAGGTTTCCATCATCTGACATCCTCAGGTGGAATCCTGGTTCCCAGATTTTGTTTCTAATAACCCCTTAGGGGTGATACCTGTTCGGGTTTTTTAGGCCATCCCCCATCCCTACGCGAAGTGTTTAGCCACCTGAATCACCTGAAGGATCAGAATACAGCTGTATCACCTGGCAAGATTCTCCCTAACCCACTTCCCAGGTCTGAGTAACAAGTTTCAACCGCACCCTGTGCAGCGGCTCTCTGGCCCAGGCGGAAAAACAGAGCCGGCCGGAGGCTCTGCTCCCCTCACTAACTGGGTGGCCAAGGAGGCCAGCGACAAGCCCAGAAGGTCACACCACAAACCCCGCCGCCTCCTGCCTCCCGCACGAGCCCTACCAGGTGCTTACCCACTTCTAATCGACAGGGAAGAGCTCAATCACGGGTCTCTGCTCCTGGCGCGGAACGAAATCCAGCGCACGGCATCTTGGGAAATGTAGTCCCAGCTACCTCCCAGGGTTCCCGGCTCTACTCATGAGACCCCCCCCCGCCCCGCCAAGAGGGATTTCTCTGCCTGGGCCCGATGAAGCCGGCGATGCCATCCCAGTGTGGAGGCGGGGCCGCGCCCTTCGCAGGACTCGGGGTGGTCTCCCGGGTCGGAGGAAAGAGAGGGAACTACAATTCCCAGGCTGCTCTGCGCCGAGCCGGGAGCCGCCAGCCTCGCTTTGCGTGACCGCGGCAGGTTGGTCCTGGAGTAGATGAGCGCAGAATATTTAGGCGAAAGCGCGAGGAGGGAGGGGAGCGCGGGGCAGGAGGAGTATCTCGGCCCAGAAAATTATGCATGCGTTAGGGAAGCTCTGAGAGAATGGCTGTGGAAGGTAAGGGACGCTTGGGCATTTTAAGCTACCTCTTAACCCGCGCACCCCGATACACACTTCCCCGATGAAGCTTGGGGAACGTGGGGAGGAGAGGAACGTGGGTGGTGGCAAGCGGGCCCTTTCCTCTTACACCTCTTGGCACTCACCTGAGCCACGGAGGGCCGGTAGGTGCTTTATTCAGTTACTTTGGAAAGACAGGTAGATGCGCAGCACTCTCGGGTTGGAGGCGAAGTGTCCCTAATGCGAAACGATGTGCTGGGTGTGGGGGGAAAGCCTGAGAGAGCGCTTGGAGGTCTTAGCCCCGAGGTGCCCTTTTCGCTGCCGCACCCCGCCAGGGCCGGCTCGGTGGCCTCGAGGTTGGGGATGCTCACTTTGGCCTCCACACATGGGAGAAGACCCTCGCCAGGTGCGTCATCGGGAAGCATGGACTGCTATTGGGTCGAGGGCCCCTCGTGTGTACGCAGCAGCGATAGCAGCAGATGTACCCAGAGGGTGGAGGTGTCCCTACACCTGTCTCTTTATACAACCCTCCCGAGGTTAGCAAAGTTTACAGAAACGAAATGGAATCAGCCAGGGATAAGGACAGCCAACCTCTTCCATTGGGGTGAATCCTTTTCTTTGAAGCCCACCTTCTGCTTTCCTCCTATAATTTTGGTCTTTGGCTTTGCAGTTTGGGCTTTATGATGTTGCCACCTTTGAACTGCCTGGTTGAAAGCAGGGACAGGCGGTTCGTGTGGGATCCCAAGTTTTCATTTCAGATGCTCTCACCTTGGAAGACTGGCTTTCTTGTTGAGGGTAGTTTCTGGGGAAAAATATGTGGGCCAGATGTGTTTGTGATGTCAAACGAGCAGTCACACTGTGCCTGAATGATAAATTGAAATGATCATGGGACCAAAGGGGAGTGTAAGTTCATCTACAGAATTATGGTTTCTGAGTGTGGTTCAGGTCAGAGGGGAAGCTGGTGTTGGAAAAAGAGGGCATGCCTGCCAGCTGCAGCAGGCTCCTTGCCAAGGGGAAGTGAGCCTGTTCCTTGGAGGCTGAAGGAAAGAAGGAACCACAAGGGTTTGCTGGCGTCCCTCTCCCCTACCCGCCCCAGGTGAGAGCAACTGAACTAATCTGACTCTTGCTGTCTTTGTAATTACTTAACAACTTGAAGTAGCAATAACCCAGGTCTTGTGGTCAGCACCCATTAACTCGGGAAACTCTTGCTTTTGGGCTGTCTCAGGTTCAGAGATCCCCAGCTGGGCACTTCTATCCACCTATCTACTTACCTTTACTGTTCTTATATATTTGGCTTTTAAATTTATATATATATATATATAAATCTATACACACACACATATATAAATCTCATATATATGGCTTTGAAAAAACAAATAACCAAAGTTTTCTGTGCAAATGTAATAATAGGGTGAGAATCTGGCTTTTTGCATGGTTACAGTTGATGGTAACTGAGACAAGACTTTAGATGAAAAAAACAAAAAACACAAGATAAAGTTCATTCTGAGCTTGAGGCTAAGGGCAAGTTGACTTACTGGCACCTCTCTACCTCACCCCTCAGATGACATTATCTCTTCTCTTCCTCACTCTTCTGTGTCCTCAAGTGAAGGTCACTCCCACTGGTTGCCAGTCCATGATGTACTTGAAAGCAATTTCCTGCTCGCTGGAAGAAGTATAGAATTAGTCATATTTCTTGTCTGATGGGTTATTATACCAGCGAAGCCAGACCTTACAAAAACAAAGGCTTTGAAAGGAAGTATGCCTGGACTGTGGAGAGCTTATTTTATTTTCTAGTGACTTGTTTGGTTAAAGTGCCTGTCTAGTAAACAGGAGATCCTGAGTTTGAATCACAATGAGGCCTCAACTTGAAGACTAAAGGGAATATTTTAAACTTTGGCTGCAAATATTCCTATCTCTGGTCTTTACAAAGGCAGCTTTCTTGGTTTGAACTTGGCCCTTCCTAGCTACTCTCGTTTGGTCTTTCAAGGCTCAGGGAAAACTTCACCTCCTCTGGGAACCTGTCTCAACCCTCCCTTCCCTCTGTCTTCTGATTGCTCTGCCCAGTCTGTGGGAGGTGCCTCCTGCATTGTCTCCTCAGCACCTGTGCTTACATTTAACACTTGCCATACTTAACGTACTTAACGTCTCTCACTAGACTCTAAGGCTACAGCCCCTGGGGAGTGGGGACCATGTACTCTTTGACTTTATACTCCCAGGCAATAGTACACTACCTGACCCATGATAGGTACTCAATAAATGCTCATGAAATGGATGGGAAGTAAATCCATGGAGCTTTTGTAACTGACTCCATAAGGGTGCATGGGGCTTTCTTAGGAGCCCAAATGCCATAAAATAAGGAACTTTTGAGAGGTTTGAAGGCAGTGGCTCTCACCTGAGGAGGGACATTGTCCTCCTAGGGCATGTTGAGATTTGCAGGGGCTGGTATTGATATTTTATGCCCATGGGCCAGGGATGCTAAGTGTCCTGTAGTGCATGGCCATCTCATACAAAATTCCCACCCCAAAACCAAGGAACAAGCAGTTTCCCCAAGCTCACTGAGAAACACTGATTTAGAGAATAAGGAATATTGCCAGAGGAAATGGAATAGGAAATATAATACATGTTACTTAACATCTGAGGTTTCGTTTCTGCATCTGGAAAAAATGGGCACACTACTGTTTAGGTCCCACTAAAGTTGTGAAGATTAAATAAAGGAAACGGCTTATTAAGAGTGGCTAGGACATGGATTCTCAGTAAATATTACTTGCACTCCCTCCCATCCTTCTCCTCCTATTAAAAAAAGCGGTACTGTTTGGAACCTGTTTTGTATCCTGAATTTTCACTGATTCATGCCAGTCTTTGTAATTAGTAGCAAATTAGAAGCTTGTTTGTTTTTTTTTTTTTTCTTACAATGTGTAACCTGTTTTCTTAAGTAAGCTTGAACTTGTAAAAGTGTTAAGAGCAAGTAGGGGACTCATTCATTTTGCTAAACTTGTAACTTGGAGTTTAAGATGAAAAAGAGGGCTCATTCACTTTGCTAAACTTGTAGCTTGGAGGTATTTTATGGCTACCCTGGGTTAGGCTTTCTTTGAGTTAATTACAGCATCCTATTTCTACTTCCTAATCTGGTTGTGACCCAAGCCTTACATTTATGGGCAGCTTAAAGCTGAGCTTTCCAGCCACAGAACACGTTATGGTCTGCATTCAGATTGGGATTGTATTGGCATCCATTGTCTTAAAAAAAAAATTGTAAGAAATTACTCCAAATAGCTGGAGAACTAGGACCTCTAGAAAGGAGGTAGCCTGTAGAAACCGAGAGTAATCCCTTCTCCGTGGACAGATTGTGTAGACAGTTGTCTTCATTGAGGCACTGTTTTCTAACATTAATGGGTTGAAGGGAGAGGAAAAAAGTGGATTCATCAGGCATAGTATTGTATTCACCTCTGTATTCCAAGATTGGTGTCTGGCACTTAGTTGGACCTCAGTAATTGTTTCATGAGTGAAGTATAAATGTCCCAGAGCAAGAGAAGGCTTTTCCTACTCCTGGTCCACATTTCCTCTCCTCCTTGCTTCATCCTCAGCTGTATAAGAAAATGGAGCAGATAAATTTTGTACATAGTGTTTCTATTCCAGCTCTAATAGAATAATAGCTCCTCTTCCATGGCAGAAAGACGCGTCCCAATATTCACCACCCTCCAAAAAGATTTCCAGTTGTCGGCTGTGTGCTCTGAATGACATTGGGCTAAGGGATCCACATTTTACATCCAAAGTGAACAAATTGACTCATCAAATGGCCTCTGATTAGTCATTCAGTGCTCAAGTTCTATAGTTTTTCTCCTGTAAAAGAGTAACAAAACTTCCCATCACCAAAATATTGTAAGGATAAGTAATCATAACAGCGGCTGGGGAAAAAAGGGAAAACAAGATACCTCGGAACCTCGTGGCAAAGAGAAGCAATCGTAAATGATGACTCTGTGCCCTGCTGGCGTTCAGAGCTGAGTCACAATCACAGAGGAGGATAAAGACGTCATCTTGATTACAAGGGTGCAGGGGTTATTCTTCCTGACTTTGGGCCGGATGGTAAAGTGGGTTTGCTACTACTGCACCCCAGCAGCGAGTTTACCCCTCACAGGACCGCCTGCCTCTGTAACACTGGCAGCCTGGACAGCAGAGAGAAGATGGGCTCCTGCAGCAGGCGTCTGGGACCCAGAGCGGGAGAGGCCCCAACTCCGGATGCATTGTTCCCTTTCACAGGCTTTCACGTCACCACTTGTCTTCTCCTCGCCCGAGGAGAGCCCATAGAGGGCGGAGAGGGACCAGCAGTGCCATTCTCTCGGATTGCCCCTATGACACGGGAAGTAAGGAGGACGGTGGCTCTCCTGGTACTAGCCTGCCTCCAGTTTTTTCTAACTGCATTTCCATGTTGAGAGCAAGGTTTATGTGCAGTTCTGCTTGGTGGTGCTTTCTGAGGGCAGGCACGGTGCCTTATGCCTGGCCCATGGTAGACTCCGTGTGAGGTTTGTTAAACGAATCCATGAATGAATGGCAGACTGAATGAATGAATGGGTAGGCTAATGACTGCATCTGATTTCTGTGGTAGCCCCTATACACCACCCCCCCCCAAGAAGAACTCCCAGCTGCGTTCATTTGCAGAGTGCTTGTTGTAAAAGCAGCGCAACTGTCAACACGCTTCCCTCTCAGCTCCGTGCAGCATCCGGTGTCAGTGTTCAACTACCTGCTACTCGATTCTCTTTCACTTCACTTTTCACCAAGGGTCTTTTATTCTTTTTTTCTAATATTTATTTTGTTCTCTAGCCCACGAGATCTGACTGTCCTGCAGCAGCAGCTTGTATCCATCACTCTGTTTTGGGACATGAGAGTGGTGAATATGAAGCCTTCGCTGAAAACTCCCCGTGCAGTGACTGTGCATGAGGGAGAAGTGGGGTCCCAAGCCCTGCTTGTACACTTGCTGCGACAGGAGTTCCTGCCACTCCCAGCTCTTCTTCGTGACCTCTAACTGGTTCAGACAGGGCTTCAGTCTAATCCTGCTGTTATCTGGCCACGCCCTTGCTAATTCCTTTCAGCCCACCCTTCTTTTTTGTCTGTCTTGCTGTGCTCTTTGGCCAGAAGGAACTAGGGCTGGTGCTAACAAGGGGGAGGTGGTGTAGAACCTCTGCTGGTGTAGCTGTGATCCGTAATGCTGTGGGACACATCACAGGAGGGACAGCCTGGGATCTGAAACCTGTGCCTGAACTCTGGGGACTGAGCGTCAGACGTTGTGCATTTAATGAAGAAAATTGCAAACTCCCTTTTCCTGGCGTTCAGGCAGGTTTTGCATTTGCTGTTGATAAACAGGAGAGCACTGCCTGTGTGCAAGGAACTCTACTAGATTTGGGGGGGGCCACTAAGAAGGAAGCTTAGCCGTCCCCCGCCTCCACTTTGCTGGAGACAGAGGTTCAGATTAGGCTGCATGATATAAGTGCTAAATAAAAGTACAAGCAGCATAACGTGGGCGTTCGGAGAACAAATGGAGCATTTGGTTCTGAGCTGGACGGGATGGGATGGCCTAACCAAGGGGATAGCATTTGAGTGAGCTGTTGAGTACGATACTGATGGGTGGGGAATGGGGTAAGGGCATGGAACAGAGGGCTGTATGTGGAATGTGTGCTACCCCCAAGTCGTGGTGTTGTGGTGGTTTAGCCCTCTGTGGGCAGGAAAGTTAATGAGGAAGCTCCTCTCACGTCTGGTACGTTCCTTTCCCTGTGGGCTCGATTATCTGCTTCACCAGACCTCCGGCACTCCCTGCAGCCCCGTTGGATCTTGCCCATGGTCCTTTTGTAACTACAAGAGCAAGCAAGGAAAGCTGCTCTCCTGTAAGTCAAACTGATCCTTCCCCAATTTTCTGATGTGGATGTAGCAGCACTACCAGCTCAGAGCTGGCTCATGAGAGCGAACTTGGCTATATTTAGTCTGATTTTTCTAAAGCGTGGGTGCAAGAAGCTGCTCGTATAGCTTGCCTCCCGAGGGAAGAGCACACAGGGGTGGCATTTGTCAGGGGACAGGGGTGGCCGCCTCGCTGCCTTCTTTCTGCAGCCTTTTTCCAAGGCCACCTGAGGCTGGGAGGAGCCAGCTGGCAAGTTCAATTCCTTTGCTCCTCGGCTGCCCTTGATGCTCTAGAAGGTGTTTGGTGCTGTTCTGTCCAGTAAATACCATGTCTTCAGGGATTTGATGTTTGTGGATTGGCCATAGGTACAGAATGAGCTCAGGCCTGCTGGTGCCTCACCATGGGAGCTGTGGCACGCACAGTGCTGTCTGTAAGCATACAAGCTCTGCAGGCAGATTGGGTGTGAGCCCCTGCCCTGCCAAGGGCCTGCGCTGTGGGCCTGAGCAGCTCTGAGACTTCTCTGCCCATCTGTCAAATGGGGATATTAGTAGTGATGACCTCCTAGGCGTGTTGAGGGGGTTCAATCAGTATCAAAGCTCTTAGGACCTGGTTTGGTAGTTGCTCAATAAACACTAAGCAAATATTGGACAAGATGACGGTGAAGCTGCTGTCTCTCCTTGCCTTCCTGCCACGTTTAAGAAAGCAGCTAAGCCATCTTTATGGCCCTGTGGTAGTACAGTGTCTGGTATAATTGTAGTTGCTAAGAAAGGAATGGTATTCATTATGTAATTCCCTGAAGTTATGAGGTAGCAGCGAAAAGTAAAAGTGATCATAATATGAGTGTATTTATTCATTAGAGACTCAACACTTAAATAATCTCTCCCCACCAAAAATTTACTTTCCACTTAACACCCACAATTTTGTAGGCCGGGCTCTCTTAGATGGTCTGATAATTGCCCAGTCATACAATGTGTATGTAAATTGACTGCAAAGAGAAATTTCAAGCCATGCAAAAGAGGAAAAAATTTCATGGACTCTTATGAAAGTGACATTGGAAAACTGACTAAATCACACAGCTGTGACCCAATTAAGATTTGGCTGAGTTAGGCCTGGTAACCATTAAAGAAGAGAAAATTGACCTAAAACACTGTTTTGGTAGGAAGCAAAGAAAAATATTAGACCACCTAAGGATTAGGAGAAGTCTTTGGTGAAAAGTGATGCCCTGAAATATAATACTTTGGGGAAAAAATGATCTTTATAAATGGGCTGTGAAAAGTCAAACATGAAATGAAAAATGTTTTGTCCTGCTGACATAAATCTTGTTGCAGGAATTATGTAACAGACAATTGATTTTTTTTGGTTTTTGTTCTAAGAATTAACACACATTTACAACTATAAGTTTGGTTAAATGGGAGATAAACTTCTCCGTTTCTCCTTTCAAGATAAAGTATCATTCAGACTGTTTCACTATTAAGTTTTGAAACTTGAGTCCCTATTTCAAGATTTTTCTCCATGTTCTATATTAGTACTTTAAAAAAGTTTAAAAATCAGATTATTTAGGTATAATTTACATTCAGTAAAATTTACCTTTTGAAGTTCTTTGAGTTTTGGCAAATGTATACAATGTATTCAGTCTTGTAACCACCAAGACAATCAAGTTCAGTTCCTACAGCCCCAAAGGTTTTCTTGTGCCCTTTAGTTGCCCTTTACTCTATTCACAACCCCTGACACACACTGCTCTGAACTGTCTTTATACTTTTGCCTTTTCCAGAAGGTTATATAAATGATATCATGTTCTATGTTGTCATCTGCGTCTGAGTTCTTTCATTTAGTGAAATGCATTTGGGAGTCATCCATGTTGTTGCATGTATCAATCATTCAGTCCTTTTAATTGGTGAGTAGTATTCCATTGGATGGATGTACCACAGTTTATTCACCAGTCATACATTTGGATTGTTTCCAGTTTGGGGTAATAATGAAGAAATCACTATCAACAGTTGCATGCAGGTTTTTGTGTGAACATATTTATTTCTCTTGTATAAATAGCTAGGAGTGGAATTTTGGAGTCATAGTGTGTTTTAACTTATAAGAAACTGTCAAACTTTTCTAAAGTTACTGTGTCTCACACGTATTTTCCTCAATTTGGATTTTTTTTCTACTAATCCTCTGCTGATAATGAGGACCTCAGAAGAAAAAGAGAACAGGACCTAAGCAGGCGGTTGGATGGGATTAGAAGGAAACAGTTTTCCAGAAGTGGGTTCCTTGAGCTATATTACAGAAGAGCACGCAAGTATAGCAATGGCAACTATACATCCTGGTTTCCAGGTTAGTCCAGACTTCAAGGATGGATATAGCCTAGAAATACCACTGGTTTTGCATCCAAAAGAAAGTTGTTTAAATTCCCTTTTATAATGCACAGTAACAGGAATTTGCCATCAAGTTCTGGATATTGATTTTTTTTTTTTTGGTTATTGTGGCAAAACAGGTAAGGAAAGCAGCCTAGATGAGGGAGGGCTTACCTCTGGAGGAAATTTGGGTAAGAACATGAAGACAAAAAAGTTAAGACCATGTTTGAGAGGCCACGGAAAGTGAGTTTAACTGGAGCAGGAAACACTTAACCTGTCCCTGGAAGGAATTGGTCTTGCCCACCAAGGGGAGTCGTCAGAGGAGCCAAGGACTCCATTTTATGAAGCCTAAGAAAAGGTTAGTTGATCCAGTCTCCAGAGTGATTTAAGTTTTGGGTATGGCAGGGGCCAGGCTTGTTTTGCAGCTGTGTGTGATTCTGATTGAGAATTGGGTCATGAGCTCTCCCTTTATACATTGCAGGTAAACCAAGCACTGCTCCCGAAGACCACATTTTGCTCAGCCACAAATTGGGTAGAGGGCCTGATAACAGAATTGCTTCCAAATGCAAAACATGGTCTTGGAGGTATAATTTGGGTATGGACACATTAGGATTTCCCACTGGTCTCTGGGACCATGGGATGGGATATTTGAATTTAGGATAGCTACAGAATTCCTATGATACGTGGTTGCCTTAACACTACGCTACCCTGTTTGAGGTTGTAAAATATCAGTTCAGGGTTTTCGTGTTTTTCGTTTGAGAAGGTGCCTGTGCATTACATGGAGGTGAAAATATAATACTAACCAGGCTTCAGTAGATGTACTTTGCACTTGATTTTTGTCTGGAGTTTGGTGTTAAGGGTCATCTAGGAAATTTAGGTAGGTATAACATTTACTTACTGTAGGTTGGAAATAGAATGTCCTTCATTTTACATTCACAGGTATTTATCGAGCATCTAATATACGCCAGTCTCTAGCAGGGTTTGATTTATAGTCCTATAATGCTGTGGATAAGCTTAGGAAAAGCAGGTGTTCTGAACACAGATCTGCTTACGTAGTGTTTCCTTTAAGATTCTTCTGGGGCACTTGGATGGTATTTTTTAATGTCAGAAATGGGGCCTTGAATCTAACGCATGGCCTGAGTCGTTCTTAATAAGCATATTTGGAGATGCTGGTATGCAGACAGGATTCTTAATCTAAGATCACAAGAGGGGACTGAAGGTCTCATGGGATCCTTGACGCCCTTAAACTATATGCACAATATATATATGGACATTATGTGTATTTTTCATGGCAAAGGGGACAGGGGCTTTTATTCTTTTCTCCAGGGACTAAGGATGAGCATGATGATCTCCATGAGAACATCCATTTGACTTTTTTATTCTGATAAATCTCTAGTGCCTACAACTATGTCTGGCACATAGCACACAACTATTTGTTGAGTAAACAAGAGAACTAGTATCTTTCTGTTAGTTACTACTGACTACTCTGAGCCAGCCTCCTGATGGCCATTCTCCAAACATTAGTTTTCATAATGCAATGGGACAGGTGGTTTTCCCAGCCAATAGCTGAGAGACTTTTGGTCCAGAGTATTGATAATTTTTCCAAGACTGCACAGCTTATTCCTGGTAGGACAGGGCTTTGTTGCCAACTTTGCCATATTCTAGAGTCCATGCTTTTTCACCGTCCTGTGTTGCTTTCTGGTTTTGTTTTAATTTGGTAGTTTGGTTCTGGTTTAGTAGCTGTCTATCGGGAACATTAGTAATTGAAGGGGGGAAGAAAACCAGTGTAATAAACAAAACATTGCTTATTTGGGCTCTACAATAGGGAAAACTGTTCCAGGTTTTTAGATCAAATCTCTGAGAAGGCATTTATCTTGATCTTGGCTCTCTACACTTTAGCTTCCCTCTGTGTAAGGAGCCCGAAGTCTTTGCGTTTTTGCTGTGGCTGTTGTTTTTCCATGAGACTTTCCACGTTCACTTATGTGCCCAGCACAAATTAGTGTGCATTTCTATTTTATTTGAATAACAAATATTCATCGTGCACTTGTGATAAGCTCAGCGCTGTGAACGGGATTCACCGAGTGATATAAAAGAATGTAAGGCCACGAACCTTCCCCTCATGGGGCTTACAGTTGCTTCATATTCAAGGCTCGGGTTGCGAAAAAGTAAAAAAGGTATGGACATGGGCAGGGTGGGCAGTGTAGAGGGCCCTGCTCTCTCTCAATCAGGGGAGCCACCATGCCCACAGCAATGGCCCTCCCACTGCCCTGAACTCCCCATGAGAAGTTCTTATAGGTTTTTTGTTTTTTTTTTTAAACATTTAACTGCTGTGGAAAGTTTAATCATAGCCTGGAGAAACTGAAAAAACAAGGAAGCTGAAGTGATAATAAAGTAACGTAAAAGAAAGGAACAGAGGAGCAGATGTGAGAAATACTTCATAGGGGAGAAAACATAGGATTTGAGATTGTGTAGTTATAGGGTGCGACAGCCACGTAATTGCTCCCAACTCTTCAGCAGTGCTCCACTGCCAATAAAATCTAGCTCAAACTCTAAAGCAGTCAAGGACCTTCCCAGAGTGTCACAGCCTTCCTTCTCCAGGCTGATCTCCCACCCCTTTTCCCTTAGGAAACTTCCCTAATATTTAAGGGGCCCAGCGATCAGCTGTGTGCTGGCTCACAGGGCACCTTGAACCCCTCCCATGTTGTTTATGCTGGTCTTCCTACCTCGAAGGCCTTTCTTCCACATGTTCACATGTTGTGCTTCTCACATCCTTCTATGTACATATCTAAGGCAAGAGAATAGGTGGACGAGAGAGGGAGATCTCCTGTGAGAAGCGCGTGACCACCAGGCACCTGCAGTGTTAAGGGATGGGATGAGGAAGAGGAGGCTGAAGGAGATGGGAAGAAGCAGCCAGTGGAGGTAGGGGTACCATTTCAGAGTGGAGCGTCTCAGCATCACCTGATGCACTAGGACAGCCAGCAAGACGTGTGCTGGGAAGTGCCCAGGGGTTTGGCATTCGGATGAAATGGGAAGGCAAATCCACATTATAATACTTCAGGGGTGTCAAGGAAGCAGCTCTTGATGCAAATGCATAGAAATGGAAAGAAAATGTATGGAAGTGGAAAGAAGGGAGAAATAGTTATGGCAAGGAGAGATCAAGGTCAAAGGAGTTGTAAATGTGGTGAGAAACTGGAAGAAGGAAGACAAGGGTCTAACCTAGATGGGAAGCAGTTCAAAGAAAGCCTTTATTTTTTAAGCTATGAAATATTTGAGAGTGTTTCTAGACTGTGTGTACATTGACCCAGTAGAGAGGGAGATTTTGAAGATACAGAGGATAAAAGAGATAACTGTTAGAACGAGGGCCATCCAGAGTTTAGATGTATTATCTCTTGGAGAAGGTGTTCTTTCTGGAAAGGGTGGGTGGTACAGATAGGAGTGTTGTAACTTTAAAATAAAAACATGACTATTAAAAAAATTAATACCTAGAATAGTGCCTATCACATAGTATAACTACTTATCATATATTAACTCATTAAGCTTCACATGAATCCTGTGAGGTAGGTACCATTATCATCCCTATTTACAAATAACGAAACAGGCACAGAGATGTTAACTCACTCAGCTAGTACATGGTAAAGCTAGAATTTGATTAAAAACAAAAGATGTTCATCCAATTTCCTAATTAGGATACTTTGGGGAATACTGGATGAAGACATTATCATCTTCAGAATTTTCTTTAAAAGTGAGACTATTAAACAATCGCCTACTAATATACTGTTATGTCAGTTATATCGATAAAAATTTTTAAAGGATGATCTATAAGAACATGTGGATCACTGACAATTTCTTGTATGTGAGTTTATTTTGTAATAACTAACTCCAGGTAGGACAGGGATGGAATCAGAGGACTCCTAATTCTCAAATGTTGGGAGGGTGTAATTTTCGGAACATGAGTCCTCTTCTGGAGAGGTTAGGCCTTGGGGGGGTGGTGCTTGCTTGTGGAGCAGGGGTTGGGTGCATAGGCCAGCCAGCAGGTACCGCAAGGGCACTCTGATCCTACAGCCAGGGTATGGGGTTTCAGGAAAATGACAGCAAGTAGGAGTGATGTCAGAAAGGAAAGGGGAAAAGATGCTGAAAATAAATTTGGCCAATTTCACAGTTTTGCCAAGACGGGAACATTATCTCCATTTCCTTCTATCTCCTGCCCCCTTTCTGCTTTTAAAGGCCATAAGATTTAGGTTTCCAGGGTGCTGAGGCCATTGTCCCTGACTCTAATGGTAAGGGAGAGTGATTTTCCCTTGCTGATGTTCATTCTGTTGCTTGCAAAGTGTCTCTCTACAACCCCATGAAGCTCCTGCCTCCCTCTGACCTGCTTTGCCTGGCCAGGGCTTCTTAATTGAAACTCAATAGCTGATGGCTTGGGCATCCGTGCGTTTGCTGGGGCTCACCCCAAGGCCATCATCATCGTACCCATACTGCCCTGGCTTGACACAGCACTCCGTGCCTTCCAAAGTACAGCTTCTCATTTGAGCCACAGCTGACCCGTTGGCAGCTGGAACCGGCGCTCTTGTTCCCATTTCATAAATCAGGATGTGAAGGCTCCCTTACCCAGGGTCACAACTCATTAGCAGCAGAGCTTAGATTTAGAACTTGGTGTCTCAAGTCTTTTTCACTATGGCTTCTGTCATTGCTGCCATGATTTGGAAGGCATGGCGCAGTGCCTGATTTGAAGTGGGATGACGTAAAAGGGATCAAGAATTTTTCTTCAATTATGGATGAAGGCAGCCAGAATGGAGCCTGAGGTCATGTAGTTCTCTGGAGGCACCTAATCTCTGGCTCAAGTGATAAGTTCCTCTTTTTCTCTCCCAGTATTTTGTTGATTCTCTATAACCATATCTTCTAAATAGTTACATTAAAGTAATATTTAAAAACACTTTTTTCAGGTATGAAAATTCTTCCTATTTACCATAGAAAGAAAAAAAATCGTAAGCACAGAAATAAGAAACTAAGAAGAACAGTAGCTAACATTTATTAGGCACTTGCTGATATTAGCAGTTGGGGTTGCTCTTTAGCCAGCGTACCCTGGTGCAGCTGTACTGGTGGTTGATAGCGAAGGACTGTTCTGATGGATGGGGGTTCAGGCCATACTGGTGGTTTTGAATACCCTGCCTGTTCCCAATAATCCTATGAGGTGGTGGTTAATATTCATTTCCTGCATGCCAAAATTAAGGCCCAGAGAGACTAAATAATTTCCTCCACATCAGCAGCTGGTAAATGATGGAGCAAGAATTCAAACCCAAGTTCAGATGACTTCAGTGCCCATTCTGTTGCCATGAAACAAGTAGGCCACCCTGATACACCCAGTAGATACACCCTGGGAGAGTTCATATTTCCTCTTGGGCTTTATGTAGGTTACTGGTTATATCTGGTTTAACATAAGTCATTGTAGCAAATCTTAATAGCTGTTTAATTCTTGATAAAATATTAATGCATTTTATTCTCCCTCCTCCTTCTTAAAAAATGTTTGTAAGCACAGTGATCAATTTCATTCTCTTTAGATACAGCACTAATGAGGGCGATGATGGGAGCCCTTGAGAGGGCAACAAATACATAACTCTGCCCATGTTTCACAGGGTATCATCACATTCTGTCAGCTCTGTTCCTGTAACTTGTTGACGGTCATTGTCAAGGTCAGAGCCATAGAAAACACTTACCTTTTATAATGAAGGGTGTATGTGTATTAGGTGGCATGAGAGGTCTGTGCAAGATGAGGACAGGATCCAAGTTAATTGTAGAACTCACACTTGTAAAATTTTCTTTAGTTATGCCCATCAACTTTTATTACAGCTTATTGATTCATGTGCACTACTTTTATTTGATTACTGCCAAGGCATTTTATACTTGTAAATTTCAGTATGTTCCTTTAACAAAGTTTTCTACCCATCCTTTTCTTCCGGAGTTTTATTTTGGTCTATCTAGTTATTCCCTAATGTTTCATTGATGTTTTCTTCTTGTTATACAGTGGAAGCAGTTCAGCCATTTTTATTCTTTTGTTTTTTCCTTTTATTGGTTAACTTTTATAACTTTAAGTAATGTACTTAAAGCTGTATTTCTTACTCTTTACTCTTTTTTATTTTTACTGGAGTATAGTTGCTTTACAATGTTGTGTTTCTGCTGTACAGCAAAGTGAATCAGCTATACGTATGCACGTATCCCCTCTTTTTTGGATTTCCTTCCCATTTAGGTCACCACAGAGCATTGAGTAGAGTTCCCTGTGCTATCACACAGTTCTCATCAGTTATCTATTTTATACATAGTAGTTATATAGTATTGTATATGTGTCAATCCCAAACTCCCAATTCATCCTACCCCCCTTGGTATCCATACGTTTTTTTCTCTACATCTGTGTCTCTATTTCTGCTTTGCAAATAAGTTCATCTGTATCATTTTTCTAGATTCCACATATAAGCGATATTATATGATATTTGTTTTTCTCTTTCTGACTTATTTCACTCTGTATGACAGTCTCTGGGTCCATCCATGTCTCTGCAAATAGCACAGCTTCGTTCCTTTTTCTGCCAGCCATTTTTATTCTCAGTGTTCTAAAATCTTTGATTAAGTAATCTTTGATTCAGAATCATTGCAGTTCTTATGTTCACTACTATGTATCTGTGTTCTAAGTGTTAAATATTTATGTTAGGATTACATTTTCAGATGATGAAACATACCCAGATATTTTATATACAAGTATAGACAGATAAATGTTCTCTACCATTTATTAAATGTATACTGTATACCAAGGGTGTGGCTTATAACCATTTTCTCTAATGCTTACTACAATGTACTTATTCTCATTTTGTGTATGAGGAAACAGGCATTGGGTAAGTAATTTGTCTGAGGCCACTTAATAAAAGAAGCTGAGAATGAAGCCTGTGTATGTATGTATTGTTAAAATCATCATCATAGTGTCTAAATTCTTTGAGTACTTACTATGTGCAAGGAAGTGTGATAAGCACTTTATAAACTTAAAATCTAGATTTTATTATTATTAGTTTTGTGAACATAATTTTAAAATGTCATGATCTTTTTTTAAAAAATTGCTTAAAATGTGTTGTTTTTGCTTAGTGTCCTATAAACTTATTGCTAATTCCAAACAAGAATTTGTCTGTTAAATCTCCTCCCAGTACATTCATATATTAGGTATTGTCAGCCTCTTCTCATTGAAGAGAATTTCCCCAAAGAATTCTGACTTGTTTTAAATAAGTCTAGTTGTTCTCTAGACTTACTTTAGAGCTGTCATGTTTGGATTTCCTTTCACCATTGTCCTTGGGTTGCCTTTCCTGGTGTCTTTGTGTTACATTTCCTCTTCTAGGATCCTAGATCTATCTCTTACTTTGTTTTCACCTTGGTTTTGATGGAGCACATCCTCCAGTTACCTCCTGAGAAAAGGTGCATGAGAAGCATACTTTTGGGAACTTGTGTATCTGAAAAAGTGTTTATTCTACCCTTGTACTTAACTGATAACTTGATTAGACTTTTAAAAGTAAGTTGGAGATTGTCTTTCCTCACAACTTTGAAGCCTCTAATATCTTCTAGTTTCCAGTTTTGGTTTTGAGAAATCTGAAGCCTTCTGATTCTTGATCATTGGTATGAAATACACATTTTTTTCTTGAAATTATTTAATCTTTTTATCCCTAGTGTTGAGAAATTTCATGAGAATGCACTTTAGTGTGAGTCTGTTTTTTTCCATTGCATTGTGTATTTAGTGGTTTTTCAAAGTGGAAACTCATGTCATTAATTTCTGAGAATTTTTTTGAATTATTTATTGGATTTCCTTTTATTCAATTCATTCTGTCCTTTATTTCTCTGGCTGCTGTTTTTGAGATGATGAAGTTCCTGGACTGGTTCTTATTTTTGAAGTCTATGTTTTCTATTTCTCATCTCTGTTCTTTTTGTTCTGTTTTCTGGTAGATTAATTTTATCTTTCAAATATCTGTGGCATTTACAATTTCTACTATCATTTTTAACTTTTCCAGAGATTTTTTTTGGCTTCCTGAAGTTTTTACAGCATCCTAATCTTATTTTGTGGATATAATATCCTCAATAAAATATGAAAAGATATTAGTGTTAACATTTTTATTTTTTTCAATTGAGGTTTACTTCACTCTTTGTATTTCTTCCAGGATGCTTTTCTTTCTATTCATTCTGGTCCTTTTTGGTTGGATGTTGTCAGATGTTTGTAGATATTAGGTCCTCTGCCCACATAGCCCACGTAAAAAAAAAAAAAAAATTAGGAAGTTCTCTATGTATAAATTGGGCCTGTCAATCATGGTTTTCATTATAAGATGAACTGGCTGGATATTTTTTAGGACAAGGGAGTGGGTCGTCTTATGTCAGGATTTTTAGGTCTTCTTTTTTTATTGGGCTGGTTAATTACTCAGAAGACCCAATATTCAAACTCCAATATATGATTGCTGGGTATATGCCTTGTTACTCATTAACTTCCAGATAAGTTTCAATGTCTGGTTATATTTTATTATTTTTAAGAAAGTTAGCAATCTAAATGTAGATTTTCTAGTAATTTCCATCTCTGAAGAGGATTCTTTTAACCAGAAATTTCCCTCCACTACAGTTGTCATCTTTGTTTTTTCATGGATGTATTTGAGCACCTGGAAAAATACCTGGTGCAAAGTAGGTGCTCAGAAAACAATTGTTGGATGAATTCATATTTCGCTCAGCACATCAGGCTTTGAGAACAATGTATGATAGGATGTAGGAAAAAGCCTATATGTCCTAACTTCCATCCTAGTGTTGTGGTGCATGTGTAGTCCTCAGATTTGACCAAGGCAGTCACGCAAACCAACATAGATTCAACCCCAAAAGAGAGGGTTTCCTGTTTACGGAACTTCTTGGGGCAAGAGTATATTTTATATTTGAGATCAGGAGTTGGTGTTGAAGTGGCACCAACCATAAATTGGCCTGAAAAAGGGCAAGTGGAAAAGTGCTGGCTGGGTTAACAGAGCTGCTCCTCTTAGGACCTTGCTTATACTTGTGTGTTCAGATGGCAGCATTTTGGAACTTGATTTAAGCACACATTCTGCTGACCGCTTCCTAGAGACTTTCCCATCTGCTCCTTTCTGCTGACTGGGTCTTTTTGAACTTAGAGTGGAGAGATGTACCCACAGGTCACCCACAGCTGCCTCTTTCCATCCTGACTAGCTTTTTCTCTGCTCTTTCTCTCTGCATCTTCCCACCAGTTCTTCATCACTGGGGTGGAAATTGAGGAGAGCTGGATGATGCTGAGCTGGCCTTTATGAAGAGCCAACTGTTGAACCAAAAGGACTCACCTGTTGGCATGACCACTTGCTCTCTGATAATGCCTTTGTCCTTCATTTTGACATCTGGGTTCCCAGTCTCAGGGAGCCACCAGTAGGATCAAGAGTCCCTGAAAGAAGCAAGAAGGGAGCAAGACCTCGCTCCTGAGGAGAATGAGGCAATTGTGTTTATTTTTTTAATATTTTAAAAAATTAATTAATTAATTTATTTTTGGCTGCATTGGGTCTTTGTTGCTGCACGCGGGCTTTCTCTAGTTGCGGCGAGCGGGGGCTACTCTTCGTTGTGGTGCGCAGGCTTCTCATTGCGGTGGCTTCTCTTGTTGTGGAGCACGGGCTCAAGGCGCGTGGGCTTCAGTAGTTGTGGCTCACGGGCTTAGTTGCTCCACGGTGTGTGGGATCTTCCCGGACCAGGGCTCGAACCCGTGTCCCCTGCATTGGCAGGCGGATTCTTAACCACTGCGCCACCAGGGAAGCCAGCAATTGTGTTTAAAGATAATTGTTCAGAAAAACTTGAAATTAGACTCAGTTGGCCAACCATGTTGGGTTTGTCAGGAGATGAGAAAAAAGGGGACTGTATAGGAAAATAGGATAATAGGAGAATATGGTGTCTGGAAATACTTAAAGAAGAATCATTCAATAGGCATGAAGAAAAAAATTATTTATCCAGTTATAAAGCTTTATCAGCTCTTTAGACCTAAAAGTATAGTTTGTTGCAAGCCTAAAGGTTTTTAATTTTTTTGCATAATTTACTATATTTTGTTACTATCCTAGAGCAAGATACTATTAGAAATTCAAGAATTTAAAAAAATGCAACATAGCAACATTTCCCTACCTTTCAAATTAACCTTTTAAAATAATTATAATTACACACTTATTATGTATACCCTTTGGAAAGTAGAAAGAAAAAAATTATCCATGGACCCAACTTCAAAAGACAGCCACTGTTAGTATTTGGCATATTTTCTTCTAGCCTTTTTCTTTGTATGGTTTTTGGTTTTGCATAGCAGGCATAAGACATTTTACTTGGCTTTTAGTAGGATTTTTTGGTCTTCAATTGGAGTCAACTGTGGTTATATTCTGATAATGCATGTCTGTGATTTATTCTTTTCCTGTCATGAGGCTGAATAAGCAGTGCTTTAGCTCTTGGCTTGAATAAATTCTTTATATGCTTTTAACATAAAACATTGTTCGATTAGAAAGTGAATAATCCTTAGAGCAGAGAAGTATGACGTATGTTTAACAACCACTTAAAAAAAATATCAGATCTAAAAAAAAAATCAGAAGCACAAAAATGGCTTGGGGAAAATGTGTATAACAAAGATAAGATTTTAAGGTTTCTAGACGGGAGACAGTCTCTCAGTGGACTCGGGACGTATCATAGATGTCTAGTATTACTTATTAAATAGATGATAATTTTTATTACATATAACATGGTAGTCTCAAGGCAGAGAGGGAAATTTTTTTATCTAGAGGCACAGAAGAGAGGAGTGCAGTACAATAGAGGCATGACTGAAACCAGTTAGAAATTCTGGTCCTGCCTGCACTGCTAACTAGCTGCTACATCAGAGGCACCTGCCCTCAATATCATAACCAATAAAATGAGGTGGTTAAACTATGTAATTTTAATGAGTTTCTATCCTCTGACATTCAACGACTCAATGAATTTATGATTCTGGGGCCAAACACTGAGAACATAAAGATCCTCCAACCCAGTAGCTGCAATGCCTTGACTCTTCCTTTCCCTCCTTCCTCACATCCAGTCAATTACTGAGTTTGACCCTTTTTACTGTTTAAGTCAGGGTTTGGCAAACGACCATCCATTTCCTTAAATAAAATTTTATTACGACAGAGTTATGCTCATTAGTTTATGTATTTATTGCTGCTTTTGTACTGCAGTGGCAGTGTTGGGCAGTTGCAACACTGGTTCGCAAAGCTGTAAATACTTACTGTCTGGCCCCTGATAGAAAAAGCTAGTCAACCCCTGATCTAAATGATTTACAAACCCATCTCCTCTCATTTTCACTACGTTTGTCCTACCTTAGGTCTTCATCTCTTCTCACCAGGAGAGTCCAAGAGCCGCTCATCTAATTTTTTTGACTCCAGTTTTGAGCCTTCCAAATGTGTTGCATACAGAAACGGTATAATTTTTCTTAGAAAAATCTTGAAACACCAGTTTGCTTGCTTAAAACCCTTGAGGAGCATCCTGCTGAACTCAGGATAAAATCCAAATTCCTTACCCAACACACAAAGTTAGAAAACCACTCCACTGATATCTGAAGACCCTTCTAGTCATGAGGCTAGGTGTTTGTTTGACATGACACATATGATATGAATTGCAATCTCGGAAAACCCAACTCAACTCAACCAGTCTTGAGTACGAAGAGGCTATATGTTGGCTCACCCAACTAAGAAGCCTGGGTGTAGATCTATATAGATGAAACCTTTCCCAAGGCTAGGTCTCTAGTTGTGTCACCTGAACTCCATTTCTTTCTGTTGGCTCCTCTGCTGCTGTGTTAGCCCTATTCACAGGCAGGCTTTCATCTTGAGAGGTCAGGACTGCCATAGCAGTTCCTGCCTCATAGCCTCCTGTGGACCCATCTTTTCCCACACAAGTGCAGAGGTCTCTCTGACTGGACAGCGTAGGTCATGTGATCAGGGATAATGGAAAGTGCTGATGGGTTTAGGGCCAGTGCCTGTGCTTATGCTCAGGAATTGGCGAAATCCCACCTGAACCATAAGGAGTGGGAAGAGGGGGAGGGCATTATCCCCAAACAAATAGTGGACTGTTGTGGAAACAGGGTGAATGGAGGTGGACTGAGACAAAATAACCAAGATTCACGGAGCATACCATGAGTGGGAGCCCTTTGACAGTCCAGCAGTAGTAGTTGCCATTAGAACCTGGGGAGGCCCATAACCAGAGTATCACAAAATTTTGGGGATTGTGATTGCCTTACTCAGTGGTTCTTAATTCTGGCTAATCATTAGAAGTACCAGATGCCTGGGCTCTTTGAGGACCAATTAACTTGGGATCTCTCCTGGTTTGCCAGGTAAGAGTGATTTTACACATTCTCCAGGTGACTCTAGGGTGCAGCTATGATGAACTATTGACTGGGTTTAGGTCCTGACTTTATTTACTGGTCTGTGGAATGGGAGCAATCCTCTTCATTCAGCAGGATTTGGGGGATGAAGAAATGAGGCAATATATGTAAGGAATATAGCCTACTTAGTTGCTCAAGTAAATAGGAGCTTCTTATTGGTGTTCTCAACTTTACAGGGATATTATATTAGAGTCCTAGGGCTGTCATCACAAAATGCCACAGACCGGATATCTTTTTTTTTTTTTTTTTTTAAGAATTTATTTCCAGACAACACATGGATTTAGCAGGGAAAGAAATGAATGCTATTAGAGTTATTTCCTATATTTTAATTTTTTTCCACTGCCCACAGGTGTGCCTCAAGTTTTAAAAGCAGAATGAAGAGCAGAAGCCACACAAGGACCCCCCATCTGAGTTTCTCGTTGTCTTAGTTCAGGCTGCTATATCAAAAATACCATAGACTGGTTGGCTTAAACAGCAAACATTTTGTACAGTTCTGGAGGCTGGCAAGTCTAAGATCAAAGTGCCTACAGACTCGGTTTCTAGTAAGGGCCTGTTTCCTAGTTCATAGGTGGCCAACCTCTCACTTTGTCCTCACAGGGCAGAAAGGGTAAGGGAGCTCTTTGGGGTCTCTTTTATAACAGCATTAATCCCATTCATGAGGGCTCCACGCTCATGACCTAATAACCTCCCAAAGGCCTCACCTCCTAATACCATCACATTGGGGGTTAGATAGCATATAGATGGGTCTTGTTTTTGTATCCATTCAGCAAGCCTGTGTCTTTTCGTTGGAGCATTTAATCCATTCACGTTTAAGGTGATTATTGATATGTATGTTCCTATGACCATTTTCTTAATTGTTTTGGGTTTGTTTTTGTAGGTCCTTTTCTTCTCTTGTGTTTCCCACTTAGAGAAGTTCCTTTAGCATTTGTTGTAGAGCTGGTTTAGTGGTGCTGAATTCTCTTAGCTTTTGCTTGTCTGTAAAGCTTTTGATTTCTCCATCAAATCTAAATGAGATCCTTGCTGGGTAGAGTAATCTTGGTTGTAGTTTCTTCCCTTTCATCACTTTAAGTATATCATGCCACTCCCTTCTGGCTTGCAGAGTTTCTGCTGAGAAATCAGCTGTTAACCTTATGGGAATTCCCTTGTATGTTATTTGTCATTTTTCCCTTGCTGCTTTCAATAATTTTTCTTTGTCTTTAATTTTTGCCACTTTGATTACTATGTGTCTCAGCGTGTTTCTCCTTAGGTTTATCCTGTATGGGACTCTCTGTGCTTCCTGGACTTGGGTGGCTATTTCCTTTCCCATGTTAGGGAAGTTTTCGACTATAATCTCTTCAAATATTTTCTCTGGTCCTTTCTCTCTCTCTTCTCCTTCTGGGACCCCTATAATGTGAATATTGTTGTGTTTAATGTTGTCCCAGAGGTCTCTTAGGGTGTCTTCATTTCTTTTCATTCTTTTTTCTTTGTTCTGTTCTGCAGCAGTGAATTCCACCATTCTGTCTTCCAGGTCACTTATCCGTTCTTCTGCCTCAGTTATTCTTCTATTGACTCCTTCTAGTGTTGTTTTCATTTCAGTTATTGTATTGTTCATCTCTGTTTGTTTGTTCTTTAATTCTTCTAGGTCTTTGTTAAACGTTTCTTGCATCTTCTCCATCTTTGCCTCCATTCTTATTCTGAGGTCCTGGATCATCTTCACTATCATTATTCTGAATTCTTTTTCTGGAAGGTTGCCTATCTCCACTTCATTTAGTTGTTTTTCTGGGTTTTTATCTTGTTCCTTCATCTGGTATATAGCCCTCTGCCTTTTCATCTTGTCTATCTTTCTGTGAATCCAGACCGGATATCTTAAACAACAGAAATTTCTCACAGTTCTGCAGGCTAGAAGCCCAAGATCAAGGTGTCGGCAGGTTTGGCTTCTCTCGAGACCTTTCTCCTGGGCTTGCAGATTGCCTTTTTTTGTGTACATACACATCTCTCCAGTCTTTTCCTCTTTTTATAAGGATGCCAGTTATATTGGATTAAGGCCCACCCTTATGGGCTCATTTAACCTTAATTACCTCTTTCAAGGTCCTGTCTCCAAATATAGTCACATCAGGGGTTGTTAAGATTTCAACATATGATTTATTTTGGTGGTTGTGAGGGGACAATTTAGTCCCATAGCAGATATGGATCCTTTGATTGTCTAATGAAAGCTAGGGTTTCTTTACTCAGAAAAATGCAGAGACACAATACACATTAAACCTTGCATATGTCTGTGGACTTCGAAGATGACTGTTAAACGGGAACATTTGCAGCAGCCTTGCAGAGGAAAACAAATACCAAAGGGAAGGATGTGTGTAAAAAGAGGACATCCCATTCTCATTCATTCATTTATTCAACAGTTACTTACCAAGTGCTGCCCATGTACCAGGCCTTGTGGTAGGGTTATAACAATGACATAGGTAAGGCCCCTTCTTCTCACAACTTACAATTTTTCGTTGATGGAGTCAGACAGTAAACACATACACCATTCAGTATCAGAGAGCACCAAGGGCTGTGTGTCAAGAATCAAAACAGAGTGATAAGGTGTTGTTTGCCTGGGAAGCTATTTAGATTTTGTGGTCAGGAATGTCTTCACTGAGGAGATGATGCTTAAGTGGAGGCTTCAATAACAAGGAGTCAGCCGTGCACATGGGGGCAGAGGGTTGATGGCTGACGAAATGCCTGCTACTCTCTGGTCTATTTTAGTAGCAGCTGGCAGAGCCACCTCCTCTAGCACCAGCTGCTTCCCAGATTCAGTTCTGCTGCCTGCACAGCAAGCAGTCAGGATCTGCTCTGAGATTGGCATGGCTGTTGTGGATTGCTCCCCTAGCTTTGGATGTCTTTTTCTTATCCTGTCTCAGAAATATTCAGGTCATGTGTTCAAAGGGGTGAGACCCATCATTGCAAATATCTGTTCCTCTAAGCGCTCACTGACATTACCAGAGCTTAGTCGCTCTCGTTTTTAGCCTGAATTAGAGTTACCATTGTAGGGGGACAAGTTGGCATTGGTGGTGTGGTAAATGCATAAACAATTATTGTGTTGCACTACATGCTTCTATAACAGTATGCTGCGTGCTGAAGGATTTAAAGGGACCCCAGACAGCATCTGGATGGGATGGAGATGACTTTCCCTAGGAGCTGTATCCTTTAAAGGCCCCCCATTGGCCTTAGGATAGCCTGCTGTGGCTGGCAGACTCCTGTGGGTCTGGTTCTCTCTACCTCTCTGCCAAGAGAGGCTAAGTAGGCTCTTGGGGCCAGTTCTGCTCTGTGTGTCTCATTCTAGGGGCAAGATTGAAAGGGCAGTAGCCTCTGGGCATGCTTTTTCTCCACTTATAACAAGTGCATATGAGGGCAAAGAAAACTTCATAAGTATGTTGAATTCTGTTGCTCACGTCTCCTACACTCACATCCATTGGCCAAATTAACTTACATGGTCAAGACCAAAGTCATTGTATAGTATTCTGCTCCAAGGGTAGGGGAGTGAATGTTTATCACACGGTAATCTGATCCACTCTAGCAGGTTAAGTGCTTATAACAGTACCCGTATAGGTCTGCCTAAACTATAAACAGTAGTGTACTTTTTTTTTTTTTTTTTTAGCAAGGCAATGCTTTTTTTTTTTTTAATTTATTTTTTATTTATTTATTATTGGCTGTGTTGGGTCTTCGTTTCTGTGCGAGGGCTTTCTCTAGTTGCAGCAAGCGGGGGCCACTCTTCATCGCAGTGCGCAGGCCTCTCACTGTCGTGGCCTCTCTTGTTGCGGAGCACAGGCTCCAGACGCGCAGTCTCAGTAGTTGTGGCACACAGGCCCAGTTGCCCCGCGGCATGTGGGATCTTCCCAGACCTGGGCTCGAACCTGTGTCCCCTGCATTGGCAGGCAGATTCTCAACCACTGCGCCACCAGGGAAGCCCCCAGTAGTGTACTTTTAACAGTCTTACTGTCGGGAAAGGGGAAAAAAGGGAGAAGTTTGTTAATATGTGAATGACAGAGTTGGGGGAGGATTATTTTACAGGGCGAGGCTTGAGCATGTTAATAGATTTATGGGAGGAGGGTGGAGAAGACAGAAGACAGGGCAGCTTGAGGATTCAGCTGAAACTGGAAAACATGAAATTAGAGTGGTGCCATCTTTCTCATGGCTTTTGATAGCAGCAGCCAAGGAGGCAAATGGTTGGACTGATAACTTTCTTTGATCTGAGCCTTATGTATTTGATCCAGCCCCCTTCTCTCTAATCTTAAGGAGAGATTTAGATGGTAACAGTTGGTGTTTACAATGTTTTAATGGCTGTCATGTTGAGAACTGACTAGAAGCATCTTTAGAAATAATTTACAACACCATAAAATGAATTGCTAATCTTTCAGAGTGTATTCTTTAGCGTTTTCGTTTGTATACCAGCCAAGAAGATCTATACCAATGAAGACACTGCTAAAATATTTTAGAAGCATAGTCTGATTTGAAAAGCTAAGTAGGAATATAAATCCTTTCTCAAACACGCAGTCACACTCTCTGCCGTTCTCTTGTGGTTTTGTTTTCATTGTCTCCTAGGGCATTGTGCATGTATGTGATTAACATGTCCACAGCATGCACACCCACCAGCGTTCAGCTCTACGACTCACAAGTGGGGACGTAAGGGCTACAGGGTATGTGTTGACTTGTACCAGCAGGCATTATTAGCCCTTATGATGAGCCCAGTATTGAAAGGGACACAGGTAATGATGTTGATAATTAACAAGAACATGATCTATTTGATGCCTAACTTTTGGGTAGTAACTTGAAGAAGTGGTAGCACAGTGCCCTGGGTAATGAAAGAAAGCTTTGGAAGTTCAGATGAAGCAATACAGGTATGTGTTGGAATAGGGGAGAGGGTTTTAATGAGACTTAAACTGTATCTCAAAGGTCGCTTGCATATCAACACGTGAATAATCTTAGTCATCCATGTTACTGAAACACAACATTAGCTAAATTTCTCCCTGCTCAAAACCTTGACTTTCCAACTGATTAGTGAAAGAATATTAGACCTCTTGCTGTAATACGCAAGACCTCAAACTCATTATAATCTGCTCTCAGATTATCCTGTCTCATCTTCAAGATTTCTTTTCATGTACTTTAGATTTTAAAAAACTTGTTCCTGCTTGTAAATGCTCCAAAATTCCCTAATCTGTACTTTTTTTTTTTTTTTGATAAATTTATTTATTTATTTATTTTTGGCTGCGTCGGGTCTTCGTTGCTGCATGTGGGCTTTCTCTCGTTGCAGTGAGCAGGGGCTACTCTTCTTTGCGATGCTTGGGCTTCTCACTGCGGTGGCTTCTCTTGTTGCAGAGCACAGGCTCTAGGTGCACGGGCTTCAGTAGTGGCAGCAGGAGGGCTCAGTAGTTGTGGCTCACAGGCTCTAGAGCACAGGCTCAGTAGTTGTGGCGCACAGGCTCAGTTGCTCCACGGCATGTGGGATCTTCCCGGACCAGGGCTCGAGCTCATGTCCCCTGCATTGGCAGACAGATTCTTAACCACTGCGCTACCAGGAAAGTCCCTGTACTTTGTTTAAAATTGGCCCTTCTGCTTGGACACCTTCCCCTGATCTATGAGTGCAAACCTCACCTCTTCTTCAAACCCTGTCTGACATACCAAGTGCCTATGAAATCTTGCCTGATTTTTTTTGCGGGTTGGAGGTAATCATTTCCCTTCTCATTTTTGAAGCCTCTCATCATTACTTTTTCAGCAACGTTTATTCCCACCCTCTCCTCTCCTCATATCATCTGCAGATAACTGCTTA
The DNA here is from genome assembly GCF_028023285.1 of Balaenoptera ricei. Classification (NCBI taxonomy): domain Eukaryota; kingdom Metazoa; phylum Chordata; class Mammalia; order Artiodactyla; family Balaenopteridae; genus Balaenoptera; species Balaenoptera ricei. The sequence goes on from NC_082655.1 coordinate 20,374,766, forward strand.
TTTTTGGTCATTATCATAGAAATATTCAATCCTCTAGCTTTCATAGGCAAGTAATTTTTTAAAATGGGGACACTCAGTTTCTATAACTTTTTTGCTAACGTTAAAACTTATGTGCACAGACATTAAAACTTATGTGCACAGATGCTGAGGTACTTACCATCTCTTATTTAATTTCATAGAAGATAAGAAGTCGACACCAGGAAATGCAGGGAAGACAATATGAAAATAAGGACGTGCCTTTATACTGAAAACATGTGGCCAGTGAAAAACTCACAAGAGGCTGTTTTCATTTCATTGAGGACCAATGAAATTTTCATCTCATCTCTCTTCTCTGGGTAGACATCTGGGAGCCACTATTTCAGTAGACTGTGAGCTTTGCTGGAGCTGATTTATCTTTGATTCCTAGTTTATCTTTGTCTTTCTCAGATAATCTTGGGTCTCTAAAAACTTATTAAAAAAGGAAAGAAAAAACCTGATTTGTAGCAACAGAGGCAGTTAGTTGGGGGATAGTTTATTCAGAGATCTGACAGTTGTCTAAAATAACCAAACAAGAACATCAGTTCTACAAAAGCATATTTGAAATGTGTATGAAAGAGCAATAGACAGGGATCTTCTATTGCAGGGATCTTGCAGGGATCTTTGTTCTCAAAGAGCAAAGTTTTTAAAATATTCCTAATTATGGCATTATATTTAATCTTTTTCTTATTCCTAAAATGTAGATATGGTTATTTAAATCACTAATACAAATATAGAAAAGCCAGAAATCATTTTCAAATTCTTGTTTTCTCAGTTCTTTTTCGAGTAACGTTTACAAAACAAAACAAAACAAATTGATTTTAACATTAGGAAGAAAGACACTGATTTTTTTTTTTCAAATTTGTGCTATCCAATAGAACTTTGTTTAATGATGGAAATGTTCAATGATCTGCACTGTCCGATATGGTAGCCATAGCCACACATAGTTGTTGAGCAATAGAAATGTGGCTGGTGTGACTGAGGAACTAAATTTCAAGCTGTTCTTAAATAAAATTAAACTAAAATAGCCACATGCAACTGTTGGCTCCCATATTGGACAATGTGGCTTCAAAGGATTGACCAAGGAGTATTGAGCTGCGATTTGTGATACCGATTTGGATGGCATCTTATCAATTTTCTTAGTAAATTTGAGATACTTTAAAATGAACGTTTTTTAAAATTATTCTCTAGCAAGTTGTATACCTGTTAAAGGCTCTATTGACTTTTGAGCTACTTTTAGTCCTCAGATCACCACAAGTTTTTAAAATGCCAATTCTCAATCCTTAAATTGCATTCTGTCCATTTCCTCCATTGTTATAGCTCTTCTTTGATCTTTTAGATAATATGATCTTTGACTTATGTGTATATATACTCATACACAAGTCCATACATATACACACACGTAGATAGCATATAATACATTTGTGAAACTCAGGTGAAATGAGGGATGAGGCTTGTTAAAATTTGAATGTTCCTTTTGTCTGAGCGTTACTATGAATAGAGAATATGAGCAAACAAATTGCCTGTTAAGATGATCTCGCTCCACCCCCTCGGGGAAGGAGAACACCCACATTCGTCAAGTCAAACCGGAACCTATCACACCTTTTTCATGTTTCCCTGATTTGACAGAAAACCCATGTTTCTGCCTGAAATATTCTTTTTTTCCTTAGCTGCCAGGATGACCCTTGCAAGAGAATTTTAAAGCTGCTTTTTCTTCTCTGAAGCCTTTCTGACCTTTTGTCCTCTTCTCCCTTTCCTAACCACATTTAGTTACCCCTTTCTTTTTAGTGGAGTTGTGTGTGCTCGTGCATGCAGATGTGTAATCCAAGGGTCACGGTATTTGCTTTTGAAGAAATCAATATCATGAAGATATTAACAAGAGTGAAGGAAGTGATAATTATTGCAGTGGTTACCATTTGTGGGGCACTTAGTAAGGTGCCAGGCATTAACTAAGCACTTTAAATACATTTTCATCTAATTCTTCTAAAGTGTTGTAAAAAAGTTATGATTATCTCAATTTTATAGGTAAGATAACTCCAACTTAAAGCTGAGTAAGTTGCCCAAGACCACACAGCTAGTCAGTGGCAGAACCAGATTTATTGGACTCCAAAGCCCATGATTTTACTGGCTAAAGAATAATTAAGATGTAGAGAGAAAAAAACCCTTATTTCCCCAGAGTAGCATGGTGTGGTGGGAACAGCATTGTATGTGATGTGAAAGAGTTCTTGTTTTCATTTCCCCTTTGCCATTTTCATGGTGGCCTTAAACAAGTGCCTTAGTATCTCTTAAGTCTTTTTCTCCTTCTAATTTCCAATTCCCTCTTTCTAATTAATACCTTAGTGATAGACGATGCGATGTCCTCCATATGTTAATTCTGTACTACTTCCTCCTCTCTTCCCAAAATACCAGACTGTACTATGTAAAGACTTTCTAAACAGTTAGAGACACTTTTTTGTTTTTCATTAGTTTGGTTTGACAGAGAATGCCGTCAGCTCACCCATAGAGAGTATGTTACAAGGTGCAGCTATTTGCTTTTATCTTTATTTCTAACCTCATTTCTCAACTCTCACCAAGGTTGTTTATATATTTGAAAAACTGTCCTTTTTTCCTTCTGGCTTTCACTTTTTTTTTTTTTTTTTTAATTTCACTTTAGTTTTCCCTTTTCACTTAGGACTCCTACTTTTCAAGTCTGTACTATGTTCTTTTAAAGTTACATGACTACCATTTTGCCTATTTAACAATTGTTGAAATTATTAGTGCCAAATATTCCCCCGTTGTGATGGAGGAGGGCCGAAGGATATACATGGAGAATGGATGCTCATTGAGCATGTGGTAGGTGTCAGGTGTCCCATATGTGTTATCTCACTTTACTTTTGTCAATACAATAGCAATGTGTGGCGAGTAATAAGGTAATATTAGTATTTCCATTTTATGGAAAAGAGGTAATATAACTTGCCCTACTTATATATATATATAGCAAATAAATATAGAGCTTGGGCTTGAGTCAATGTGTAGCTGTGTGTTGGGTAGGGCAGAGGGATAAGAATAAAAGCACAGGGTTCAGAAACATTTGTAAATTCTTAAAGTATATCTAGTGTTTGTATTTTGTTACATTTTTAAGATTATATCCAACAGAAAGCAAATATCCTAAGTGTTCAGTTTAGAGTTTTGATACTTGTATAGTGTTGTGTAACCAAAGCAAGACGTAGAACACTTGCGTTACCAAGGAAGCTCCCTCTACCCTTTCCAATGAAATCTTCCTTCGTCTCCTCCATTCGGCTCTTGAACCCATCCACTGAGCTTTTTATTTTGGATATTTTTTAGTTTTAACATTTCCATTTCTCTTCTTTGTCTTTTATTTCTTTGAGACTTTCTTGGCTGAAGCTTTCTGGTGTGTGTGTGTGTGTATTAATTGCTCATTGAAGCATTTTTTTACGTGGCCTGCTTTAAAATCTTTGTCAAATAATTCTGAGATCTGTCATCTTGGTGTTGGCATCTATTGATTTGTCTTTTCTCATTCAGTATGAGAACTTCCTGGTTCTTGGTTATGAGTGATTTTTGTTTGTTTAATCAAAACTTGGACATTTTCATTTTATGTTATGGGATGCTGAATCTTAATTAAACCTTCTGTTTTAGCCAGCTTTTTTTTTAATAAATTTATTTATTTTTTATTTATTTATTTTTGGCTGCGTTGTGTCTTCGTTGCTGCGGGCGGGCTTTCTCTAGTTGCGGCGAGCGGGGGCTGCTCTTCATTGTGGTGCAAGGGCTTCTTGCGGTGGCTTCTCTTGTTGCGGAGCACGGGCTCTAGGCTCGCGGGCTCAGTAGTTGTGGCGCATGGGCTTAGCTGCTCCACAGCATGTGGGATCTTCCTGGACCAGGGCTCAAACCCGTGTCCCCTGCATTGGCAGGTGGATTCTTAACCACTGCACCACCGGGAAAGCCCTAGCCAGCTTTCTTTAACACCATTCTGGCCAAGTGGAGTTTGAAATCCACGTTCCCCACTCTGAAGTTGCTACCTGGGAGGTGGGGCCTCTTAGTTATTTATCACTGGGAGGTGGTGAAAGTCCTGACTCCCATCAGGCTTCCTCAACATCAGCCCAGGAAGGAGGGACTGCCTGCTGTGGTGAGGCTGGAAGTCTAGCCTCCCCACAACTCAAATGACATCTGGCCTCCTTACCAGCTGACAGAGATGAAAGTCTGGGCTGTCTACCTGGCCTTCTATGATGCCACCCCGTTGTTGGTTTTGGAGTACCTTATTATAGCTTGGGGAGGGTGGGAGTCTGGGCTTCTCACTCAGCCTTTCATGAAGAAAAAAATCAGAGCAGATCATGTGTTTTATGAAAACTTGGTTCAGTTCATCTATATAGATAGAGACGTGTTTGGGCACTGGTTCATAATATGAAATCTGTTTCTTATAGTATCATGGATACAAATGTTTTGGTCACCATTGTAAACCACCTATTTCTTTATCAGTCTGATACCTCAATCCTCTAAAGCTTCATAGAACTTCTGAGTATATCTGCCTTTGTATTCTCTTCACAAAAGAGAAGAGTTAATGTCTGTGTGCCTTAGAGGTTGTCCAGAGCCTTCTCCTACTCTACTGATGGTGAAGTGTGTAAGTTAAGCATTATCTAAATATTTTCTGTGTTTAGATTGTCTAATCCAGGTATCATGGGTAGGAAGGGTGAATATCTGCTGTGGTTGTTACCCTTAAGTAGTCTCTGGGAATACTTGAAGGTTCCCTTAAAGTATTTTACAAGGAGGACATCGTCTCTGTAGACACGTGAGCTGGAGTGAGTGTGCTTCAGGTGGCTCGGAGCAGGCAGTGTCCCCACACAGCCACACGTGGTCTGAACACCTGGCTGAGATGGAGTCATCCAGGCCCAGCTCTGGCGGCCACACGGTAGCTGTCAAGGCTGCCGTCGGGCCGAATTGTGAGGACAATAGAGTGTGCGTTGGGGGTCCAACTGTTCACGTTCCGTATTTTTTTCCTCCTTCTCTCCTCATCAGCAGAGTGGCTTCCTCCTCTTGTTAGACTAAGGGATGCGTCTATTACTGGTCCCTTCCAGACTGGCTGGAAATGGGCATGTCCTCTTTTAATGCCTCCGAGTTACCCGTTTGGAAGTTTGTGTTTTACCATGTTCTTTTTTTTTTTTTTTTTAATAAATAAATAAATTTTAAAAAAGATGGCATTGGGATAAATAATAGCTGTCTTTTTTTTTTTTTTTGGTCTACTGTATGCCAAGTACTTTTTTTTTGAATTTTTGAATTTTATTTTATTTATTTTTTTATACAGGTTCTTATTAGTTATCCATTTTATACATATTAGTGTATATATGTCAGTCCCAATCTCCCAGTTCATCCCACCACCACCCCACCCCCCCGCCACCGTGTTCTTTTTGATGGTAAGAAAAAGACTTCAACCTGTATTTACAAATGTTAAGCTTCGACATATATTTGCAGAACCACATTTAGCTGACCAAGGAGAGGTTTGGAAGTCATATTCTGTCTCCTCATAGCCTGACCCAAATGATAAAATCAAACATAATTTAGCTTATTTAAATTGCCTGGGAGTGGGGGAGTGCAGAATAAGTCAGAGGCGAGTTCCTCAAAGATCCATGAGTTCTTCTTTGATGATAAAGTGAAGGGGGCTGGGGTTCTTGGACCGCAGGGTCCTCCAGAACATGGTTCCACTCTACCCTAGGACAGGACTCACTCAGCAGACTTATTTTTGTAAAGGGCCAGCTAGCAAATATTTTAGTCTCTGCAGACCATATGGTCTCTGTCACCACTACTCACCTCCACCATTGTAGCAAAAGAGTGGTCATAGACAATATATAAATAACATGGCTGTGTTCCAATAAAACTTTATTTATGGACACTGACATTTGAATTTCATCTATTTTTAGGTCACAAAATATTCCTTTAGGTTTTTTCTCAACCATTTAAAAATGTAAAAATTATTCTTGGCTCACAAGGCATATGTAAACAGGTGGGAGGCTGGATTTGGCCCATGGGCTGACATTTGCTCACCCCTGCCGTAGAAGATGTCCACTGGACAGGCTCCTTTGCCCAAATAGACATTGTGCTTCCTGTCTGCTAGCTTAACCCAAGCTTATGTTCCTGAGATATTTCTAGTACATTGCTTTATTTTCATGTTAAAACATTAGTGACCTGACACTCATGAACACATCCTTACTCGTTCGTGCAAAAGTTGTTGTGAGTATTCTGGGCACCAAAGGCCCCCAGATGAATTAAGACTTTTGCCCTCAGGTCTTTACAGTGGAAGACCTGGATTGAGTCCACCTATGATGATAATTTTCTTGATAACAACATGCATTCTTAATGTACATCTTCCTTGCTAAGGTGATATTATACTTAGGTAAGCTTTCTAAGTCATAACGGGAGTTATGAAACCCAGACTGTAATGTTTCGCTAGGATTTCAGTTTTCTTATTTTTCTCCATAAGGAAGAGCTAAGCAATCATATGTAACTGGTTAAAATGGAATCATACGTTAGTTTGGAATGGTTCATCTGAATGTTAGAGAACACCTGATTCAAAGTGGCTTAACAATTAAGGGATTATTTCTCTCCCAGAGCCCCAAGTCCAGAGGGAGGCAATTACAAACAAAGACTGAGTAGCCCAATGATGGCAGAGCCAGTGTGGCTGTTAGCCTCTTGGCTTTCACTCATGTTTGGAGCCCTATTGTCACAGAAGGTCTTTAGCAACTCTAGATAACACATCAGCATTCAAGGCAGAGAGAGGGAAGGAAGGGTGGTATCAACATCTGTTCTCTCTTGTCAGTTCCAGGACTGTCTTTTTATCCATCTGTTTAGGTCCCATTGGCAGGAACCTGTCAGCAGCCACTTGTAGCTGCAAGGGAGGCTGGAGAATTGAGTTTTGACTTTGTAGATATGCTGTGGGAGGTGGCAAGGAGGAGAGCATTGGGAATGTTTAGCCACCAGAAGTGTCTCCTGCAAAGGACGGGAGGCCTTTTGTGATGCCTGGATTACTTCTAGGGAGTAGAGTTCTGCCAGATTTGAATCCAGAATATAACGAATAAGGCACTTCCCTTACTTAAACAGATATTTGGAGAGTGTCTGCTATGTGAATATTATATATGAGAGATGTACGAAACAAGGGCCATGTCCTCCAGGAACTTTTTCTCTAGCTAGAAGCAAGAAGTATACATGACATGATAAACAATCTATCTCAATTCTAATAGCTAATAATGGGGATTGGAGTATATTTGTGTTATAAGGTCATGTATTCATTTAGCAACATATATGAGGTGCCAAATACGTGCAACTTAGTCTTTGCAGGTACACAGATGAATAACACTGTTTCTGTTCTGCAGAAGGCAGTCAAGTGAAACAGCAGTTCCGGGACAGCTCTGTGGTTCCGTGATTTACCATATCTTTGAATTATCCAATTAGGTTGGAAGCAACTCTTATTTGCTCTTTTGAAAAATAAAGATCTAAGCTACTCATAAGAAGGGAATGGCAGTCAGTAGGATTGAATCAGTATCTTTCCATCATACCTCTGCTCATTCTGTAAGCAATGATTCAGCATAACTGTACGTTAGTCATTTGGCTAGGCCCTGGGCTTGTAAAGCTCAATAAGAAGTCGCTTGCTTCATGGGGCTCCTAGTTATAGGGTAGGCAGACATGTTAATAAATACTTGCAATGCATGGTGTATACACACACACACACCAGATTTAATAAGAAAAAGAGACGTTGTCAACATTGCTTAGGAGGCTATAATGCATACAAAATCAGTTAAAGCTTCACAGGGGAAAGAAGAAAGAGTATTTCTTATTTCCGGAAGGATTATCCATGCAAATAAGGGAAGGGAAGAGTATATTATGGAAAAAGATCAATCCTGGCAAAGCAGAGAAGCACAAGACATCTCAGGAGCTGCAAGCAGCGTCTGTGTGTTGGTAGAAACGTAGGGGCAAGAGCCAGAGCAGCGCCAGTGGGGGTGTTTGCACAGCATCTCTGTTCACAGTGATGCTGGGAATAAAGGACCATTCAGCTTGAATGAGGCTCTGTCCCTTGTCTCGCTACAGGGAGAGTGTGGCGTGGGTGGGGACTGAAAGGGCTGGGAAGCTGCATGACTTCTTGGCAAGTACGATCCACTTGTTCTTACAAATGAACGTTGCGATGCCAGCACATCCCTCAGCTCTTCTTGAATCATCTTGAGATGAAATGAAGCCTGGCACTTTGGCATAGTCTGTTACTGTGACCTAAGTCCCATCGGAATGGGACCCCTCAGAGGTCAGGGCCAGGAAGGCCCGGGCTCGCTTCCAGCAAGTGAAGCATGTCTTCTGCCAGTCAGGCTGGGGCCCATTTTGGAGAACATGCCCTTTCCAAGAACATTTTAAAGTAATCTGATACCATTGAGCTATTATGATCTATTATATTTTTTTTAAAAAAGAAAGCAAAAAACGTGTTATACCTGAAAATCACAATAAGATGATTGAAAGAAGAATAAAAATACTTTTGGAACTTTCCACTTAACAGAGGCAATAGGGAGGTGAAATGAGAGGGAGTCCATTTTTGGTTTTTTGTTTTAAAATTTTATTGTAGAATTTAACAAAATTGATCACTAACCATTCTTGAGTGTGTGATTCAGTGGCATTAAATATATTTATATTGTTGTGCAACCATCACCACTATCCATCTCCAGAACTTTTTCATCAACCCAAACTGAAACTCCATACTAAGCAATAAGTCCCCATTCTCCTCTCCTCCAGCCCCTGGTAACCACTGTTCCACTTTGTCTCCATGAATTTGACTGTTCTAAGTACCTCTCATAAGTAGAATCATACAATACTTGTCCTTTTGTGACTGGCTTATTTCAATTTGTATAATGTCTTCAGGGTTCATCCCTATTGTAGCGTGTATCAGAATTTTATTCCTTTTTAATACTGAATAATATTCCGTAGTACATACATATGGCATTTTGTTTATCCATTTATCCATCGATGGACATCTGGGTTCTTTCCACCTTTTGGCTATTGTGAATAATGCTGCTATAAACATGGATATACAAATATCTGTTCAAGTCCCTACTTCAATTCTTTGGTTGAATTGCTGTATCAAATGGTAATTCTATTTTAATTCTGTTCTTTGAGGAATTCGCCATATGGTTTTCCACAGAAGCTGTCCCATTTTACATTCCCACCAGCAATGCGCAAGGTTTTCAGTTTCTGAGGGAGTGGGTTTTCGCACATGAAAAAAAGACGGTGCCTTCGAATTGGCATCTCAAAACAATGCTAAAACGTGTATTTGCATGAGGAATTTTCTCTAGGTTTTTAAAAGAGCAACATTTATAAAATCTGGTCTTTAACTCCTCATTTTAAGAGCTCACCGTTAGCAACTTTAACATTAAAGCAACAGTGACAGCCCTTCAGGTAAAGACCACAAGCAGCCTGCAGTGTCAATTCAATAACTAGAAATCCATAGGGCACAAGACTGGTTGGGAAGATCAGGGAAACAAGAAGGTCTCAAAGCTGACCTGTGAGCTGCTGAGCCCATTAAATTGAATAAATAACTTTAGTAAAAACAAGAAAGGGTAGTGATGAGGATAGAGATGAGAAAGCAAATGGAGGCACCTTTTACATGATGAACAAAGAGATGGAGGTCACAGCGTGTAAGAGGCCATTTAAAAGTGGCTTGAAAAAAAAAAAAAGTCGCTTGATTTATAAACATTAGGGACATGAAATGTCAGGGAAAACTAAACAAAGCCTGTCAGAAATGGTTTTAAACAAATAAACCCAAACACAAAAACTGAAATCAACTGCAGGATTTGCAGGCGTGGAGGGAACAGCTGTGGAGGATTAAACTATATGTGTGAAGAACGTGACATGTGTAGAAAGTCAAAATGCCATAACCCACCTCATGTCTATAGAGATCTTCCATTTTGTACACTTAGTATTTACTAGCAGAGAAAAGATACCTTTTGATGTAAGGCATAGTTGTGTAAAGGCAGAATATTGGTGGTTCGTTCAGCAGCTGAACAGATGTTTCTCCAGTGCCTATTATGTGACCACTTCTGGACTGGGCAGTGGAGATGGAGCTGGCAGTTGTGGTCGGTGAAGCAGACAGGTCAATTAGACAGACATCCTCAGACAGGGGATGAAGCACCAGGATGCCAGAAGCTCCTAAAAGGCTTTCTGAAGAAGTCTGAAAAGACACCTGGGCTGAGTAGGAGTTTACTTCCCAAAGAAGGAAGCAAGGTTGAGGTGGAGTAGAACTTCCTTCTAGGAGGAGGGACCAACATGAGCAAAAGTGAGGGAAGTACGAGAGTCTGATGGGTGGGGAGGTGATGGCAGAGGAGAACAGGAGGTGCTGGAAGCTATCAGCAGCTCAGTGATATTCCTAGTCCATGAATTTCAAGGCAGGAAGCAGCTGGGAATCATGCTGGAGTAAGATCAAAGATACACACTTTTTTCTTTTCCTCACTAATCTCTAAATCTGTCCCATGCCCATCCGCCACCTCCCGACACAGGCTCACCTTTTTTTAATAATCACAATTTTAGTATGTTTAATTGAAGATTCATTGTAAGTAGGCTGATCTTTGGAGATGGGGAAGCTGATTGGTGTTAACAGTAATTAGCCTCACGCTCTCATAGGTTTTCTTCTTTTTCTACCACTGCCTGAATTGGGCATTGTGGTTGGTTCTCCAGCATCTATTCCACCCCTGCCTTGTTGAGTAACAGCGATCTGGTTTGGGGACTTGACCTTAGCTGAAGGTCAGCTGGTTTAAGGGTAATCCTATCTCTACTGCCAGGGTTTTAGTTCACTAACGGATGTGTGTGATTCACTTTGGGCCAATGAGAAAAGATCCAAGTTTGGAGGAGGATTTGGGGAAGAAAACTATGGTCAGTCAAGCTGTCTCTATTGCTAGATGAGAACCAGAAGCTTGTAGCTCTAGTGCCATGTGGGGACCCAGGCTTAGGATAAAGGTGATGTTATGGATAGCAAAATAGAAAGATGAAAAAGAGTCCTTGATGGCACCGTTGAACTTGGAAATCAGCTAACTCAGAACTTTTCCCATTACTGGGCTTCCTCTCCTGAAAGATAATGATTTTCCTTACTGCTTAATCTATTTTGGATTTGTTCATCTGAAACTTGAAATCATCTGCAACCTAAATGATACATGATCTTTGTGGCCTTCAGTAGACACCTGTATGACTTTATGACTATAACCCTTTGAGCCTCATTTCCCTTGTCTGTGAAATGAATATAATTATGTCTCAGAGTTTTTCATGAAGATTATTTGAGACCCACCACAAGTCTGAGGGAAGAGGCATGAACTAATACATGCTGAGTGCCTACGAGGCACCATGAAATAGACTAGTCCTTGTTTTAGGAAGCTTAAAGGCTAGAAGAGAAATTCAGATAATTTTGATATAAAAGAGTTTAAATAGGGTCTTTGTACATGCATATGGATCTTTGTACAATACGTTTTTTAAGGTCATTCGTACAATGTTGAATACTTGCCATTCCAGGCACATGACCAAACCTGAAGAGTTGGTATTTAAACCAAAACCTGAAGGATGAGTAGAGGTTAGGTGAAGAATGGGGAAGAACAGTTCAGGCAAAGAAACGTTATATACAAAGTCCAGAGGGGACAGATTATGCACGGCCTTGTTGGCCATGTTAAAGATTTTTGAATAATCTGGGTGTAAAATGAAGCCATTAGAAAGTTGTTTTTTTTTTTACTTTTTTATTAAGGAAAATTTCAACAGAGACAAAAGTGGAAGAAGTAGTATAATAAATCCCCATGAATCCACCAATTAGCTTCAAGAATTATCAACACGGCCAATCTCATCTCATCTATATCATTATCTTGTCCCCCATCCATTTTTTGTACAGTAGGTCCTTGTTGGCTATTTATTTTAAATAAAGCAGTGTATATATTTCAATCCCAAACTCCCTAACTATCCCTCCCTTCCAGGTAACCATAAGTTCATTCTCTAAGTCTGTGAGTCTGTTTCTGTTTTGTAGCAGAAGTCTCTTGAACTAACCTATACATTTTTAAATGGGATTGCGGGGGTCCAGCGAGGAAGAGCAGTTGGGCTGGCCACATTCTGGGGGAGAGAGGTGAGTAGCTTGGACCAGGGTGATGGCAGTGGAGGTGTGGAGTGAAGTAGGTGGATGGGAGCAGCATTTTGAGTGTAGTGCTTACTGGCTCTGGTGATAGATACAAGGGATGTGGTGACTTATGGAGAGAGTGTGTCAAGGAGGACTCTTCAGTTTCTGTGTGAGTAACTGAAGACAGGAGAAGGTGAATATTTTTTGGTAGAAAAACCAAGCTTCGGTGTGAACATGTTAAGTGTGAGATCTGTGATACACTGACATTGGGATGTTGAGTCACAGTCTTACATCTGAGGCTCATGAGAGAGGTCTCTCTGGGCTGGATTTAAAATTTGAGAGTCATGGTCAGGTTGATTGCATCAGAAGTGCTGGGAATGGATGGGACCTGTTAAGGGAGGAGTGGAGAGTGGGAAAAGAACACCTGACTACTTCTGGGAAGGCTTCCCTCATCTCTCAGGTGTAAAATATTCTTTCACAAGCCTGATCAAGAGAAAAGAAAGCCCTGGGGTGCTAAGTAAAGGGAAGAATTTTATAATCCCAGGCGTCCTCTAAAGGGGAAGAATGCTGAGAAAGGGGGAGACTGAAGATCCTGGGTAAAAGGAAATTACTGATGAAGTGGAGTCTCGAGGGAGATGGGAGGGGATTGGAGGTTCTGGCCTTAAATCCTCTGAGACCAAAGGGAAGGGGATAAGGATGGAAGTTTAGCTACATTTGAAGGCTTGAGGGTCACAGGGAGATGAGAGAATTCTCCACCAGAGACCTCAAAACACACATACCAGCTATATGTACATACATGTGTGCACATTCACTCACACACACCCATTGGTTCATGGATGTCATCCAGGGGGAATGTATGTTTCCTATAACATTCCCCGCTATTTCTTTGATAGTCATGGGTACACAGGAGGAAATCCTATGTGGAATGAATAAATATACTCAGTATGAGCTTTAGATTTTATTTGTGAGGGTATCTGCGTTAAAGGATGTGGAGAGATAAGGTGAAAATAGGAAGCTATTAGGCTTGGCTCCCTTCAGCTCTCCACTCTGACCTTTCCTTCTTTCATGGAGGAGTAGTAACTGTTTTAAAACCACTAGTTCTTTGTTTCTTGTCTGCCTCTTCTATTGGATTGTGAGTTCTTTGAAGCTAACATCTGTCATATATAAATCCGTGCTTGCAGGACCTGGTCCAGGAACGGCACACAGTAAGTGCTCAGTAAATATTTGTTGAATGACTGCAAGAGGGTGGACTTGAGTGGATGCTTGAAGAATAGAGAAGATTCAGAAATGGGGGGAGGGAATGAGCAGTTTTCCAGATGGAAGCAGAGATACACACTAAACTGCAGGGGTTGAAATGATTGCATGGGTGGAAGGCAGTACCCAAGTTGCCTGATATGGTATTGTCATCTGTAATGTGGGGATTAGTTGTTTGCTCAAGGTCAAACAACTTGGAACTGATGGTTCCTGGATTTGTACTCTAGTCTTTCTGACTTCAAAGCTCAGGATTTCCCACCATACCGTGCTCCCTCTTCACCAAATCATTTCCCATAATTATGACCCCCACCTCTCAACTTGGAGATGCCTTGTATCTTCCCACATAGGCCAGATGAAATATTGTCTTTCGCGGACACCTCCTTTATAGGATCTGTTTTCTGAGTTTAGATTTTTTCCTCTTTCCTAGCTCTCCACTGCGGTTTGAACCCACGGGGTATTGATCACCCTGCCCGTGCTGAAGGTATTAAACTGCAAATTGAAGGTGAAGGTGTTGATTCTCACTCTATTAAAAACAAAAATTTCCAGAAGGTGCTTGACCAAAAAGGAACCCCCAAGCGACTGCAGGCAGAAGCCGAGACGGCTAAGGTAGGTAATAATCCAGTAAGTTAAGGAGATTCTGAAGCTGCAGCTTTGCTATTTTGTGGTCCAGCCCCAGATGAGAACCGATGGTGCTTTCGTTAATTAGCGTTGTATCTTCAGTTAAAGAAACACTGCTCCTTGATTGCAGGTAATGAGAAATGAAAATATTGACCGCCTCCCCTTTAGAGTGAAATTGAAACACATTTGTGGTCAGTTTCATCGCATGAGGCTCTGAGGATGGTATAGAATGAGCTACAGGGAAGAGTGCCTTGGAATTAAAGCTGAAAGATTTGTTTGCCAGGCTCAGATTTATCATTTTATGATATTGGACAAGTCCTGTGACTTTTCAAGCCTCAGATTTTTCACCTATAGAATGGGTATCAGAAAAACTCCATCCTCCATTAGGTTGAACAGATGAAATAATATTATGTATGTGGAAGTGTTTTGTAAAAGGCCCAGTTGGCTGCATGAGTATGAGGGGGCTTTTTGCTGACAATCACAATAACAAGTAATATTTTGTTAAATATATACATATATGCCAGGTACTATTTGAAGGACTCTTGATATACTGGCTTATTGTCTCCCTGTAACAATTCTATGAGGTAGACAATAGTAAACAAGACCCTAATTAATGAAAGGTATAATTGTTTTATTTTGTTGCAGGATACTTTGTTCTTTTAGTCTTTTAGCCTAGATGTTGGTATAAAACACACCTTGGTAAACTGGGAGGATGGATGATTCTTTAGTAAGAGCAACGTCTTTCAAAGGTTTTCTGCAATGGAACTGGCACTGTATGGGTTTTTGTCTGCAATCAGTAAAGATGTTCTTGTTGGAGGTGTATATTAGTTTGCCCCTTGGAAATTGAGAGGACTAATCTTCGTGTGGTTATTTGATTTCTCCCTTGTGCATTTCCTTCAAAGGAATTTCCTTTCAAATGTTGGTTGAGTGGATGAATATGTGCATGCCTTGGAAAGCAAACGTTGCAATCATCCAAGAAAAACCTTAAGTAGAAAGGTCACTTGGCTGTCATACAATAACCACCACTCCCCCCCAAAAAATGCCTTCCAAAATCAGATGTGAATTTTTCTTCTTTATCTGTAGTTTTGAATAATTACCATGGCTGCTTCCCTTCTTTAGTGTGGATAATTAAAAACTGATGACATAATGAGTGTCTGTGTGTCTGTGTTGTAGGGAGTGGGGAATGGTTAGCAAGGAAGATATTGCAGATATTTTGCACTAGATATTGTAGCTGAGAGAAATTGCACCTTATAGGAAACTGGTTGATTATTGAGGTTTGGTCTGTAAGAGGAGTTGGGAATAAGTGAGCCCTATTATGACATCTAAATCCGATCAGCCAGTGGTGACATCTTGAAAGAGTGAGAAAAAAATGTCTTAAGGGTCTTCTTTAACTAGGAAGATAAATGATTTGTCTGAGTAGGATCTTTTCAAAGAGATGCTTAAAATATTAAAAATTAGAGTGGAGAAAAAGAAAACAAGTTATTGACGTTTGCCTGATTTAATTCACCTTTCAACATGTCCAGATTCTCTTTTATTTGCACAACAGATTGGTGATATAAGAAGTTTGATTCAAACCTGATAGGATTTGATAACTTCTGAATTATTTGGAATGTGTGCAATTGTAGTAAACCCTGAATTTTCATGTCAGTAGCACCTGCCTTTGCCTCTAGATCACCTTACGTTTGCTTTGCTGAAAACCTACTTCACTGAGAATGTAGTTGTCCATAATGAACCTTTCCTCAGGAATAACCTACAGCTGGAAACCACACTTATCTGAGTTTGTCCAGATCACCTACAATGAAACCGCCAAACAGGGTTGAGAGGGGATTCTGAATGTCTTCACATTGACATGTTTAGGAGTGAACAGACGAGGAGCTCTTGTTACAAAGTATTTATTTTTTCATGCAGGACTTGATGACAATGGTGGTTGCTGCTGGGGGGACAAAATAAAAAGAGCTTGATTACTGCAGACCTGCAGTGTCACATACCCTGGAGATTCTGAGCCACAGACAATGTGAACATATTCTGTGCATGTACAGACACATTGAAATGTGCCCTCCTGTTGCACTTAGAGGGTTATTGCAGCTGTGAGTCATCCTTTTTCCTTGGGTAAATAATTGAATCTCTGGTAACTTGACCTACTCTAAACTTACCGTAAAAAACCTCTGGCTAGAAATGCATGCACTTAAAGCCACTCAGTAGTGTAAGTTGGTACAGATTTTCTGGAGGACAGTCTGATAGAGTTATCAACATTTTAAATGTGTATAAGTTTTGAGCCAGTAATTCCCTCTCTCGGAACTTGTCCTAAGGAAATAATCATCCAGATGTGCAAAGATGGCTGTAGGAGAATGGTCACTCTAGCAATGTTTATAATATGAAAACAATGTCCTTTCATAGGACATTGGCTCAAGAAACTGTGTGTTCGTGGAATGGAATAGAGTTCTCCCTTTATAAGGGCGAGGGAGACCTATGTGTATTTATCCTAGTCTATTCAGGCTGCTATAACAATACCTTAAACTAGGTGACTTATAAACAATAGAAATTTATTTCTCACAGTTATGAAGGCTCGGAAGCTCAGGATCAAGGTGCCACCAGATTGAGTATCTGATGAGAGCTTGCTTCCTGGTTCATAGACAGTCATCATCACACTGTGTCCTCACATGGTGGAAAGGGACCAGGAATCTCTCTGGAGTCTCTTTTACAAGGGCACTAATCCCATTCATGAGGGCTCCACCCTCATCACCTAAAGGGACCTCCCAAAGTCCCCTCCTTCTAACACTATCACATTGGGGGTTAGGTTTCAGCATGTGAATTTTAGGGAGACACAGACATTCAGTCTATAGCAGTGTTTATGTGGGAAAATGAGTATGCTGCTATTTTAGAGTGGGGAGAGGAGGGAGAAGGGCAAGTTAACTGCACACTGTGTAAAACGTTCCCATTTTCGTAAAAATATCTTTTCTCTGTGAAAAGGCATCACCGAGTCTGAAAGAGTTCATTCCACAGTTTGAGCAGCAGTTTACATCTGGAGCTGAGATTATGGGGAAAACTTTCTTTTTCTGCACTTGAGTTTTTTTGTTTTTTTTTAAAGATATGTACCCTTCCAAGCATATTTATTTTAAAGCCCTTTTCAGATTGCCCCATTAACTTAAGCAGCTCATCCATGACTTTTCCTGTTTGTTGAGTCTGTATTCTGCCTTTGAGGGTGCTGTCTTTCCTCCCGTGGCTCCTAATTCTTGCTGGTTATTTGCCAAGGGGGAGTTATCTCGGGGACTATGCATGCCTTGGGTTGTGGAGGCCATTTGGTGAGGTGCTTTTGTAGTCTTTGTGCTGCTGAAGCAAGCACTGATGAGGTGCTTTTGTGTTTGTCCCTTCCTGAACTTTCTGGGATGTAACAGTTTTGACCAGGTGTTTAATTATGTTTCAATTTGATGTTCTCTTTGCTGACTGACTATACAAATCAAGTCCCCCCAGATGTGCTCTCCCATCTGCAGGCTTCACGCAGGAACCTGGTTCTAGCACGCTATCATGCCTGTGGGTTCTGCCACTTTTGGTCTGGCCAAGTTGGGCTTTGAAACCAATCCCTCTTCCAGATCTCCAGCAGGCATACTGTGCTTCAATCCTCCTCATTGCTGTGGGCTCCTGGCACCTAGAGATGTCTCTTTGGCCTTATATAAATTTGAAAATATATTTTCTAATATCTTTAAGTTTTTAGAGCCAGAGAGGGGATTGTATAGCACAAGTTTAATCTACCGTCTTGACCCTGAAATTTACATTGCTTTCATAGTTAAAAAATATCTCTATCGCTACATATCTTTGGAAAAATCATCCTTTTTGTTTCTTTATCTTAAATGTGATTTGGCACCCTTGGCCCCAGTTACTCTAAAGACTAGGGCCCTGATTCCAGAAAGAGGTTATCGGTGCTATGAGTTGCCGTCAGCTCTTATAGACAAAAGAGAAATCAATAGAGAACCAAGCTCACTTTGTTTTTTTGTTTGCTTTTTTTTTTTTGGCTGCACCGCATGGCATGAGGGATCTTAGTTCCCCAACCAGGGATCGAACCCGTGCCCCCCACTGCAGTGGAAGTACAGAGTCTTTACCACTGGACCGCCAGGGAGCTGGACCCCCGAGCTCACTTTTAAGCCTATTATTAGGTAGCATAGAGTCTAGTTGGAAAAAAAAAAAAAAGAAAGAAACAGATCCAATTGAATTGTGGATTTGCAAAAGCGATTTACCATTGGGAGTGCTAAATGCCGGTGAGGACTTAGGAATTCAGAGAGTATGCATGCCATACCACAGCTGCAGTTATAAGTTCAAAATGCAAAAACATGTTGACTTAGCTTTACAGGTGGATACCAGGCAAGAGATAGTACGGATAGCATTTCCTCTCATCGGGAGGGCCAGAAGGTATGAAGGTACACAGCTGCTTCTGTTCCTTCACCCACACAGGGGTACCTACAACTGCTACAGATGAGAGCCAAGGTGAGGATGAGTTTCCTTGACTCAGAGAAGGCACAGCCTCTTTTTCCCACCATTCTTTTTACCATTCTAGTCATGTGGGCCCAAGGCTATCTCACAGGTCCTGTAGACCAGGTGTGGTCCACATAGCAGTTTTCAAGGAAGCAGCGCTGTGAGCCCCTGGGGTCCTTCCCGGACAGGCCTGAGGTTAATGAACCCTTCCTTCCAGAGCAGTAGGCATGGGGCTGCCAGAGGGTAGGTACTCCAGGAGAGGAAGAAATGCACCTATGCTGTGAAATACGGGTAACATTCAGATATGCAGTAGTGAGAATGGAAGGCGTCCTTAGCAATGGTGTGACCACAGACATTTTCAGGTGCTCTCGGCAACAGTCTCCTTGAGTCCAGGTTTGTGTTGCGGAAGATGAGGTTGGAACAGTAGGTTGGGGCCCAGTCGTATGGGATTTGAATGCTAGGAGCGTAGATTTGTTTTCTATCTGCACCATCCAATATGGTAGCCACTAGCCATGTGTGGCTATTAAATCCATTAAAAATGAATAAAATGAAAAATTGTTTCCTTGGTCACACCAGCAAAATTTCAGGTGTTCTGCATGTGTCTAAGGATTACTGTCTTGGAAAGCACAGACATAGAACATCACAGAAAGTTCTGTTGGACAGGCTGCTCTGGTTTGTGGAAGCCATTGAAGTTTTCTGGGTATAGGAGTGAGTAAGATGAAAAGATGGAATTGTGTGATCTGACCCTTGTCCTTGGGCCTGGGGGCACATGTGCTTCAATCATGAGAAAAATGTGGAAAGGGGAGTCTGTTTTGAAAGTGATATCCCTAAATGCTCTGATGGTTGGAATTTGAGTTTCCATGGCAACTCAGGCTATGGAATAAGACCAGCCCATCAGCAAACAGTATCCTGGCTGTTCACCTTGGAATTCTGGAATGTGTCCTCACAAGTGGCCTAAATACAGCATTGCGAAACTAGAAACTCTTCACTTCTAGACTTGCTTTTCTAGGTGCTTATGAGAAAACTTACCCTGTGTTTTCATGCCTATGAAATAAGGGTTTCATAAGGTTAATCTTTATTTTTTCTTGCCAGCAATGTTAATTCACCAGAGCCTGTAAAGTGGTGAATCAGAGTAATGATCAAGAGTCTTGGTGGCTTTTTGTGTGTCCCTCTTATATGTGTCACTGCCCCCTTTTTATTTATAAAATCTCTGTTTTGCAGCTGAGAAAACAAAGAATTTGAATGGCTTGCCAAAACTTAGTTTCTGGCTAAAAATTGGAGGAAGATGAAATTCACATCTAAGTACAATGACCCTGAAACCATGATTTTTTTCACTCCTTTAACATTAAATGTACAAATGATTTATTTATTTGAAAAGAAAATATAATCTGATATACTGAGAATCTGGCCAACTAGGTGAAAGAAGAGGTTAAAACGCTGCCTGTATTCTTCCTTTCTTGCATAGAAACACAGCAGATCTTTATTGCTGTATTACATAAGGGAGAAGCAGCGCCAGCATCCAAAACAGTGAATAATTGCCTGCATTTGGCTTTGGGATGCATTCTGTGAATCTTTGGCAGCAGATAGCCTTTTCTCATTAGGCTAATATTAGATTTAGTTTGTGTTTCTTTGGCATTGAGTTAAAGGAGCTGGCCTGGAATTTTGTGTTGGAGGCAGGAGGAGGAGAAAGCCTGGTGCTTTGGGTAAGTCACAGGTGGATAAATGAGAGTTGACTGGAGGGCCGCTGGTGGACGTTTGTAAGAGTGGGCAGGAAGCAGTAATCTGGGATTGAAATGGAAAGTTCAAAGAATTTTGACTTGGGTTAAAGATGAAGGGTGGATTGTACTTAACCTTGATCAAATTACATGGCTCAGCTGTCTCTGAGAAGGTCTGTAGTAATTTGGGGATAGAATGATCTAATTCTTGGCTCTCTGTATTTCTTGGCTTGGGGATCAAGAGTGTCTCCAAAAGAAGCTGCCAACCCAATATAATGTCACCAATGATAGGAAAGGACATAATGCATGGGAAACATAATGAGCACATCCTTAGTTAAGAATTGTCAGGGGTCAGAACAAGAGACAAGCCAGAATGACTTCATGCTATGTGAGTTCAGCTCCCCTCAACCCACCCCATATATGCACTGGGCACTTGGAAAGAAAGAAACTACAGTTAACCGATATTTGAAAAGGTAAGCATTTATTACCAAAGTGTTGAGCTCTGAAAAGTGTAACAGTACAGCATGTATTTGAGCCACCGTTTCATGGTACAATCAACCAAGAAGGAACCTTAGGGAACATCTGACTACCTGATTTATTTCATAGGTGAGGATGAGAATATATGGCTTCTCCAAAATCTTGAAGCTAGTAGTGGCATAGCCTAGCCTAAAACATAGTAATTCTGATCCATGGCCACTGCTTTCCACTCTGTTGTGCTGACAAATCTTATACAAAACAATAAGTGCCTGCAGCCATTTGGTTAATATTCCTTTTCTTGTGTACCAGGACTGTAGTACGTGCCGTTTGAAGATGCAAAATGGAAAGTTGCATCAGGGGAGGTGGAACCCCTATCAGTGGGTGGATCAGAGCCCAGTTACAATTCCATCGACAGTTTTGACACAGAGAAGATAGGCCTCTGGAAGAAGGCATTTGAGCTCTAAGCGTGGCTTGTCTGGTAGCACTCTGCCCAAATGCTTTTCTCTTCCAGCCTGAAATGCTGGAGATCAATATGTAAACCTTTCAACCATGGCAGCAGTTAGAATCATAACAGTCAGAACTGATAGAGAGATTTCAGAATTGTATGCATCTATGTAAAGGCAAGGGTATAATTTGTACCTAAGAAAGAGACAGACATAGGTGGCACACAGGACAGCAGTGAGCTTCTTCTGTAGTTGTGTTGAAAAGACTCCCAGTCCTTGATGGGTGATGCTGGAAAAGCCAAGAGGTATCTAAAAGCCCTGGTCAACTCAGCTGAGTGAAGAACTCAAGAAGCAGATAAAGTAGAACTTGAGAGAGAAGCTTGAGGCCGAGTAAGATGAACGGCAGAAGGTGGTGGAAGAAAGCAGGGTTGGGCCTTTGCTCACACAGCTAGAAGGCTGATGCTAGCTCCTGGTGAGGGGCACTGTCGTTCAACAGGCACACACCATCTCTGAGCATATAGTGTCACCCTCTTTCTCTCTACATACACACCAGATGCTAAAACGTTTTATAAAATCCATATTATTAAGATTTTTAAGTGTATCTTTGCTTTCCCTGGTATCCTATGTCATAGTTGCTGTTGAACTATGAAGACTTGGACTCAGGTGACCGTTTAGAACAGGGGTGTGCAAACTTTTGCTGTCAAGGGCCAGATAGTAAATGGCTCTGCGTGGTGGATGTTGCAGTCCCCACGTGACTTTGAGGAAGTGGATGCATTTCACTGAGACGCTTACAGGGGGACCTGTGGTTTAGATGCACATCTTCACTGCTCCACATTGGCTCGGCTGTGCCGCAGCCGATGGGAGGAGCTGGGCCGCTCAGCTTTAGACACTGCACACCCAGCATTCTGGAGCAATGTTGGGGGAGGGTGAGAGGTGGACAGGGTACTTGAAATAATTTTTTAAAAACACCTTGCTTTCTCTTCTTTCTTCTCTATAAATATACAAATGGCTACTGCTTATGTTCTATTTGGATATAAACTGCCAAAAGTTAATAGTTGTGAAGGGAAAAAAACACGGTAATAAGTAATACAGCATTTTAAACTGCCCTGGCATCACTCTTACCTTGAGAAAAAGAGAGTATTCCATTATGTAAAAAAAAAAAAAAAAAAATGCGAATTGCACAGCCAGTTCTGTTGTTTAGAGATCGATTATTCATCAGCACGTTGTGTTCAGTCATTCTACCCCCACTGCGTATTCTGAAGTCCACACGTGTTCCACCTCCACTGCCATCACCCGGGTCGACCTCATCATCTCTTAACTGGCTTCCACTTCACTCCTGCCCTCCTGTGATCCGTTCCCCACACGGTGGTCTTGAATCAAAGGATACCACTCACCAGCTTAGCGTCCTTAATGGTTTTTCCTAGCACTTAAAGTGAAAATCCAGACTCATTCCCACGGTAGGAACCCAAGATACTTGGGCCGTGCTTGACCTCCCTAATCCCACCTCACATCAGGCTTTCCTCTGGTTGTCTGAGCCCCAGACATACCTGTCTTTCTATTTCTCGAATATACCAAGGTCATGCTCTCTTGAGCGCATTCATACTTGCCATCCAGTCTGCCTGTATTTGCCCCGTTGATCATTGCACCACTGGTTCCTTGTCACGTAGGTCTCAGTCAGATGTCCCTCTGCAGAGAAACCTGACCACTCCAGTCACACTGTCTGACATCACTGTTCGTCCTCCATAGAGCTTCTTCCTGTCTGAAATCATCCTATTTATTTTGTGTCTCCAGTAAAATGTAGACTTCTTGAGAGCAGTGATCTTGACTATCTTGTTCACTGCTACAGCATCAGTGAGTGCCTGCTACAGGGTGCAGCCCATCATAAAGAATACACTTTTGATTTGATAAATGAAATTAGTTGATGTGACCCAGAAGTCCCTTGCCTCTGGGTCTTCCTTTCTTTTGCCTCATAGTTATTTCATTATCTTTAACCTCTCTACAAGCAAGCAGGAGGATACATCTTGCTGGATCCCATAACAATTAATGGCAGGGAATGCTTTTCTGGAAGGTGGGTGCAAGTGGAACATTGTCCACAGGATGAGCAAGGGATACTTCCATAGCTACTCCAATACCCTTCATCCTCAAAGTCTAGGTTGTCCCTTAGACTAGGCAAATACCTGTTTGTAGTCTGTGGTAGGCATTCCAAACTTCACTTAGGCCAAGAGTCTCCAACCTGCAGATGAGGACCAGTGATCTCTCTGCTATCTCCAGGGTTGGCCAAGATTTCAGATGGCGAGGTTCCTTCACCCCCACCCTTAGCTCTTCACCATCCTCAGTGTATGCATCAGCTGACTCCCCTGATTTCTACCCCATTTCCTTGAAGTCAAAACTTGAAGGTAATAGAGAGCAGCAGCTTCTCCTTAAATGACCAGGAACTCCTGACTTAAATTGAAAATCAGACCACCAGGTACCAAGCAACACCTAAAACATTATTGCCAGGGATTTATGAATTAGAAATAGTTTTCAAATGTTGCTTTCACATGTGACCATACATCTCTACTAATAGTCTGCTTGAGCTGCTGTAACAAAATTCCATAGATTAGGTAGCTTCTATAATAGACATGTGTTTCTCACAGTTCTGTAGGCTGGGGAGTCCAAGATCAAGGTACCAGCCAATTTGGTTCCTGACTTGCTGATGGAAACCTTCTGCCTGTGTCCTCACATGGTGGAGAGAAAGTGAGCTCTAGTCTCTCTTCCCCTTCTTAAAAGGACACTCCTCCTATCATGGGGCCGCCCCCTCATGACCTTATCTAAATCTAAGCATCTCCCAAAGGCCCTATCTCCACATACCACCACATTGAGGGTTAGGGCTTCAACATACGAATTTGGGAGGGGCCACAAACATTTGGTCCAGAATATATACCAAATATGCATTTTGGCCAAATGGCTGAGTGTTCAGTCACTATTTGGCTGAAGTGGAATATTATCATCATAGAAGGAATGTCTATCATACAAGGATAAACCTGAAATATTAGGAAGAATACCTATTTATTACAACTTAAAGTTATACCAAGCAGATTTTTTTTAAAAATTGGCATGTAGTGCAGTGTAATAATTCCTCAGAGCCGTCGGCTCCTGTGGTTTTTATATTGCACATTTATGATACTGAAAATATACCCTTTCAACTGAGGTCAGTGAAGGAGCAACATACATTCTGGTCCAGCTCTGCCACTACAGGGTCGTGCTAATGGTGATATTCCCAAGTCATTAAGCCTTCATCCTCTCCGATGATAACTGACCGAAATAAAGACTTCAACTCTTGGACTTGCCATCTTAGTTGAAGCTCATGAGGCAATTTCATTGAAACAATCCCATAAACTAAAGCTTTGGGCTGTATTTTTATTTTATAAGTTTATTTATTTTTGACTGCATTGGGTCTTCATTGCTGTGCACGGGCTTTCTCTAGTTGTGGCGAGCGGGGGCTACTCTTTGTTGCAGTAAGCAGGCTTCTCATTGCGGTGGCTTCTCTTGCTGCGGAGCTCGGGCTCTAGGTGCACAGGCTTCAGTAGTTGTGGCACACAAGCTCAGTAGTTGTGGTGCATGGGCTTAGTTGCTCCGCGGCCTGTGGGATCTTCCCAGACCAGGGCTCGAACCTGCGTCCCCTGCATTGGCAGGCGGATTCTTAACCACTGCGCCACCAGCGAAATCCCTGGGCTGTATTTAAAGAAGATGCTTTTTAAAAATTCTCAAGATCAAGCTGAATTTTGTTGCCATCCCTGTGGTTTTCTTTCTTCAAAGATGTTTTCACAATATTCATTGTAAAAACATGGTTTTCAGTTCAGCCAGAATGATCTTGTGAATGTGCCCGTCAGATCATGTTGTTCCTTTGCTCAGACTCCTCTCATCACTCACCATTTTCCTCAAATTAAAAGCCAAAGTCCTTTGGTGCCCTCCCAGGCCCAGCATGAGCTGTTCCCTGGCAAGTCACTCGTGTCATCTGCTGCTATACTCTTCCATGTTCAGGCTGCTCCTGGATTAAACCAGATATCTTCCCACCTCAGAGCCCTTGCACTGCCTGTTCCCTCTGCCTGCGATGTCTTTTTCTCAGGATGCACAAGGCTCACTCCTTCATCTTCTTCAAATCTTTGCTCACACATAACCTCAGGGAGGTTTACTGGGCTGTTGTATCAATAATTAAATAATGACCTCTTTTCCGGTGCCTCTGATCCCCGGCTCTTTTGTTATTCCCACTCAACCTACCCATCACTTTCTAAAGCAGTGTATCATCTCCTTATCTATTACGTGTATTATTATTTTATGTCATCCATCTGAGTGTAAACTATGTGAGGGCAGGGACCTGATTTGTTTTTTGATCTATCCCTAAGACTACTAACCATACTTGACACTTCATAGGGGCACAATTATTTGTTGTTTAAATGAATTCTTGTAATCAATGTGCATTTAATGTTCACCTGGCTGATAAACTTTTAATATAAAAACAAACCAGGAGATTTTCAAGTTACATGTAAAACGCCTACTTTTATTGGAAAGGGAATTTTCACATAGCACTAGTAAGCCTGAAGAAACATCCCTATCTGTGTTACTAGCAGTGCTATGATGATCAGATGTGTAAGTAACCTACGTGATCAAATGATCATTAATTGTGCACAAGGTCAAGGTTGCCAAAAATAGAGCTGAAATGGCATTTGGCTACTTGGCCTGCCAAAAACCAAGGCTGAAGCCAAATCCTAATAGAATTTTGGCCAAATGCCACAACCAAAGCTGAACTCCATTGCCTCCCTGTTCTTTATGTAATTAAGCAGCTTAGCTCCTAAATGCTCTCATGTCTGACTTGCCCATTGTGTAATCTGGTTTTGGGGAGAAATCTGATACCAGCCTTTTCTCCTGTTGTACTAAATAGACAAAAAAGGGTTAGCGCTATACATGCCTGGATAGTAGTAACTTCTTGGAGGTAGCCAGAACTGTAACAAACAAACAGGAGAGAGAAAGGCATCAAAGTTTGGATTTGTTATCAGGCAGAACGTTTTTATAGAGGATATGCACTTTCACGATTTTGATTGCTCCTTACATAACAGTAAAGAACATGGACTCTGGGACTTAGTGTGCAGTCCCTATTCTACCCTGCTACATGCTAGCTGTATAACCTGGGGCTAATTTCTTGTCCTTCCTCTGTCTCAGTGTCTTCATCTGTAGGGGTAATCATAGTATCTACCTCATTGGGTGGTTGGTAGTATCATTGGAATTTATATATAAAGTGCTCAAAACGACTCCTGGCATATAGTAAGCATGCTGTTAAGTTTGCTACTATCATTGTTCTTAATATCATCATTATTGTCAGAAAATATTTTGGCAAGATGGATTAGAGAAAATGCTTTTTTTTTTTTTCCAGCAGAGGTTTCGAATTGGCTGCCTGCAGCCATATTGGGTCTACCAACACGTTTGTTTGCCCACACGAACTTAAGTTTTAAATGAATTCTTCAGCAGTGGAAAACCCCTGAAGTTCTTCATTTGAATGCTTCAGATTTCCCACTTCACTTGAAAATTTTTTAAAAATCTGGAAATGATAAGCCTAAATTGGTACCAGCTGGAGTTGTCAGCAGCTGCCCCTTTTAGACGAGCAGTCTCTCCACTTTGGTTCGGTCTATGCCTGGCCCTCTTCACTCATGATGTTTCCTGCTAGGCTTCTATAGGGAGTTTAGTTTGTGACCTTCAGGGTACAGGATGCTGACATAGTATAAAAAGTATAGTTAACCCTCTCTTATTTAGTGAGAATGGCTTTTATCTCCTTAAAATGCACATATCATTCAACATTCAAAGTATCTATTAGAGCTCTTATTCTGGTGATACCTATATTGAATAAGACAGAAGTAGAAACTGGGTCTCAAATATGTGCTATGATACAAGTTCTAATATATATTTGGAAGGAAACCAACCACAGTCCGAGAAACTGAGGTAGAAAATAAAGTTGGAGTAGAGGATTGGGGAGGGAAGGAAAAAAGGGAGGAAGGTTGCTTTCTGAAATGAAATCTACATGTTGGAAAGGAGCAGCCTTGCCAAAAGATGGGACAGCTTGTGCAAGGACCCTGAAGTAGAGAAGAATGTCTCCTGCTGAGGAATGGATAGAGACCAATGTGGCAGGTGTACAAATGGCTCAAGATGATATTGGAGAGATCCTGTGGATCTGCCTGAATTTTATACTTAGTTCAATAGAGAAATCCATGGAAGGTTTCAGATAGGGGAGGGGCTTACAAAGAGAAGATCCTAGCTGCTTCTCAGAGGGTTTGTTAGAAGAGAGCAGGAGGAGAAACAGGGAGACTAGGAAGTGGATACTGCAGTTGATGGAGGTGAGAGATGGTGTCTTGGGCCAGGGTGATACCAGTAGAAGTGGAGAGAAGTGGGCAAACTTGAAGTTTATTTTGAAGACAGAAGTGGTAAGATGTGATTAGGTGTAACCCAGGAGGCAAAGGGGGGAATCGAGGATGACTCCGAAGTCCCTGGTTTGAGCAGATACCTGGACATTGGTGTTATTTAGTAAGATGGAGAAAAATGGCAAGGAGGGGAGGATGTTAAAAGGGGAAGATTTGAGGTGAAATCAGAAGTTTCATTTTGACCATATTTTATGACTTTTCAGTTACATCCCAGAGAAGGTGTCAGGTAAGCCATTAAACTTTCAAATCCAGGTTTCCAAGGGAGGTCTCGGCTACAGCTATAGATCAGCGGTCACATCTGTCACACTGTGGTGTGTACCTGTGTGTGTGTGTGTGTTGGTGGGGGGGGGGGTTACCAAATATGTAGAAACCAAAGGATTTTTTCATTGGTCCTTACCTCTGGGAGGTTGTATCTCTGGTTTCCCTGCCTCTGCTGCTGCTGCTACTACTTTGATTGTTATCCTTGCCATGTTATTGAACTTTGAGCCTAAGTACTAGGCTGTTCAGTTTGGAGGGTAATGACATAGCATGAAAGCACTTGGGTAGAAATAGCTCATCTTAACTTTTTTCTTTTCAGCCTCATGTTTTTTACCCCCACCCCCACCCCGCCCTGCAACTGACAATCATATTTGCCTACTGTTAACTGTTTTACACATTTGGTGAAAAGAAGCCAGTGCATTGCATGGCCATTTGGGAAAAGGGAGGAGTAGGGTTGTTGGGATGAGTAGCTGATAGTTTTTAAGCTTTGAAGCCTTATTAACTTTCTGTAGGGATATGAGGGTGTCTCTGCTGTTTATTAGTGCTGTCATCATAGTTGTCCCTTGTGTTCACTACCATCCACTTCTCTCCTCCTGGGCTCCTGGAAGACTGCACTTCCCAATCTCCCAGAATGCCTAGTTCTAGATGGTGGCCTGTGAGAGAAACACGCTGCCCTAACGGGCTGGGGCAGCAAAAACCCTGGTGCAAACTTCCAACTCCCTCTTCCCTTTTGGGGAGTATGATGGCCACATGCTCAGATGGCAGAGCACAGAGTCAAAGGAACTTTGATCACCAAGTCACAGCGTAGAGGACAATTGCCCAGGAGCTGACTTGGCACTGACTTTGTATAAGCAAGAAATAAACTTTCATTATGTCCGAAGGTGTGAGGAATGTTTGTTACTGCAGCATAAGCTTAGCCTAATCAGTTTAATCCAGGTGGCATCTGGGAACCATGCAGTAATGTTTGCCCAAAACCTAAGCTCCTCACAGGCAGGCATCTTGTTGAACTTCAAGCCAAGTGCAACCCCTGACAAAGATGGGTGTGCTTGGGCTTCCCTGGTGGCGCAGTGGTTGAGAATCTGCCTGCCAATGCAGGGGACGCGGGTTCGGGCCCTGGTCTGGGAGGATCCCACATGCCACGGAGCGGCTGGGCCTGTGAGCCACAACTACTGAGCCTGCACGTCTGGAACCTGTGCTCCGCAACAAGAGAGGCCGCGAGAGTGAGAGGCCCGCGCACCGCGATGAAGAGTGACCCCCCCCCCAACTTGCCGCAACTAGAGAAAGCCCTCGCACAGAAACGAAGACCCAACACAGCCAAAAATAAATAAATTAATAAATAAAAATTAAAATGGAGATTTCTTTAAAAAAAAAAAAAAAAAGATGGGTGTGCTTAACTAATACTCAGTATCAATCATGACTTTTCTTCTCAACAGATGGAGATTATCAGTGCCCTTTTCATTCTGAACTACTGAACTAACATTAAACTGCTATTTGAAGATTTTAAAGCTTTTTCCCTGGGGTCCCAGCAATTGTTACCAATGTCAGGACATTATAGTGCCCCGTTTTGTGTTTGTCTGTAATTGACAGCAGTTAGCTTCTGATC
The DNA here is from genome assembly GCF_028023285.1 of Balaenoptera ricei. NCBI lineage: Eukaryota > Metazoa > Chordata > Mammalia > Artiodactyla > Balaenopteridae > Balaenoptera > Balaenoptera ricei. Next base: position 20,404,168 of record NC_082655.1, read on the forward strand.
CCATCTCATTTTGATGCTGTGATTTCCTTTAGCTCATGTTTTTTTCTAGAATGTATCACTAAGTGCTCAGTACTTGTAACCGGTCTACATTATTGGCTTTAATTTAGAGACGAAGGTTGTTTTCTCCATTGTTATTTGTGTGTGTGCCTCTTGTGTGTGTGTATGTGGTTTCATCCGCTTAAGCAATTATTTAGTTTTGGAGATGCTGACCTCTTTTTCCTTCCAGAATGCAATATGGGTTGTGTCTCTTACCACTTACACATCGACTTTAAGACACAAATGCTTCTCCATGAATGACTCTTTTCCCTCTTGGGCTTACTTGGCTAATATTTATCAGCAACATCTGGGGTTTAGCCCAGTGAAGTTATTTACAGCAGTGCATATTAGTGCACTTCTCTGAGTCATGGCAGTTGCTAGCCAACTCTGCCATTTTGTTGACGATGGTCCCCAGTGGAACCCCAAGATTTGCAGCTTTTTCTCAGGAAGCAGAAGGCTTGTGTGCCTTGATGGAAAATCCAGAAAACATAGGGAGAAGGAGTGGTCATAATAAGCATGGACGTTAGGAATCATCCAGCCTTTTCGTTTTACTGGTGAGAAAATTGATGGGCAAAGAAGAGGGATGCTCCAAAGAAGACACACAGATGGCCACGAAGCACATGAACAGCTGCTCAACATCACTAATCGTTAGAGAAATGCACATCAAAACTACAATGAGGTATCACCTCACGCCGGTTAGAATGGGCATCATCAGAAAATCTACAAACAGCAAATGCTGGAGAGGGTGTGGAGAAAAGGGAACCCTCTTGCACTGTTGGTGGGAATGTAAATTGATACAGCCACTATGGAGAACAGTATGGAGGTTCCTTAAAAAACTAAAAATAGAATTATTATATGACCCAGCAATCCCACTACTGGGCATATACCCAGAGAAAACCATAATTCAAAATGACACATGCACCCCAATGTTCTCATTGCAGCACTACTTACAATAGCCAGGTCATGGAAGCAACCTAAATGCCCATCGACATACGAATGGATAAAGAAGATGTGGTACATGTATACAGTGGACTATTAACTCAGCCATAAAAAGGAACAAAATTGGGCCATTTGTAGAGACATGGATGGACCTAGAGTCTGTCATACAGAGTGAAGTAAGTCAGAAAGAGGAAAACAAATACCGTATATTAACGCATATATATGGAATCTAGAACAATGGTACAGATGAACCGGTTTGCAAGGCAGAAATAGACACAGATGTAGAGAACAAACGTATGGACCCCAAGGGGGGAAAGAGGTGGGGGGCGGTGTGTGTGGCGGTGGTGGTGGTGGGATGACCTGGGAGATGGGGATTGACATGTATACACTAATAGGTATAAAGTAGATAACTAATAAGAACCTGCTGTATAAAAAATTAATTAAATTAAAAAAAAAGAGGGATGACTTGCAGAAGCCTGCAAAAAATAAGTTATAGAGATGCAAGTAGCAGTCAGGTCTTTTGCACCCAATGAAGAAAATGTTTAATCCAAATGTTTATGGGAAAGAAGGTTTCTTTGTTCACAGATCATTTTTAGATTTTATTTCAGGGAAGAAAAATATGAGAAAGTTCGAGTTGTATAGGGGTTGGTTATTTTCATCATTTTAAGGGTTTCTCCACTTTCTTCCTGGAGAGGATCTCCTTGGAGCCATCCCTTGGTTAGAGCAGGGCGGGAAATTGCCTTCAGCTTTATGCTCTGGGCTTGGATGGTGATGGCTGCTAATGAGAATGGAATGAAATTTGCAGCAACAGGGATGGACTTGGAGGGTATTATGCTAAGTGAAATAAGCAGACAGAGAAAGACAAATACTGTATGTTATCACTTATATGTGGAATCTAAAAAATAAAACAAGCTAGTGAATATATATAACACAAATGAAAAAGACTCATAGAAACCACAGTCTAGTTGTTACCAGTGAGGAGAGGGGCAAAATAGAGGTAGGGGATTAAGAGGTACAAACTACTATGTATGAAATGAACTACAAAGATAAATTTATCCCATTACAAATATCAAGAAATGCTAGATGAAATATAACAGAAATCCTAATCAATACCTGGCAGAGCTTCTAAGCAGGGTAAAGGAAATCACCAGATGCTAGAAACAAGAAGGGGACTAAAAACCAGGAGGTGAGAATCTGGGGCGGGGGGGTCATTGTGATGCCCTTGGTTGAAGGTTGACACTTGGGTTTTAAAACTCGTGGAGTTAAGAAGTGAGAGAGTCGGAACTGCTCCCCCCACATAGAATAAGAATGCTGAAAAGGCTGTGTTCTCTGAGCAAGAATGGTCTCAAGAGTCTTCCCACTAGTACAAGAAAGCGAAAGGAAGTGTATCTGTCTTCAGCTGGGTTCTGGTTAGGGAAAGAAGAGTCTTCCTAGAAAAACTTGAATTTATGTACCTGACTTCCTGTGAATTTGGAATTTATATTTGTAATTCCCATGTGTTCCAGGAGCTGAAAGCTGAGAAATTAATTCCCAAATTAGTTTTGTGCCAGTAATAGCCTTGGGACAAGTCCCAGAACCAAAATCTACTCTGGAGGGAGTTTTTGAGATATTAGGGAATCAATAAATAAGTCTCCTCCCAACTATAATTTAGTTGGGACCCAACTAAATTATAGTCAGGCAGATGTCAATTGGAAATTCACCCTGTTCCTGACACATCGGGTTGGATAGCGTGCAGTATGAACTTGCTAGTACTTCACTCTCAAACCTGATCAACTTCTTCATTGAGTCTTAGCTCAGTTTCACAATTGCTGATCACCCACATGGAACAGACCATTTACAGCAATCTCCCCAAAGATTGTGTGTGGTCTAGCAGTCATCCTTGTCACCATATAATGATAGAAGGAACAATTCCCTAGTAGTATGGAAGTTGCATGCACCTAATAAAATAGCCTCAAAATAGATAAATAAATTGGAGAAATTGACAAATTCACAGTCATAGAAGGAAGTTTTAACTTTTCTTAGTAATTGAGACCCTAGGTGGACCAGTATTAGAAAGGATATAGAAAATATGAACAACCCAGTAAAGAATCTTGATGTAGTAGAGTTAGTAGCTTGGGCTAACAAGGAATACACATTCTATTCGTACATACAAGCCAGTAAGCTACAGCTGACAAAATTAAAGGTGCACATGCTATAACAGAGATTACGTCTTACATCCTTGTATAGAAACTGATTTGTGAAAGGACATTTACATAAATGTTAATTACAGGATTATTTATAATACAAAAAATAAGAACCTAAATAATCAGAAGACCAGCTAAATGAATTGTTCATACAAGGAATACTAAACATAATTTTAAATGATTGGACTGGAGTTATCTGACTCAAAATGCGTAGGTCTCATAAATGTGAGTAGCAATCAAATTGTAGAGTAATATATGCAGCATGATGACATCAATATTAAGTATAAAAATGTAAAAAATATATTTGTGGGTACATAAATCATTGCCAACTGGTAAATGACATGTATACATACTGGAGGAAGCAAGGGAGGGGAACAGGTTTCACAAAGGTGCTTTTGACTGTCCTTGAAATTTTTTGTTGTTAAAAACGATTCTAAAAAAAAAAAAACCAATTCTAGAAGACTATGCTTAGGGGTATGGGAGTGACGTTTTCAAAGGGAGGAATGTTGGATCTTTGAAAATATTAAAAAATCATACTCTGAATGGAATTGTTTCCCCGTTAAATCTTTAACATTTCCCCATAAGGTGATTGGTAGGTAGATTTCTATTCCCCCCGTTTTAAAGATAAGAATACTGGTGAGGCCCAAGAGTGAGGACCCCAAATCTGAATTTTATACCTTTGGCTCAGTGCTCTGTCCATAATTATTTTACTCTGACATTTTCTAGTTCCCCATTCTCAGGATGTGATTTCATCATTTTTTTTTCTAAGCCACTTTAGTAGAACGTAACTAATGACTAGGTACTCACTAGAAATCACCAAATATCAAGGATTGGTAATTGTGCCCCCAAAATCATTTAAAAATCACTTTAATATGTAGTGAGTTGACACAACGCTCAAGGATCCAGTCATACCCATTGCCCAATTTCATGTTGCAATGAGAAGGGGGCTGCATTGGTTGTGGCCAAGCTAATTACCATATAATAAACATTTTCTTATGGTTTGTTTCTCTGTTCAGGAAATGTAATGGTAAGCACATAACAGAGCTGGTTTGCAGTTCATTGGCACAATATGTTATTTAGTCGGATGGGAGAGATGTACAGTGTGCTGATTTGCAGGGTAGAAGAGACGGCTAATTTAAATTTTATGATATTAATATTTTTGAATATTGGTTGTAGAATTCATTAAGTTGTTTGATTCATTAAGAAAAGACTTTATATCTAGTGTCCGTGTGGTAGTGTGGAGGAAGACGTTTGTTGTTGTATGTCTATAATGCAAAGAGATGCACTAGAAGAAACCCAGCTGGCTTCATTGGGACTGGGGCGGGGGAATGAAGAGGAGGAATACTGTTGTTTTAGGGAATTTAGTATATTTGTTTTCTGGCACCCACTCAAAGAGAGAGAAATACTGTAAGCAAACTGTGAAACTTGGGTAAGAATGTCTTAGTTGTTTCATTAGTGATTTAAACAAAACTAAGAATGGAAATCAAGTGTAAAGATAACATCAGGAAAGGAATTCTTCAGTGTGTGCCCTGAGAAAGTTGTAATTGAAACTAATTTATCATTAATTGATTTGTGTACTTGGTGGGTTGTGTATTTTGCTTTATTCTCACATTTGCCGTGTTAACAAACAACGGATGACTGTCGGCTCTTTTGCAGTTGTTGAATTAGTGATTACTTTTTTACCCAAATCCCTGATTGGTCATCTTTAGGTTTGAGTCTTCCTCTTGCAAATGCACAGACATGGAAAAATATGGTGTATTAGAGTTCTCTGGACAGAACCAATAGGTTATATAGCTACAGATCCATCCTCCCTCACATCTTCTACTTCCTACCTACCTCGGCATCTGCCTGCCTACCCACCCACACACCTAGAGACTGACTGGTTAAGGAAATCACTCATGATTGTGGGGCCTGACAAGTTCAAAATCCACAGGGCAGGTGGCAGGCTGGAAACTCAGGCAGGGTTTATGTATTGCAGTTTTGAGGCAGTATTTTTTCTTCTTTGGGAGACCTCAGTCTTTGCTCTTAGAGCCTTCAATCGATTGGATGAGGCCCACCTACATCAAGGAGAGTATATTAGGGTTCTCCAGAGAAACAGAACAGATAGGTCAGTTGTGTGTGTGTGTATACATATGCATACATATATGTGTGTATCCATATGACTGATATAAGGAATCAGCTCACACGATTATGGAGGGTGAGAAGTCACCAAATACCTGTAGTCGGCAAACTGGGGACCCAAGAGAGCTGATGGTATAGTTCCAGTCCAAAAGCTGGTGAGCTCAACACCCAAGAAGAGCCAGTGTTTCAGTTTGAGTCTAAAGGCAGGAAAAGACTGATGTCCCAGCTCAAAGCAGTCAGGTGGAAAAGGTTCCTTTTTACTCATGAGAGGGTCAGCTTGATTGTTCTACTCAGGCCTTCAGTTGATGCAACTAATTGCTTACATTAGGGAGGACAATCTGCTTTACTCAAGTCTACTGACTCAAATGTTAATCTCATCAAAAACACCCTCACAGGGCTTCCCTGATGGCACAGTGGTTAAGAATCCGCCTGCCAATGCAGGGAACACGGGTTTGAGCCCTGGTCCGGGAAGATCCCACATGCCGCGGAGCAACTAAGTCCGTGCGCCACAACTACTGAGCCTGTGCTCTAGAGCCCGCGAGCCACAACTACTGAGCCCGCGTGCCACAACTACTGAAGCCCGCACGCCTAGAGCCCATGCTCTGCAACAAGAGAAGCCACCGCAATGAGAAGCCCGTGCACCACAACGAAGAGTAGCCCCTGCTCGCCACAACTAGAGAAAGCCCATGCACAGCCACGAAGACCCAATGCAGCCAAAAATAAATACATACATTAAAAAAAAAAAAATGCCCTCACAGAAACAACTGGAATAATATTTGACCAAATATCTGGGCACCCGTGACTCAGTCAAGTTGACACATGAAATTAACCATTATATATGTTGTATTTTTTTTTTCGTTGTTAAGGTACTGGGACCACATTGTAAGTTATTAGGATACTAGGAAGGAAAAAAATAATGTATCCATTATCCCACTAGAACTTTTCTTTCAGTCTTTTTAGTAAAAGGGTATGTTTTAAAGTATTTTGAAAATATTTGTGAAAATACTTTGGATGTTTGAAAGCTCTTATCTCTTTCGCATATTTGTCCCAGTCATTGGAGCAGAAAGACTAAAATAGGCCCTGGGGCCCTGGATCTTTGTCCAACCTCTGCCACTCGCTGACTTCATCAGTTGAGAAAGAAAGAGAAATCCTCCTGAGCCTCAGTTTCCTTATCTATTTATGAATTGTTTGGGCTTGGAATCTCTAGTGACATTTTCAGCTTGAATATTTTATTAATCCAGGATTTCTTGCAGGGGGGTACATGACCCACTCTATTGCTGCATGCTCGAGGATCAGGGGTGGTGTACAGATGAACAATGCTCAGTTTAATAATTCAATATTTTATTGTGTGTTTGAACAAAATAGGATTTGCACCCAAAATCATGGTTTCCTGATTATTGTTGCTTAGGACAAGGTGAAAACTAACGAAGGCAATCATTTCAGTGAAAAATATTAAGAAAATACATGTTTTAGACTTACATGGGAAAACATTAGAAATGCTCCAAGCTTGGGCCATATACAATATACTGTATTAATCTATGAATCTAAGTTGATGTGCTATCATGATGATGCTTTTCAAAAGACCCAGAAAGACCACAGTTCTCATGGCAGAGAGCAGTGTAGATGGTTGTTTGACACTTTGCTCCACCTGCATGAGTATAACCTGCTGAGTACTGCGCCAGGTGCAAGGATCCCTGGACGAATGCATGAGGCTTTGGCCCTTGGTAGCTTATAATCTAGTGGGGTATCAGGAGTGTCAATGAGTCATTGTAACCCCATATCATGTCTGCAGTAGTGAAAGTAGGTACTAGGGACCAGGTTTGGGATAACAGAGGAAAGAGACCACCTCTGCCATGGGAACACCAGGGAAAGCCTCACTGCAGTCCTTCTCAACCTGGCTGACAAATTGGGGATGGGCATTTCAGGCACAGGCAGTAGGCTGTCTAGAGCAGGGGTCCCCAACCCCCGGCCTGTTAGGATCCGGACCCAGTAGGGGGTGAGCAGCGAGCTAGCGAGTGGCTGCCTGAAGCATCCCACCGGCCCGTCCGTGGAAAATTGTCTTCCGTGAAACCGGTCCCTGATGCCAAAAAGGTTGAGGACCGCTGGTCTAGAGGCTTCCAGCAGATTCTTGGGTGTTTTCTGAAACATATTTTCACATAGAAAGTGCTTGGAGAAAATACATTCTGGAATATTTGCTGTCTCTACACTTTCCTGTTACCTGGCTCAGGGCTTCTATTTTTTTTTTTTTTTTTTTTTTCTTTTTTAAACTCCTGAACGAGTCCTAAGTAAAAATCTGCATATCCTATAAACATTTTTTTTCAATATGGCTTTTGCCATTTTAAAAAAGGCATAGAGAAGAAAAATGATTTTCAGTGATCTTGGATGAGGGAAAACGTTGTATCCCTAATAAAATGCCTGAGTTTGCTTTTGTGTTCGCTGGGAGCCTACTGTAAAGCAAACCGATGTGGCCTTCTGTTCTGTTCCAGGCGCCAAGAGCTTGCTGGGCTGGGTTCCCACTGAGTCTGTGTAATGCATTCCTTCTGTCCCATCCCATATTGCAGAGCTGCTAAAGCTGATGACATCACCTTGGATGATAAAGCCATTCCCAAATGGGTTATGAGTTGAGCTGCCTAAATGGAGAGATTGGGTTGGGGGTGCAGAGGGGCTTGCCACTTAGTCCAACATTATAATTTCATTTGCCTTTTAAAAAAAAAAAATGCCCTCTGTAGAAATAGGAAAGATTACACATTTAAATTTGAAGTATTTTATAGGGCTAATTTATTGCTCCATTGCTGCCTGGGCCGCAAGCAGATCTGTTCATCTGTTCCCTTGACAGCCTGCTGACTTAAGTCTGCTTTCCCTCCCAGTGGGCCTCCTCTGGACACCTTGGGAGCTGATGGGAATCATATGGACAAAGTAGGTGTGGGCTGCTGGGAAGAATTGTTTGATGCACAGTTATTCTGGTTGAGAATTTTTCCCATCGGGGCTGGGATTTACAGAAACCTCTCTCCCTCCCACCCCTTGCTTTGAGAGCTCAGAGCTACTCATCACTGTTAAACTCTCACCTTAAACGTTACTTGGCCCAGGAGCCTTCCCTGAGCACCGAAGGCATGGGTGAGTCCCTTTGTCATCGGCTCTCACCCCACTGTGTGCTTCCGATCTCATCACGCTTGCCAAGCAAAGTGGGCCCCAGCGGGCTAATGCCCTCAAAACTGTATGTCGTGACCTGGAGGGGGTAGTGAGGAGTCTTATAGTAATGGCTCAAAGAGGGCGTGATCAGCTCATGGACAGTCGTCTGATTGGTTGGTGGTGAGGGAGTCAGCATCATCAGCCTTCTGGTTCCAGCTGGTCTGGGGTCTACGTGCTCGTGGGCACCATACCTTTAACTTCTTCCACCTGGTAGGGTCTCCAGTATCTGCAAAACAGCTCAAAGATATTGTTATCTATATCCCTTGAGGGGGACAGGACCCTGCCCCAAGGCTGCACTATTGTTTCTTTTGACTGTTTCTCCCTTTTCTCCACATGCCCTCCCTTCCCTAATTAGCAACTGTTTGAAGCTGCCCTTTGGAACTCAGGGAAGGTCATGGAGGCTGAATGAAGCTTACTTCCTGTAATCAAGAAATGGGGGACACAAAGTCTTTTGTGTCCAGGAGCCCCACAGGGTTCTGCTCAATATGAAAATAATGGTGTGTCAAGATTTGTAGGACAGAGAGTATGGGGTCTAGAGGAAGTGGTAGATACCGTAATCCAGGGTATGCACAATACCTGTGCGTTATTTAGAATTGTCTGGGCTGCTTATTTAAAAGTGTGTATGTGTGTCCATTTGTATATGTGTGCACGTGTGTGTGTATTTATATGGTTTAGAGCTTCATCCCAGTCGAGTAATTTATATCCGTATTGACTAGGTTTTGGGCATCAAAACCCTCATTCACCTCCTGTTGGCTTTCATTCTACTTCTGGTCCCCACTCTGCCTTTTTCTGTTTTCTTTCTTCATTCCTTCTCTTCATTATATATGGAAGCATCTAGCACAATACCTGGCACAAAGCATGTTCTCAGTAAATCTAACCTCTTTCCCCATCCTTTCTCCTTAATATTTCCAAAATGAGTGAGTGACTAGAATGTGTAGGGGGCACTGCTGTGGGATGTGTTGAGGAAGCGGTGAAGTAGTCAGGTGCAAGCTACTGACTGACTTTTGTCCATGTTATTAGCCTGGAAGGAGGATTGGGGAGGAGGGCAAATAGCTCTGCTTGTGTGGTCTTGGCTGTCTATCATGTTGTCCTTGTCTCCTAGGTACTCTGTAGTGGACATCAAGTACTTGAATTTCAATGTGGTTTTTCATGGCGTGTGGCCTGGGGTGAACCAGAGCAACTCTCTACACTCTTCGACTGACTTTCAGTCCTGACCAATATAAACATCATATGCTTGGAAAACCCAAAGTAGAGGAAGCCCTTGTGATTTGCTTGTTCTTAGTTATAAGTAAGTGTCACTCTTACCCAGAAACCCTGGAGACAGGTGCCTCTGGTGTGCACTCCCCCATGCCCAAGCTACTGCTGCTTTTGGCTCTACAGTGCATTCTTTGATCCTTCACCACCCTTTCCTGAAGGTTTTTGTGGAAGACTGCATTCCTTAACCAAAGCCTCAAAGAGAGGAAAGGATTCCTCTTTATTTCTGGCTTCTCTTAGGTCCTCCCACCCTTAGAACTAATCTATCTCTGGTCAAACATACCTTTAAACTTTGTATAGCTAATATCTTCCACCTAAAATATTGTCTAACTATGTAAGTGAAATGTGACCTATTTTTGTGCCGCCACACGTCTAGCACATAACTGATGATTAAATGTGAATATATGACTGGGGAAAATTGGGGATGAGCATTGCCATTTGGAGAATAACCAATGGACTAGCTTGGGTCAAGGAGGGTTTCCATCTTGGGGAGAGGGGAAGGGTGGGTTGGAAACAGATGGTAAAAGACCTCAGATAGCAGACCCAAGAGCTTGTAGGTAGATGGGGCCCCAGAGGATTTTTCTGAACAGGAGACTGATGGAATAAAGATTCATTTAGCCCCATTGGTTTGAAATGGGGGAGATGCTGGCAGTAAAGTGATGAAAGAGGATTATGAAGACCATTCTAGAAATTGATGAGTGCCTCAAATTTGGAATGTGGTCAGAAGGGATGGAAAGTGAGGAATGGATGCAAAAATATCTTATGGGGAAGAGTCTTTATTGTTGAGGGATATGGAGCCAAGATCCCTGCGGTTTCCACCATGAACTGAAATCGGGGCATGGAAAAGGGAAGCTGGCCAAGGGAGAAGGTGTTATTGTTTGTTCCCTTTAGGGTTTGACATGAAGGTAACTCTTCTTTTTTTTTTTTTTGGCATCTCGTTTTATTTATTTTTATTTTTTTTTTGTACAACAGGTTCTTATTACTTATCTATTTTATACATATTAGTGTATATATGTCAAGCCCAATCTCCCAGTTCATCCCACCACCACCCCCACTGCTTTCCCCCCTACATTTGTTCTCTACATCTGTGTCTCTATTTCTGCCTTGTAAACTGGTTCATCTGTACCGTTTTTTCTAGATTCCACATATATGTGTTAATATACGGTATTTGTTTTTCTCTTTCTGACTTACTTCACTCTGTATGACAGTCTCTAGGTCCATCCATGTCTCTACAAATGACCCAATTTCGTTCCTTTTTATGGCTGAGTAATATTCCATTGTATATATGTACCACATCTTCTTTATCCATTCGTCTGTCGATGGACAATTAGGTTGCTTCCATGACCTGGCTATTGTAAATAGCACTGCGGTGAACATTGGGGTGCATGTGTCTTTTTGAATTATGGTTTTCTCTGGGTATATGCCCAGTAGTGGGTTGCTGGGTTATATGGTAATTCTGATTGCTGGGTCATATGTTAATTCTCTTTTTCATTTTTTAAGGAAGAAGGTAACTCTTCTAAAGGGAGCTGTTCAGCTGATAATTAGAGACTTGAAATGGGAGACCAGGAGAGGGATCAGTGACAGAGATGAGGGATTTGGAAGTTATACACATAGAGGTATAGTTGGTGTCATGAGTGTGAAGAGGTAGTGAGCTTAGGATTAAATCCATAGACTCTGGGAATGCCCAAAGCAGGGGACAAGCTTTTTTTTTGGTGTTTTTTTGTTTTGTGTGTGTGTGTTTGCTAGGCCTACAAGGACTGCCCTTTTTTCTTTTTTTTTTTTAATTAATTTATTTTTGGCTGCATTGGGTCTTCGTTGCTGCACGCAGGCTTTCTCTAGTTGTGGCGTGCGGGGGCTACTCTTCGTTGTGGCGCGCGGGCTTCTCGTTGCGGTGGCTTCCCTTGTTGCAGAGCATGGGCTGTAGGTCCACGGGCTTCAGTAGTTGTGGCACATGGGCTTAGTTGCTCCATGGCATGTGGGATCTTGCCAGACCAGGGCTTGAACCCATGTCCCCTGCATTGGCATGAGGATTCTTAACCACTGTGCCACCAGGGGAGTCCCTTTTTTTTTTTCTTTTTTCTTCATTCTTAGGCTGTTTGTTTTTTAATTGATGTAACAACGATTTATAACATAGGTTTCATGTGTACAGCGTTATATTTTTACTTCTGTATACACTTCAGCATTCTCACCATCAAAGTGAGCCCAATTTACTGGTTAATTCTTCTTTTTTCTCGTTTCCTTTCTTTCATCTGCCTTCCCTCTTTAAAATATAAAATGTGTTTTATATGATCTATAGCATTGTGTAAGTCTAAGGTGTACCATGTGACGATTTGATATATGTATGTGTATATCATAAAATCATTACCACACTAAGATTAGTTAACACATCCATCACCTCGCATAGTTAACTTTGTTTTTTCCTTTGGTGTGTGGTGAGAACATTTAAGATCTATTCTCTTAACAACTTTCATGTGTATCATACAATGCCTTTTCCCCAGATTTATTAAGATATAATTGGCATATAATATTGTATAAGTTTAAAATGTACAACATATTCATTTGGTGCATTTATATATTGTAAAATGCTTATCACCTTAGGGTTAGCTAACACCTTCCATCACACCCCATAATTACTATTTGTGTGTGAGGGGGGTGGTGAGAACATTTAAGAGCTACTCTCATAGCAACTTTCAAGTATGTTCCCTCTAATCACCAAGCTGTGCATTAGATCCCCAGAACTTACTTACCTTCTAGCTACAGTCACCATGCTGTACAGTACATTGCCTTCCCTCTTTTCTTCCCTTCCTCTTTCTTTTTCCCTCCCTCCCTCCTTCCTTCACCTCTTCCATTCCTTTTTTTCTCTTTACTTTGTCTTCCTTTTCCCTAATCTTGTGCAAAGATGCCTGGGTGTTTAGACGTAGGCTAGGGACAATCTTGGATGCAAGAGAGGAGTATAGGCAGGAAGGAAAACACAGACAACCTTGGGAAAGCCATGGTTCTGTTTTATATGTTATGCACAAGACTACTTTGTCCCTCAAGGGCAAATTACTCCTCATAATAGAAATAAAATTCATTTTGTTAAATGGGAATTACAGGCAACCTATCATACCTAAATGTGTATAGGCTTGGAAATTAACTTGCACTTGGATCTTTAAGTAACCTCATAAAAGTGATTGTCATAAAATTGCCTTTCTTTGTTCTCTGGTTTTTTAATTCTGGAAGACTTGGGACATTCCCCGGTATTTCCATACAGTGATGTTGGAAGTTGAAATCAAAGTGCTGCCTCCTTCTCCAAATGCCCTTCGAACCATAGTTCCCTAGAAACCAGAACTTTAAAAGGTATATCTAAAAGTGTACTCTTTTTTCAGTACAGTATTTTAAGTACTAATTCATATTTGTAGCAAATGTTATCATTTCAGGGATATTTTAATTTATATTTAAAACATTTAGTTGTTCATAAAGCAATTTAATTTTTAAAACAAATACTGTTTGGAAAATTAATGGCAATAGATGTACCTGTTTTCCTACTGAGAACGAGATGATCTAATCATCTTTACGGATCTCAAAGAAAATATCTTTTTGGTAGAGCATTTTCTTGCTATTGTCTGGAAGTCCTTAATACTTTTATCCATGCAGCCAGAGTAACCTATTTCTCACTAACTTAATAGTTCTCTCATCCTTACGTGGGGTAAAATGGACTGCCCCTTTGCAGTGGACATAGGCCCAACCTCTAGCATTGCCTGCTCACCTTCACTTTCTTTGGTTTATTGCAAATGAGATATTTGACACACTCATCTTCAAGAAAAAAAAAAAATACTCAAAATCATGAGTTAACACCTTTATCAACTTGGTCACTTAGTTCATTTGTGTATTTTGCATATGTCTGCAGTTTCAGTTGCTGAAATGTGTGTGTGTTTAGTCATGGGGAAATTACAAAACAACATAAAATATTTAACATATGGAATTTGTCTAAAGAAATTGACAATCTAGTTGCCTGGTGATTTATAGTTTAGAACAGCAAACTGTTACCCACAGGCCAAATCCTGCCTTCTCCCACTGCCTATCTTTTTTAAATTTTTATTTTATATTGGATTGTAGTTGATTAACAATGTTGTGTTAGTTTCAGGCGTACGACAAAGTGATTCAGTGATACATACACATGTATGTATTGTTTTTCAATTGCACTGCCTATTTTGTAAATAAAGTTTTATTGGAACACAGCCACACACTGTCATTTACATGTTGTCTGTGATTGCTTTCACACTACAATAGCAGATATGAGTAGTTTTGACAGATTCTGTGGCCTGTAAAACCTAAAATACTTATCAGGTCCTTTACAGCTGAGGTTCGCTTGACCCCAAGCTTAAAAGCACTTAAATACAAGTCAGTGATGCCCAAAGACTTGCCTAAGCAAGGTCTCATGGAGAGGCATTTTCAGATTGGCTACAGATTCATATAAAACATTATATACCTACTTGGAAGAGGGCAAACCAGGAAGACATAAACTGAGATGACTTTGGACAATTAGAGTCCTAGTTTGTTCATCAGCAAAGTGAGCTTAATAGCTCTCTACTTCCCTGGGTCATAGGATTTAATGAAATCACACACATACACGTGTTTCTCTGGGTTGGCTTCCTCCTCTGGGAAAGACAGGTTCTTGTAGCTCCAGGCTTACAGGATTCTGTTAGTTGAGATGTAAGAAAACCCCTGTTCTATCATCTCAACCTCTCTAGTTACTTGCCCACCTCTGGACCAGTCAGTGGCCTACCAGGGTGCTATGGCCTGAGGGAGAAGCATTTCCCATGAGAAAGGAATGCAACCGAAAAGTACCATGTTAACTGCATTGTCTTTACCTTTGTTAGACCTCATTCTTTGGCTTTACCCAAGCTTTGCGTGTATTCTGGGTTGAGATAAGTATTTTCAACAGCTAAGGCCTAGTGCACACATGGACACTTGACTACGTGGCCAGTTGCGGTGGTGCAGGCTTAAGGAACAGAAAGGCTCCTTTCTGCAGCACCAGCAGTAGCAACTACAGTGGTTTGTTGAGCAACTATGATATGTTTAGAATTCTGTGAATGGGACAGTCTTTGTGATTCTTTCCATCTACCTTGACAAACAGTAGGGATGATTTTCACATAACTGACAGATCTCTATGTACATCCCTGGGGTTATGCACAATTCCTTGAATGCTGGCGTTATCAGAGTTCTCTTCCACAAGAAAGCATGTGGGAAGGCAAGTGGAGCTGACTTTATTACAGACGACCTTGAATCTGCTCAAGGGGTAGGGACAATCATAAAGCACTAACCAACTTTAGCACTTCATTATAACGTTAAAATTAGTAATGACCTACCTCATCACTGATCATAATGCCCTGGGGACCTGTGTCATGGTGGTTGAGAACCACTCTCCTGGAAGAACTTAGAGTCACCTTAGGGTGATAGAAGAGGTTTATAAAATTAGTTATGAGACAAGGTAGATGGATTGAGCACCTAATAAGTGGAGCCGGCATCTGGAACAGTTGAGAGTATAAAACATTCCACAGATAGAGGATTCTTGCATTTGTGAGCCTGTGTTAGTTATAGGTCTCTGGTTACGAGAAACAGAAATCGCCGCCAGTTAGCTTAAGTAAAAAGCAGAATTTATTGCAACAATGAAGTCTATCTTCTAGTCCTCCGTCATCTAAAATGACATCTGGCACATATTAGGTGCAAAGTAAATATTTGTTGAATGCATGATCCCAGCCAGAAAGTCATGAGAAACCCAGCTCTCCTCTCTGCTTCTCTGTATATAATGCTCTGTTCGCCTTTTTTTCCCCCCTGCAGCTGGTTTCTGTGCTACCCAGCCCATGGCCACCCACAGCTCCTGAGCTTATACTGTCCAGTTTCAGCCATGTGATGAGGCTGATTTGATTCCCTCATTTCTCACTTTAAATTCTGGGAGAGAGAGAGTCCGGTCCAGTATGAGCTACCAATGCACCTCTGGCAAATCAGCAGTGATGCAGACTTGGTGGCCAGCAGCATCTTCCCTAGGGTCCTCTGGCTCTGGGTTGGGCATATGGGGAGTATTCCCAGACACAAAGGAATTCATTGTAACTGAGAAGTTGGTCCAGGGTGTCTACTCTTGGCCCAGTGGGATAGATGAGATGAAAAGTGCTAAAGCCAACTCTCCATGTGGTTTGCAGCAAGGCAGGACTCTCTGGGGATGGATGATGGTAGCTGGAGTCAGAATGGTTCAGCCTCCCTGGTCTTAGGTAGACCGTCAACCCTACTCTTCTTCTGTGTTTAATACTCGGGTTCCATGCCAGCCAAGAGAACATAGAATTGTCTTTGAGAAAGTGTCAATTTGAGGCATCCTCATTTTTATGATAGCAGCTAGTTGCTGCTGAATAATAATGGAATTCTCTTCCTGGACTTCGTGATTCCATCTCTGAGCAAATGCAAAGCAGGTCTTGGCAGGTATATCTATATATGATCAGCAATGCCAAGGCACCTCTTGCTGTTAAAGCAGTGCAGCAGACATGAGTGACATTTTTAGGCTGTTTGTATGGAGCATAATAATGTTTTAAGGTGGAATGTATTATGCTTTACTCTTTTTTTTTAAACATCTTTATTAGAGTATAATTGCTTTACAGTGGTGTGTTGGTTTCTGCTGTATAACAAAGTGAATCAGCTAAACCTATACATATATCCCCATATCTCCTCCCTCTTGTGTCTCCCTCCCACCCTCCCTATCCTACCCCTCTAGGTGGTCACAAAGCACCCAGCTGATCTCCCTGTGCTATGCGGCTGCTTCCCACTAGCTATCTATTTTACATTTGGTAGTATATATATGTCCATGCCACTCTCTCACTTTGTCCTAGCTTACCCTTCCCCCTCCCCGTGTCCTCAAGTCCATTCTCTATGTCTGCGTCTTTATTCCTGTCCTGCCCCTAGGTTCTTCAGAACCTTTTTTTTTTTTTTTTAGATTCCATATATATGTGTTAGCATACGGTATTTGTTTTTCTCTTTCTGACTTACTTCACTCTGTATGACAGACTCCAGGTCCATCCACCTCACTAAAAATAACTCAATTTCATTTCTTTTCATGGCTGAGTAATATTTCATCATATATATGTGCCACATCTTCTTTATCCATTCATCAGTCGATGGACACCTAGGTTGCTTCCATGTCCTGGCTATTGTAAATAGAGCTGCAGTGAACAATGTGGTACATTACTCTTTTTTAATTATGGTTTCATCAGGATATATGCCCAGTAGTGGGATTGCTGGGTCATATGGTAGTTCTATTTTTAGTTTTGTAAGGAACCTCCATACTGTTCTCCATAGTGGCTGTATCAATTTACATTCCCACCAACAGTGCAAGAGGGTTCCCTTTTCTCCACACCCTCTCCAGCATTTACTGTTTGTAGATTTTTTGATGATGGCCATTCTGACCGGTGTGAGGTGATACCTCATTGTAGTTTTGATTTGCATTTCTCTAATAATTAGTGATGTTGAGCAGCTTTTCATGTGCTTCTTGGCCATCTGTATGTCTTCTTTGGAGAAATGTCTGTTTACGTCTTCTGCCCATTTTGGGATTGGGCTGTTTGTTTCTTTAATATTGAGCTGCATGAGCTGTTTATATATTTTGGAGATTAATCCTTTGTCCGTTGATTCGTTTGCAAATATTTTCTCCCATTCTGAGGGTTGTCTTTTTGTCTTGTTTATGGTTTCCTTTACTGTGCAAAAGCTTTTAAGTTTCATTAGGTCCCATTTGTTGATTTTTGTTTTTATTTCCATTACTCTAGGAGGTGGATCAAAAAAGATCTTGCTGTGATTTATGTCAAAGAGTGTTCATACTATGTTTTCCTCTAAGAGTCTTATACTGTCCAGTCTTACATTTAGGTCTCTAATCCATTTTGAGTTTATTTTTGTGTATGGTATTAGGGAGTGTTTCATTCTTTTACATGTAACTGTCCAGTTTTCCCAGCACCACTTATTGAAGAGACTGTCTTTTCTCCATTGTATATCCTTGCCTCCTTTGTCATAGATTAGTTGACTGTAGGTGTGTGGGTTTATTTCTGGGCTTTCTATCCTGTTCCATTGATCTATATTTCTGTTTTTGTGCCAGTACCATATTGTCTTGATTACGGTAGCTTTGTAGTATAGTCTGAAGCCAAGATTCTGATTCCTCCAGCTCCGTTTTTCTTTCTCAAGATTGCTTTGGCTCTTCGGGATCTTTGGTGTTTCCATACGTATTGTGAAATTTTTTCTTCTAGTTCTGTGAAAAATGCCATTGGTAGTTTGATAGGGATTGCATTGAATCTGTAGATTGCTTTGGGTAGTATTGTCATTTTCACAGTGTTGATTCTTCCAATCCAAGAGCATGGTATATCTCTCCATCTGTTTGTATCATCTTTAATTTCTTTCATCAGTGTCTTGTAGTTTTCTGCATACAGGTCTTTTGTCTCCCTAGGTAGGTTTATTCCTAGGTATTTTATTCTTTTTGTTGCAGTGGTAAATGGGAGTGTTCCCTTAATTTCTCTTTCAGATTTTTCATCATTAGTGTATAGGAATGCAAGAGATTCCTGTGCATTAATTTTGTATCCTGTAACTTTACCAAATTCATTGCTTAGCTCTAGTAGTTTTCTGGTGGCATCTTTAGGATTCTCTATGTATAGTATCATGTCATCTGCAAACAGTGACAGTTTTACTTCTTCTTTTCCAATTTGGATTCCTTTTATTTCTTTTTCTTCTCTGATTGCCATGGCTAGGACTTCCAAAACTATGTTGAATAATAATGGTGAGAGTGGACATCCTTGTCTTGTTCCTGATCTTACAGGAGATGGTTTCAGTTTTTCACCATTGAGAATGACGTTTGCTCTGGGTTTGTCATATATGGCCTTTATTATGTTGAGGTAGGTTCCCTCTATGCCCACTTTCTGGAGAGTTTTTATCATAAATGGGTGTTGAGTTTTGTCAAAAGGTTTTTCTTCATCTATTGAGATGATCATATGGTTTTTGTTCTTCAATCTGTTAATATGGTGTATCACATTGATTTGCGTACATTGAAGAATTCTTGCATCCCTGGGATAAATCCCATTTTATCATGGTGTATGATCCTTTTAATGTGCTGTTGGATTTTGTTTGCTAGTTGAGGATTTTGTTGAGGATTTTTTCATCTATATTCATCAGTGATATTGGTCCATAATTTTCTTTTTTTGTAGTGTCTTTGTCTGGTTTTGGTATCAGGGTGATGGTGGCCTCATAGAATGAGGTTGGGAGTGTTCCTTCCTCTGCAATTTTTTGGAAGAGTTTGAGAAGGATGAGTGTTAGCTCTTCTCTAAATGTTTGATAGAATTCCCCTGTGAAGCCATCTGGTTCTGTACTTTTGTTTGTTGGAAGATTTTTATCACATGTTCAATTTCATTACTTGTGATTGGTCTGTTCATATTTTCTGTTTCTTCCTGGTTCAGTCTTGGAAGATTATACCTTTCAAGAACTTGTCCATTTCTTCCAGGTTGTCCATTTTATTGGAATAGATTTGCTTGTAGTAGTCTCTTAGGATGCTTTGTATTTCTGCAGTATCTGTTGTAACTTCTCCGTTTTTCATTTCTAATTTTATTGATTTGAGTCCTCTCCCTCTTTTTCTTGATGAGTCTGGCTAATGGTTTATCAATTTTGTTATCTTCTCAAAGAACGAGCTTTTACTTTTATTCATCTTTGCTATTGTTTTCTTTGTTTCTATTTCATTTATTTCTGCTCTGATCTTTATGATTTCTTTCCTTCTGCTAACTTTGGGTTTTGTTTGTTCTTCTTTCTCTGGTTTCTTTAGGTGTAAGGTTGGATTGTTTATTTGAAATTTTTCTTGTTTCTTGAGGTAGGCTTGTGTAGCTATAAACTTCCCTCTTAGAACTGCTTTTGCTGCATCCCATAAGTTTTGGATTGTCATGTTTTCATTGTCATTTGTCTCTAGGTATTTTTTGATTTTCTGTTTGATTTCTTCAGTGATCTCTTGGTTATTTAGTAACGTATTGTTTGGCCTCCATGTGTTTGTGTTTTTTACACTTTTTTCCCTGTAATTCATTTCTAATCTCATAGTGTTTTGGTCAGAAAAAATGCTTGATATGATTTCAGTTTTCTTAAATTTACTGAGGCTTGATTTGTGACCCAAGATATGATCCATCCTTGAGAGTGTTCTGTGCGCACTTGAGAAGAAAGTGTAATATGCTGTTTTTGGGTGGAATGTCCTATAAATGTCAATGGAATCTATCTGGTCTATTGTGTCATTTAAAGCTTGTGTTTCCTTATTAATTTTCTGTTTGGATGATCTGTCCATTGGTTTAAGTGAGGTGTTAAAGTCCCCCACTATTATTGTGTTACTTTTGATTTCCTCTTTTATAACTGTTAGCAGTTGCCTTATGTATTGAGGTGCTCCTATGTTCAGGGCATATATATTTATAATTGTTATGTCTTCTTCTTGGATTGATCGCTTGATCATTATGTAGTGTCCTTCCTTGTCTCTTGTAACATTCTTTATTTTAATGTCTATTTTATCTGATATGAGTATTGCTACTCCAGCTTTCTTTTGATTTCCATTTGCATGGAATATCTTTCTCCATCCCTCCATTTTCAGTCTGTATGTGTCCCTAGGTCTGAAGTGGGTCTCTTGTAGACAACATACATATGGGTATTGTTTTTGTATCCATTCAGCAAGCCTGTGTCTTTTGGTTGGAGCATTTAATGCATTCACGTTTAAGGTAATTATCAGTATGTATGTTCCTATTACTATTTTCTTAATTGTTCTGGGTTTGTTTTTGTAGGTCCTTTTCTTCTCTTTTGTCTCCCACTTAGAGAAGTTCCTTTAGCATTTGTTGTAGAGCTTTGGTGGTGCTGAATTCTCTTAGCTTTTGCTTGCCTGTAAAGCTTTTGATTTCTGCATCGAATCTGAATGAGATCCTTGCCTGGTAGAGTAATCTTGGTTGTAGGTTCTTCCCTTTCATCACTTTAAGTATATCATGCCACTCGCTTCTGGCTTGTAGAGTTTCTGCTGAGAAATCAGCTGTTAACCTTATGGGAGTTCCCTTGCATGTTATTTGCCGTTTTCCCTTGCTGCTTTCAATAATTTTTCTTTGTCTTTAATTTTTGCCAATTTGATTACTATGTGTCTCGGCGTGTTTCTCCTTGGGTTTATCCTGCCTGGGACTCTCTGTGCTTCCTGGACTTGGGTAGCTACTTCCTTCCCCATGTTAGGGAAATTTTCGACTGTAATCTCTTCAAATATTTTCTCGGGTCCTTTCTCTCTCTCTTCTCCTTCTGAGACCCCTATAATATGAATGTTGTTGCGTTTAATGTTGTCCTAGAGGTCTCTTAGGCTGTCTTCATTTCTTTTCATTCTTTTTTCTTTATTCTGTTCTGCAGCAGTGAATTCCACCACTCTGTCTTCCAGGTCACTTTTCCTTCTTCTTCCTCAGTTATTCTGCTATTGATTCCTTCTAGTGTAGTTTTCATTTCAGTTATTGTATTGTTCATCTCTGTTTGTTTGTTCTTTAATTCTTCTAGGTCTTTGTTAAACGTTTCTTGCATCTTCTCGATCTTTGCCTCCATTCTTTTTCTGAGGTCCTGGATCATCTTCACTATCATTATTCTGAATTCTTTTTCTGGAAGGTTGCCTATCTCTACTTCATTTAGTTGTTTTTCTGGGGTTTTATCTTGTTCCTTCATCTGGTACATAGCCCTCTACCTTTTCATCTTGTCTATCTTTCTGTGAATGTGGTTTTTGTTTCACAGGCTGCAGGATTGTAGTTCTTGCTTCTGCTGTCTGCCCTCTGGTGGATGAGGCTATCTAAGAGGCTTGTGCAAGTTTCCTCCACACTTTCGTACATTGAATTATTTAACTATTTTAGTTGAAGCATTTCCAATTTTTCACTCCATTGTATATACCATAATTTAACTACTCTCCTGTTGGTAAAGGTTGTTTCTAATTTTTTCCTTACAACAAAATATTCTAAAAGAAGAATCTTTGTACATACATTATTGTGTACAGTTGAATTCTTGATGGGTTCCTAGAAGTGGAATTGTGGGGTCAAAGGGTATACACATTTTATAACTTGGAATTAATGCCAAAATAACTTAAACAGAAGCCTTACCAAAGAACAGTTCCATTAACAGTGTATGAAGGGCTCATTGTTTTACATTACTTGCTTAATTTACTTGCTTGGTGCATGAGATGTCCTTGATATGCATTAGCGTTTTTCTTCTTTTAACCCTTTGCTAGAATGGAAAATAATTTTATAAATTAAGAAATATTCAGTCAGTGCCTTCCGTATGTCATGGGGAGAACTTATCTGTAAGGACCTTCCAACCTACCTGTGAAGATTAGACAGATTCACTTGAAATGTGGATTTGCAAAAGGGAATTATAATCTGTAAAATGAAAAGTACAAATAAAAAATGCATGGGCAGTTGGAAGGGCTGCTGTGTATGGTTGTGCAGGTCGGGCATTGCACAACTGTAGCCTATGAAGTAAATCTCCTAGAGTTGTGCGGTGCTTGTCTGCTTAACTCTGTGCAACTGCGGTGACGTTGTAGATGATCTGTATGAGCTGGGGTCTTAGAGAAAGTCATGGGAGAGTTGTAATTGGGATTGGTGATTAGGGAATAGGAAGAATTTGAGTCAGAAGAGATGAAGCAGTGTGATATTCCTTGTGGTAGGGATGGGAATAGCAAACCTTCAGGGAAAAGATGTTCAGGGCTGAGGACACAGCCACAGCCCCACGGCTTATGCTAGTTTCCACATGTGTTTGCTTTTGTTCACTTCATTTGTGGCTTTTTTCATGGTTAAAATGATAAAGGCATAGTCTGGCCTTGACGTTTCAAGGTTTTGGAAACCATATATTCTTGGTTTAAACAGAGGTGAACAGGTTCTGGGTTGTTGACTTACAGTAGTCAAGCATACAAGAGACTGATCATAAACCAGAATGCAAAATCATTAATTTCCCGGGGTAGAGGCAACTGGAACAAGATTGAGACCCAGACACTGGTTCAGGGATTGGAAGCCCATCAGAAAACTGCTTGATGAGCCCAGACTTGAGGCTAGAGTTCTGGCAATCTTAGAAGAGATTTCCAACAGTGATTGGATTGGTTTATCCACTCTGGTAATGTTTATGCCTAGGCTCTGTACCATTTCCTAGAATCAGAGCATCCCTTTCCCATTGTCATATCAGCGCTTGATGCAGGCTTATATTCTTATCTATCCTACTTTTGTCACACTATTTTACAACTTACCCAAGGGTTTCTGGTACAGTTAGTCCTTTTGGTCTCCCCACTCCCTTTTATGAGTTGGTTCTTGGCTTTTTACCCCTATTAAAGTTTTATTGTACCTTTTGTTTTAAGCTGCCTTTTTCTTTTTTTAGAAGACAAGCATACAATAAATAAATGTATATTACCTATGCTTGCCACAAACTTCTGTCATTACTGCCTCGCTTCATGTTGGACATGTTACAATTAAGTTGTTAATTTTCTTTAGTTAGCTACATTTTTCTGATCATTTTTTGCCCCCTCCCCAAGCAAAACAAATCCACCCTTTCATGTGTGTTCTTTCTTTGTTTCTGCATTATCTGTGCTAGAATATCTTATTTACCTGTGTCTTCATGACTAGATCCTAGAGTTCCAAAGAGATCAAAGACAATGTATGTTCATGCATGGGCTAGACACAATGCCAAGTGCAGGCTATAAAATAAATGGTCGATTACAGCATAGCATGAACATTCTCATGTTGGAGGCATATAGTAATAGGGGAGCATTTAGAAAGAACCATGGAACTGAGAATAATGCTGATAGATTTGTGGGAGGGGGGCTGAAGGTGAGTAGGTAGAAAGAGTAAGCAAACAGCATCGCCATAGTAAGGGAGACAGAAGGGGTAGCAAACTGTATGGCAAAAGCTTGGAGTGCAATGAATGGAAGACTGAGAGAGATGATGATAGAGTGAAGACAAGAGCCAGATTAGAAGGACTTTGTAAACTTTACCTTGGGGTTTATCTGGGAAAATGATGGCACAGAATTAGGTTCTCTGCCACCATGCTTCCTAGTTGCAACCTAATTGCCTTGCATCTGTCCTGAGTGGAGGAGTTATGGGCTAGGCAGGAGCCCCTGGAGATTTGCTGGAGTCCAGAACCAGAGAGCCAAGTCGGGAGCCAAGTCAAGCCTGGAGTGCAGTGGCGGAAAGCCCTTGGGAATATCAGGACACCTTGCTTCCTGGAGAGAGCTGAATCTGCAGAGCGCTGTGGACTCTGGGATTAAGAGCAGCACCATCCCTGAAAGTGTCTCTTGGAGGACCTCCTGACCCGTAGGGACCTGTGATGAGAAATGAGAATACATAGGTTGAGTCTTTCCTTTATATGTGAGCAGGAGAACGCCAGCTTCTCCCGCTGAGAGACACAAGGAGGAAATGTACTTCCTCGTCATGGTGTATTAGTCTGGTAGTCTTGGTTTAGTCTGTAACAAAAATCCCCCAAACATCAGTGACAAAAATACAGCAAATTTCTTTTTCATATTACATGTCAGTTGCCCATCACCAGAGGTCTCCACATCAGGGACCTGGGCTGATTGAGGCGTCACCATCTGGAAAGTCAGTAGTTACTATAGCAGGAGGAGGGAAAGATGAATAATTGCACACTGACCCTTAAATATTTTCACTCGGAAGTGATGCACGTATTCACTGCACAGAACAAGTCACGTGGGTACAAGTAACTTTGGGGGTTGGGGGGAGTGTAATCCTTTCTGTGCCAGAGATGGCAGGAACTGTATATTGGCAAACAGTGGAAATGTCCACCACATTTGGGAATGGCAACTGCCAGCCTAGCCATTGCTGGTCCATAAGTCCATTGTCCTACCTCCTACCAGATTACTGCTTAAGGGCCTCAGTAGCTGGACCTGAGCCTCAGGGGTGAATAGAGCCTTGAACGGGCAAACGAAGATAACCTAAAAGGGACCCAGAACTCAGAGAGAGGAAAGATATGCAGAACACTGAGAATAGGTAGCAACTCCTATAGGGATCGGCGAATTATAGCCCATGGACCAAATCTGGCCCAACCAACTTGTTTTTGTGTGGCCACAAGCTACAAAGGATCTTACAGCTGTAAACGGTTGAGAAAAAATCGAAAGAAAAATAACATATCAAGTGCTTTACGAAAGAAAAATAACATATCAAGTGCTTTACAATGTGTCATACGTTTTTCTAAGTCTTTACATTTATCAGCTCAATTAACCTTTACTACAGTCCTGTAAAAGAGGTCCTAGTAGTCATTTTGTAGAAGAGGCCACTGAAGCTTCTAGATAGGTTAAGTAGATGGGTAGAACTAATGAGTCATTCAGCTGGAACTCAAACCCGGTAAGTTGTACCCTAGAGCCTAGGCTCTTAATCTGCTTCCCTGAGCGAACAGTTCATCAACACTGTGAGTGCAGTATTGAAGTGACAAAAGAAAGATGCAGGAAGCGCATTCTGGTGAGTTCCCAGGAAAGATCACCATATTTCAGGGAAGCAAAGAAAGTCTCCGTAGGAAGAGGAGGCCCCACTTCTACCATGATAATAGGGAACACTAACTTTGAACCCCGATTAAACAAATTGTTACCCACCCCCCCAAAATAACTCTGTTCTTCTCATTAGTAGACTTCAGACCTGTGTTACAAAAATTTTACTCAGTTATTGCTATTATATTTTAAATTAAGCCAATGAAGAATTTATGAAAATTGACTTTCTCTCTTGTACACAGTATCCTCAATTTTTCCTCTTGGCCCACAAAGCCTGAGGCCCTTTAGAGAAGAAGTTTGCTCACCCCTGAACAAGTGCTATGGAAACTGAGGAGCTTGCCAGTAACATTAATGAAAACAATGATACAAACATTTAGGAAGTTCAGTAATAACATACAAAGCCTTTGTGTAACTAAAAAAGAGTTTACTTTAGCTTTTTTAACATGAAATTTTCCAACATACTCAAAATAGTAAAAGAGTGGTAAAGTGGACCCCAGGTACCCAACACCTAGTTTCAACAAACACCTAGTTTTTACATATTGCTCCAACTGTTCTGTCCCTGGACATTGGTGTATTGTAAATAGACATCCTATCATTTCACTGGAAAATATTCCAGGATGTTTCTATAATAGATGAGGACATCTGTTTTTTTGTTTTTGTTTTTTTTAAAGGCATAGCCACAATATCATTATCATACCTAACAAAATTAGGAAAAAATGCCTTAAGATTATAAGTCTATGTTCAGTTTTTCTTAATTTTGTCAAGAAAAGCAGAACTTCTCAATGAAGTGGCATGCGTGTGGAGGAGGCGGTGAGTGGTAACTTGTTCAAGCCAAGAAAAGCAAGGAAAAGAAAAAAAAGGAAACAAAGTAAAAAGAAAATAATGAAGATACAAGGAATAAAATTAAGTATATCAGTTGCTTAAGATGAACATGACTGAGCTCCCTTATTTTATACAGATTCAGTTAACAAAATCCAGCAACATGAAGCACTTTTAAATCAGAGCTGAAAAATGGTTTAAATTACAGGAATGTGCAAAGAGATACCAAGAAAAATAGAGGTTTTAATTTAATATCAAACTTATGGGAATAACTAATAAGAAAAAAAAAAGATAAGGTGTTAGAAGGTAAAGCCTGGAGCTTTTGGAGGAGGAGGAGGAGGAGTTTTTGCCCTACCCTCTGTGCCTAAACAAAACACTAATGAAAGACAGCAAAAACAAACACAATTTTGTTTTATGTTATAAAATAATGAATCTTTAATGGTCTAGGGGCTGATCATAGAGTTTTCGTATCCACACTCCCTTCCCTGTGTTTGTCAACTGCATCATATAATAGTTTCTATATAAGAGAAATTTCTAGGAAGGAAGAACTCCAATGACACTCTAGTTGACAGGTCTTAGAACTGCAAAACATTAAACTTACAGTTTTAATTCTTTGGGGCTGAGATCATTCAATGTTAAAGATCAACAGTCATTAAAAAAAGACCCTAAAACAGTGCCTGACATATATTAAATGGCAATAAATATTAAATATTACAATTAAAAAAAAATCAAACATGGGAATTTGAGGTTAAAAGACTGAATAGGATAAATAAGGACATTACTTAATTATAGGCACAATATAAAGGAAGATATATTAGTCATAAGCATAGAGGCATCAAACAAGACTGAAAAATAAAAGCAGAACTTATTAAAATGCAAAAGAACTTGATATTAGTAAAATTTTAGTGTACAATCTTGCTATATATCTTTCAGCATGACCCAGACCTGGCAAACTGTGTGTTATAATAAAATTGAATATATTTAACTTTTAATTTTGTGAAGGGGAAAGGTATGTGTATTTTTCTATGTCTGTGAAATACTTTCAAGAACCGATTATGTTCTTAGCCCAAAATTTTCATAGCTCATGTTCTCTAATCATAATCTAGTAATTATGAACAATTTAAAAAAGAAATCAATACTAAAGTGATGACCCAAACCATCTTAATTATGTTAATAAAATTCTTCTAAATTATCCTTGGATCAAAACAGAAGCCAAAATTTGAATTACAGACTACCTCAAAAGCAGTTAAATTATGGGACATACCAAAAGCTGAACTCAGGGAAATGTATTTCCTTAAACATCAATATTTACAAAGTAAAATAAAAGAACTTCAAATGTGTCTTAAGAATTTAGAAAAAGAACATAAAAATAAAACCTATAGAAAAAGAAGTAGTAAAGATAAAGGCTGAAATTGTTGAAGCAGAAAATAATAACTTGTAGAAAAGTTAAGCAAGTCCAAAATCTGGTTCTTTGAAAAGACCGTTAAAATCGATAACCTCTTCTTGATTGTAGTTGAGAAAAAGAGAGAGACAGCAAAAATGTGTATAATTAGGAACAAGAAAGGAGATAAAACCACAGATAGAGAACAAATTAAAAGACTTGCAAGAGGATACAGTGTAAACCCTTGGGACAATGAATTTGAGATCCCTAAGGAAATGTTTAGGATGCAAATTATAGGTCATTTCTGGGGGCTGGCCTAGTCAGAGAAGCCCCACCAAGCTTATTTCTCCCAGTGGTTCCAACTAGAAGTTCTGGACAAGATACCAAAAGGAACTGCCTGAGGCCTCTGAACAGTAAACAGTACAGACCAATGGGGAGGGAGTCAGCACTTGAACTACTGGTGAAGTGGTGAGGTTGCTGGTTTTCCTCTTTCATCCCAGCTGAAACCTGAACTGTGCAGAGGGGGTCCATGGCCACAGGTTAAGAGAGAGACCCTCTATTTCTAGCCAGAGGACCAGGAAAAGGGGGCCTCCTACAAACCAAAGAGTGTGGGAGAAATCTTTTTTTCTTGTTTCTTTTTCTCTCTCAGCCTCATCCTCACCTCAAGGGTGGCCTTATTGTGGCACCAAGTGGGGCCTCGGCAAGGTGCAGGCACCTAAAACCTTGAGAGCATATGGTCTCTAGCCAGAAGAATCAGAAAAAGGGACCCCCGCCCAACCCGGTCCAAAGAGCGATGGGGGAGGTGACCCCGTTAGTTTCCCTCGTCTCTCACCATTTTGCCGGAGGGCAGCCCTGGTTGCACGGAGGTGTGGACAGTGGGGTGTGTAAGACTCATCCCCGCCTGTCTGTCCAGAGGAAGTGGGAAGACTCACACCTGTCATGGTGGGTACGTGACTGTGCATTCATCAAACTTAGGGACGTGTGTACCAAAAGGAATGAATTTAACTGGATATAGCTTCAAAATTTAAATTTAAACCAGAAAGCTTATACATGCATTTGGGAAGGAGACAGTTTGCATAAATTAATTACTGTAGAAGATATTAGAAACATGGTGAAAGGTCTCCTATTTAAAAGTCACAAGAATCAGGCCACTATACAACTAAGTTCTCTATCTATCAGAAAGCAGTTTCCACATATAAGTGGTATCATACAGTGTTTGTCTTTCTCTGTCTGACTTAACTAGTGAATATAACAAAAAAGAAGCAGACTCAGATATAGGGAACAAACTAGTGGTTACCAGTGGGGAGACGGAAGTGGGGAGGGGCAATATTGGGGTAGAGAATTAATAGGTACAAACTTTAGGTATAAAATAAGCTATAAGTATATATTGTACAACAGAATATAGCCAATATTTTCTAAAAACTATAAATGGAGTATAACCTTTAAAAATTGTGAATCATTATATTGTATACCTGTAACTTGTATAGTATTGCACAGCAACTATACTAATAAAAATTTTTATTCCAAAAAAACTTTTTTTTAATAATAACAACAAAAAAAGCAGTTAATCCTGGTATTACTACACTATTGTGGGCTATAAAGAAAGACAGTCTAACACTAATAGCAAAATGTGATTTTTAAAAAGTATAAAGAACAAAAACTACAGACCAATATCATGTGATTATAAATATCAAATAATCTAGCATTGTGTCAATGAATAATATGCTATGACTAGGTAGGCTTTTTCCAGGAACAGAAAGATATTCAGTGTCAGGAAATCTATCAGTATAATTCATTTCTATAACAAAGAAAAAAATTATTAAAATGCTTCCAAAGGCAGTTCTTAAACTTCAGCAGATATTAAACTTAAGGTTGAGTAAGAATATGTGGGAATTTCATAAATAAAGGCTGTTTACAAAGAAAAAATCAGTGGCTAATGTCTTAAGTGGCAAAACATTCAAATCATTTCAGTTAAAATCAGGAACTAGACAAGGGTGGCTACTGTCACCATTAGTATTCAGTACTGTTTTGGAGATTCTAATGTAGTAAGGAACGAAAATGTACAAATTGATATAAATAGTAGAAAAAAGAATAGTTATATCATCTGTGCTTATTATAAAATTGTATGCCTAGAAAATGCATGATAGACTGATAAAGTACTAGAATTAACAAAGGCTTTGTCCACAATAAATATACAAGTCAATAGTTTTTCCTCTCAATTAGCAAAAATGCAAGAAATGGGAATAAGGAAACACATTGCGTTCACACTTGGTGTCTGCAGTTTACCTGTATGCTGTGGGGAGCTACTGCCGGATGCGAAGCCTGGGAGAAATAGGATCAGGTTTGCATTTTGAAAAGAATGGCTTTGGCAGCTCCGAAGAGACTAGTTTGAAGCAGGGAGACCAATTATGACGCTCCTGCAGTGATGCAGACCAAGACGATGTGGCCTCAAGCAATGGCAGTGGCAGCGGAAAAGAATAGAAAGGGACGGATCCGAGAGATCAAGCAGGGAATAAAGGATTTGCCATCAGCTGATTGGAAGGAAGGGAGAGGGAAGAGTTAGAGATGAATCCCTAGATTCTGGCCAGGAGGCTGGCGGAAGGGGCTGCTGTTCCCTGAGTAGGAACACGGGAGGATGCACTCGTGCCACGTGTTGGGGGTTGGGAACATGTTCCTTTTGGACGTGTCGTGTCTGTGGGATATGAGTATTCAGCAGGCAGGTGGTTACGTGGGTTTGGAGCCGAGAGCGAAGGATGCATTTGAGGAAGACATTTGGGTGTCATCAGCAGGTTTGCCTGATATGCCCAGTGCAATTACTGGACCAGCGTTTCTTTCCGTAGGAAACTGATCTTCAAATGCCTGGCGTAAAGAATGTTTTCCTTTTAGTCCTCCAGACCTGTATACCTCTCTTTTTGTCCACTTTGCTCCACACCTCAGAAGTCTGTCCAGTATGGACTCTCTTGATCTCTGGTTCCTGATCACCTTTGGCCTTGACCAAAGTTTGTGCTCCTGCCAGGCTGTCTTCTCTTGTGGCTACAGCAATTCTGTAAACTTCTGGCAGCTGTTCCCTTTCGGCCTGGAGGTTTTAAAAACTCTCTGCTGGTATTCTACTCGACCTGATCCTTTCCCACACCTTTATAATTAGTCCCTTCATCAATTTCCTCCTAATCTTCCCATTTGATGTGCTGTTTCCTGTTTGCTACATCATCTGGTCAGTGAATTGGCTGCATCAGAATCAGCTGGGGTGCCTATTAAACTCCAGCTCTCTGGGCTTCATCCCATAGTTACCAAAACAGCATTTCTAGGGATGAACCCAAAGACTCAGCAATGTTTCAGGTGTCTCAGGTGATTCTGATCTGTAGCCAGATTGGGGAACCTTCCTTAGTGTTCCTGGTGACACTTCTGAGACAACATAATGTCATGAGCCAGATGTTGGAGGTTAAACAAACAGTTCAATCCCAGGCTCTGCCATTGCCCTTGTGTGACCTTGCGCAAAATTATTTCACTTGTCTAAGCCTTGAGTTCCACAAATGTAAAGGGAGCTCATAGTTCCTTCCTCATATTGTTATTCAGAGGCTTAAATGAGGTAACCCACGTAAAACAGCAGGATGATCCTAAGCTTCCAGTTTTCGTTAATATCTGTTGATAGTGTCCAATCTCCAGACACTCAGATTTTACCAGCTTTAGGGCAAATAAGACTTGGTCCCTGTATTCAGTCTTGTGAAGGACACAGAAAAGCAAGATAATTTCAGTAAAATGCAATTATATTCTTCAATGTTTATAAACTTCTAATTTGAGTTTAGGAACTTTCACTGATGTCAGCAAAGCTGTGTCCCAGAGCAGATGTGTGTCAGCTCCGTACTATGGAGTAGGGTTAGCAGTTGCTTGGACAGTGTTGCTTTGAACATATGAACAAATGGATTTAAGAACCTAACTATGGTTAGAGATGTTTTGTGATGAACTACTTTGGGAGCGCAGGAGAGGCTGGTTGAAGCAGGGCAGGTTTCAGAGACATTTTTGACATGTCATAGACACTTCAAGCTGTCCATCCATTGGGCAAGGAGTCAGGGCAGGTGTTTCACTGACAGCTAATAGCACACGGAGTCCATGGAATGTGCATGTGTGGGATCATTGGGAAAGGCACAGTTTGGTACGACAGGGACGCAATATTAGAAACAGCTGGTGAACTGAGGTCATTCTTTTATTCAGCTAATATTTATTGAACTTCTGCTGTGGGTCAGGCACTGCTCTGGGTGTTGGGAACACAGACCAGTGCAAAATAGTCCTTGTCTGTCCTGATGGAACTTATATTCTAATAAGAGCTTTCGTTAATTAACACATGAGTAAATGTATAATGTGAAATGATAATTGCCATAGAAAAGCATTATAAAGCAGGATAAAGGGAAAAGGATGTGTGGGCCGGGGAGGGTGGGTAGGGGGATAATATGGGGCAGCCAGGGAAGGCCTCTCTAACAAGCTAACCTGAGGGGCATGCAGGAGCTGGCCAAGTGGAGATCTGGGGGAAAACATTCCAACAGAGGGAACACAGTACAAAGACCTTGACACAGAGCATGCTTGATGCAGTGGAGAAACAGCAGGGAGCCTGGGTGACTTGGGCAGAAGGAGAATGAAAAGAGTGATGAGAGACAAGATCTGAGAACTGGTGGGAGTTGTAGCTCACGTAAAGCTTGGGTAGCAATGGTGAGCATCTTTGCTTTTACTCTGAGTGAGGTAGTAAAGCACCATTGGGCTTTGGTAGCATCTGACTTACTTATGAAGGGTCGCACTGGCTGCTGTGTTGAGAATAGATTGTAGGGGAGCAGGCAGGAAGCAGGGTTACCACGTGGGAAGCTGTTGTAATAACTCGGGGGTGAGGTAGGGGTGGACCAGCCGGGCAGCAGTGGCAATGGTGAGAAGTGGTCAGACACTTGATGTATTTTGAAGATAGAGCTTCATGTTTTGATGATAGATCGCGTGTGAGCGCATGCACGAAAGATAAGGAGCAGTTCCGATCGACTCAAAGTTTTTGAGCCGAGCAGTTAGAAGGTCACAGTTGTTAGCTGAATCAGAACTGCAGGAGGAATAGGGTTGATGGGTAAGAATGAAAATCAGGAATTCTCCTTTTTTAGATATGTTTAGTTAGATATGGTGGAGCAGGCAGCTTAGGTAGAGAGTCTGAAGTTCAGGGGAGAAGTCCAGCTGCAGGTATAAATTCAGGAGGCATTAGTGTATAAGTGGCATTTAAATCCTTGAGATTGGGTGAGTTTTCTTAGGAAAAAAGAAAAGAGCTGCAGGGACTGGATGCTGGGACAACCAATATTTAGAAATCAGGGAGACTGGGAAAAAACAGGAAGGAGTCAGAAGGAGCAGGTGGTGAGGTGGGAAGGAAGGGGGGGTGAGACATGTCCTAGATGCTAAAACAAAGTGCTTCTAGAAGGAGGGATGGTGGAATCAAATGTTCCTGATATGTTGAGTTTGATGATTGAGAATTGACAATAGCATTTGACCGTGTGGAATCAGTCATTGGTGACCCAGAAGAGCTGTCTCAGTGGGGCGATGGGGGTAAAACACCTGGTGGGAGTGGGTTCTGGAGAGAATGGGCCCTGAGGATTTGGAGAACAAGAGAAAGGACAACAATTTTGAGGCTTTTTATTCTAAAGGAGGGAAAGAGATATGGAGTGGGAACAGGAGGTGGATATGGGGACTTGGGGTAGAGATATAAAAAGATATTTCTGTGCTGATGGGAATGATCTGGTAGAGAAGAGGGAAGTGAAGTGGGAAGAGTAGACAAGGGCCGAGTGACGACTCGAAGTAGGCACGAGGGTCTAGCATGTGAACGGAAGGCTCTGTTTCAAGTAGGAGCTCCTGGAGTTACGAGAGAGAAGACAAAGCAAGTGGGCCCAGAGACAAGATGGGCGGGTGGAAGGATGAGGAGGAAGGATTGGGGAGCTCTGTTCTGCTGGCTGCTCTGTTCTCAGAAGTAAGAATTAGAATTCCATTCAACAGTGAGGATGGACAGTGGACACTGGAAGGGAGTGGGTGACTGATGGGATTAGGGACACGTAATGGAGATGCCCAGGAGCACTAAGGTCCTCGTAAGTTACTGGCCTTGAATTTCAGTGGTAACCAGTCACCAGGGTCGTGTTTTATTCTCCAGCCGTATTCAGCTGGGCAGCTGAGGGTATTGCATAGACAGAGTTGAATTTATCTAAGGTTGGGGCTTTGCCAGGCAGATGTATCCAACCACATGAGAGAGAGGCAAAATATGCTGTGTAAGAAGTTTAGCTGTATTCTCTAAGCACTGGGGGTCATCTAATGACTTGTGTGTTTTACTAAGCACTGGGGGTCATCTAATGACTTGTGTGTTTTACTAAGCACTGGGGGTCATCTAATGACTTGTGTGTTTTACGAGGATAAATGTGATAGCCATGAAAAGGGGGAGCCCTGCACACTGTCACAGTGGATGGTAAGAGATGATATTAATTGCTTTCGTTTCAGCCACCCTGACCTTGGTGCTTGCTTTCAGTTTGATTGACTGTTGGAAGTCTGGACCTCTCAGTAGACTTGTATCTTTTGTCCACAGGCAGATGATAACTTCCACTTCCACAGGAGGTTGAGGGAGCGTCCACCCCCATTCCCCCTCCTCACAGTCTTCAATAAACCATGTGCCGAGTCAGCAAGCTCTGAGAGGTCTGTGGTTCCCAAAGCTAATTGTAAAACTTTGGTGCGTCACAGAGCACACGTGTTGTGCCACTCTTTTGATTCAACTGGGCCAACTCTTCTCAGGTACAAAATATATTTTATGAGTTAGATATCTATCTAAAGAGTACATTTTGTAAAGCCAGATAAAATTGCATTTTCAGCTAGAGAAATATCAAATATCAGAATGACCTCCAAGGACCAAAACATCCAGGAACACTGTGTATTTTATTAAGTAGAGGGAGCTAAAACAAAATCCATTGTGTGGGTATGTATAAAATGTGTTTACACCAGAATCATCTATCTTGGGATGGCCTTCTCATGACTACTTTATATATACCCTCAGGACCAACTCCATGTCTTTTTTATTATTAGTATTCATGTAAAGAAAAGCCTTTACATGAATTAAGAACCTTAAAAATTATTTATTCCATTAAGCTGTGTTGATTTTGTTCAGATTCGTTTCGTAGCTGGTGAAACGAATTTGTTTCTCAATAAAACAAATCAGGAAAGCCCTGCTGACAAGTCTTACAGTTAAACTGGATATGAAATTCTTTAATCTGCAGTTGTCACAAATAGATGAAACATTCACAACAATTTTGTGGAGAAGTGTCTCTTGAAATGATTCCTTTCTCCTCCTCCTTGACGGAAACAATTAAAGCTCATGTTTGCTGACGGAAGATGATTATTTAGTGCTGAACTTGTTATCAGTCTTCCCGTGTGGTACTTTAGTTTGAGGCATGAGTTTTTAAGTTACTGAAAATTTAACATTGAGATGCTTAAGTCTCCCCTAAGACGGCTGAAAAACTCCCTCTGCCCACCAAGCTGTGAGGAGTGGCCGCTAAAATGGAAACTGAAATATTTGGATGATGAGCCTGGGTCCTCCCTAGTTCTTCTCTTCCCCCTCCCTCTTTTACTCAGACAATTAATCGTTTACGGAGTGGCCACCACAGTGCTGGACACCATAAACACTCCAGACTTAGGGGAGGACACAGTTCTCACCCCCGAGAGTTCATAATTCGGGGAATACTGGTCAAATTGTGCTAGGTTGGTTACCATATAGGTTATAGACCTTGTTAGGTAACCAGTACTTCATTGGAATGATGCTTTTCCGTTGACAAATAACGTACTGTCGGTCACTATAAGATTCCCTGTTGCATAATCCAAAGTGAGTTTGAAAAACTAGGCAAAAGTACCCCCCCACTCCGTCCCCCTGCCCCCATGCACACAGTGAAGGGGGCAGCTTCTCTTCGTTTGCTCTATAGCTTCTGGGTCTGGCTGAATGCCAACAAAAGTAGACGGTGACAAGGATATGAATGTAATTACCTGGGAAGAAAGAAGCTTAAATTCTTTTTTTTTTTTAAACCGCTAATGTTTATTCACTTACTTATTTACTTACTTATTTATTTATGGCTGCGCTGGGTCTTCGTTGCCGCGCGCAGGTTTTCTCTAGTTGCGGCGAGCGGGGGCTACTCTTTGTTGCGGTGCGCGGGCTTCTCATTGCGGTGGCTTCTCTTGTTGCGGCGCATGGGCTTAGTTGCTCTGCGGCATGTGGGATCTTCCCAGACCAGGGATTGAACCCGTGTCCCCTGTGTTGGCAGGTGGATTCTTAACCACTGTGCCAACAGGGAAGCCCAAGAAGCTTAATAAATTCTTGGCTTTATCACTTAGCATTTTTAGTACCATTAAGGAAAATAAGGGCCCTGGATAGAGATCATCAGTTGGATGGATCCCAGATGTGGGTATAAAGCATAGAAAGTGTTGAAGGTCATGCATCAGTCGCTCCAGCCATACGTGTGCGTATCTGGTTGTATAACACTATCAGCAATAACATTGTCAAATATGCAGGCGGCTGGAGGATAAATATGGAAGTCGAGTGAAAGGTAAAAGCGAGAATGGAAGAATAAATGACAGTGAACACTTATCTCTCAATAAGAGAAATGATTTCAAATGCACCTTCCTTCAGGCCAGCTCTGACAGGTCTCTAATACAAAATCCTTTGCCTGACATAACCAGCCTCTGAGAGTTAGGGACCCTGTGCTCTGCCACCTCTGCTCAGCACAAGGATGAAGGAAGTAGACCTGGCAGCCGGTGTTAAAGGAGCTTAGCTCAAAGGGAGGATCAAGGGAAATGTGACAGACAGTGAGTGCTGGGTAGAGATAACAGCTGCATGGTGGATGTTCAGAAACGTGTGAAAAATTGGACAATGCAACAAATAAAATGGAGAGGGGGGAAAACTACAATTTTTAGATCAGCATGCACCATGATGCTGGTTTAGACAAAAAGGGAGGAATCAGGTAGGCATTCCCATAGACGCAGACTAGAGGACGTGAAGGAAGAGAGACTTATACGTATACACTTAATATACATTTTACGTGTACGTGTACACGGAGTCCAACAAATCTTTAGTGCCTGAGCAAATACAGATTGACGAGACCAATGGTGAATCTGTGCTACCTAATAGGTTTACCCTTGTCCTAATTATTTTTTGTGGATCACTACCCAGAATGGATATAAAAAGGAATGGCTTTAACCTTTCTCTCAGGCTGATTGGAGTTTTACTATCTTTTTGCTCTTCTCCTTTCTAAATCAATGAAAAAAATTTTGTCTAAGAAACAGTAAATTGAGCCACTCTGACCTTTTGGTATCTGGTTAAAGCAAAAATGTAAGTGATTGTCTTCAGACATCTTATTGATGAGTCTTCCCGAAGAGAAACATAAGCCACCTGGCTTCCTGATTACTTTTCCTACATATCTAGTCCTTTCTCTCTTAACATTTTACCATCAAGAGCCTGAATCTTCACAAATAGGTTCTATGTTTTCAGAACAGGTAATTCATGTAAGTTCCCCGGACTAAATGTGTCAGTATATAGATCCCACTGGGCATTTATAGTTTAAAATGATCCTTTTTTTCTTTTTTTTTTTTTTTTTACTTCCTCTATCCTCATCCTAACAGTATGGTGAAAAATTGGCTTGCACGTGTTAGGGCGCTTTTTCTTTCCTTGACAGTAGTGATGGCCATGTTTTGAAGTATCTCACACCTGTGCAGTGTGATCTCTCGCCACGCCTGCCAGTTCAGATATTTCAGATATAAAAACGTTCAGGTAGGCTTCCAAGTGATTTAAATTGACTACATTTTCTGAAAAGTCAGGAATTTGAAGATGAAAAGGAATTTTTATATATACTTTTTCTTTACTGAAAGCTGGTGCTGTGTTTTAGCATATGGTTGTCATATGAGGTAATTAAGTCATTAGATTCTAGCAATGTATTTATTTTAGAGACTAAACGAAGCAAATCATGCTAGGAATGCTCACCTTCCCCTTCCTCAACTCCCCTCTCAGCTCTCTAATGCCTTCCTAGAGGAATATCTCGTGTGGGACCAAAGAAAAGCTTTTTCATATTGCTGACAATTACCTGAGCTTATCAGTTATCTTACAAGAGGCAATGATAACTCATAGAAGTACCAACATAATTATTACATCGTTTTCAATGCGGTGAACTTAAATGTACTGATAGCTTGAGCACAAATGATGTTGCTGTGACTTTATTGGTCAAATTATTTAGAATACACAGACTACAAGTTAAGTCACTTTATTCAGTTGTGACCAGTGAATGCAAGTCCTAATTTTAAAAGTACACAGCTTTAGACAATCTGTGGACCTCTTTCTCCTTTTTATAACTGCAGCATGTTCATTAAGGTCATACCATAAAGCAGACCATCTTTAGGCAGAACCGTGTAATTATAGGGATGCATACCCAATTTGTAGGGATGCATACCCAATTTGCATCAGGATCCCTTAGCTCACACACAATCATCAAATAGTGTATGACACTTGAAAGCAAAGGTACAGCCACTGCACCTCTATAGATTATCAAAAAGAATAAAACTGTGCTCCATGTACTTTAGAATGGACATAAGTATATTGTACTACACTGATTAGGAAAACAGTCCCAGAGGACTTTAGATTTTTGTGCAGGGGAAAGAATATAAGAATGTCAGCCAGACTTGCTTTGAAATTCTGATATCAGTTAGGCTCATTCTTAAGCTTTAGCTATTTTGACTCTTCTTTATTAATAACTAATATATCTAAAGATGTCTAGTGCCTGGCAAAATGCCTGGCATACAGTAGGTGCTCAGTAAGTGGTAGGTCATATTATGTGCAGAGTGGTGCTGGAGGAGTTTCCTAGGGGGTGGGGAGGTTAGTAGGGGGTGGAGAGGTTAACTTAAGGGTGTGGAGAACCCCTGGAAACCTCTGGAAAGATGTTTAGCCACAGAGAGTCTGAGGGAACAGAGCAGTGCCATCCTGAAGTTGGATTTCTTTCATTCCCACATGATGGGCTTGCTTGTCTGTTGGTATAAACAGGCTGGACCTCAGTCCCAGACCATTGACTTTTGTCCCCTCTGCTGACTGTTTAATGCATTCCCAGCTCTCCTGCCTTTCAAATCTAGCTCTGTTGTCGGGAGCCACCATCATAAGCCTTCAGTTTCCACATTTCCTTTCTTTAAGAGCTCACCTGTTTCTTTCACAAACATTTATTGAACACACGCTGTGCACCAGGCCCTTGTGCCTGACATTGGAGATACTGAGCTAAAAAGACAGAGCCGTGCATTCCAGGAACATGTGTCCCAGCTCAGAAGCCCTATGGAGCTTCTGATGCTCGGGGCACACTTCCAGAAGCCTTTCTTCAAGAGGCCAGAGGTGCTCAGAATGATGGTGGTGCGGTGGGTTACAAAAAACATCATTCCAAGGAATGTTCTGTATGTGTTATCTACTAAGGGCTGAGAAGGGTGACATGCTCTTGTGTCACTGAGTGATCTCCCTTTACCCGCAGTTTAGCACAAGTTTATTCATAACTTAGGGAATGTCAGGTGAGCAGTGTGCTAAATGCTTGAAATACAGTGCTAAGTAAGTTTTGTCATTCTGTAACCTTTCAGGCATAGGGAACATATTGGAAGGAGGAATGGGGTAAAAGAGGCTATTTTTACTTTATCAAGATACAGGTATTGGCCCCAGAGCTAACAAGACTGGATTTCCCATTGAAAGGCTTATCTATCTGTAGTAAGACAGGCCTTCAATCCTATAGGGAATCTGTTCCATGTGGTTTGGTGGACCCAACTGTGCCCCACCCATGGTGGTAGGCATATGACTTATGCCTGGTAGTTCCGCATCTCTTTGGCCACAATGATTAGTTCAGATGTGGGCATGTGATCCAAACTAGGTCAATTGGAAACCCATGTAAGACTTTTTTGCCAAAGCTATTGGAGACAATGGCCTCCTTTTCCTTGGGGTTGCTAAGCTGGTAGGAAGTCAGTCTGGGGCTGCTGTTGACCACCATCTTTGCCTGTTGGAAAGGAGAGGAGAAACTGAACCTGAAGAGCATTGTTTAATGCCCCAGATTCAATCATGAATGAAAATAATATTTCCCAGTTTTGTGTGTGTTAATCACCTCCCTCCTATGACCCATTTCAAGGATGAATAGGTAGACATAAGCTAATTTAAATTCGATTGAGTTGCAACTAAAATAATTCTTACAAACTTAGCCATTCAAAAGCTAAGACATTACCAATAAATTCTGGTTGATTTTATAACAGTCTCAAATGTCTAAGCCGTATTGCCTTTGGAAACCACCTAATGTATGTGTCTGATTGATTCTGATACTTTATATGACATGTCATATCCTGTTGGGCAGGCACCCAGCAGACACGATGGTCCCTGGTGGTTTGTTAATAATCCTGTGCTCTGTAAGCACCTGGATGATACATCATCTGGAATTTCTATAGGATGCCTTTACGGGTGTGATATACTTCCCTTCCATTTGTTGTTGTAAATGTTTCTCAATCACTTACTATGTACCAAGAATTATTGTTAGACATTACATCATAACCTTTAATCCTATAGCCCTAAGGGGATGGTACTGTTATCATCCCCGTTTTACAAATGAGGAAATTAAGATGTAGAGCAGTTAAGTAATTTTCCCAGTCAATCAGGTAAGTGCTAGACCTGTGATTGGCCCTTGAACCTGACTCCAGACCACTGTGTAATGGCATCTGTCTGTGCACCTGAAGTGGTTTTGGTTTATACATGTTTGGACTTACTTCAGACAGTCTTGCCCTTTGCTTCCCAGCTCCTTTGTTCCTTTGGGTGACTAGTGTTTCTAGTACCCCCTTTGAGCCAGGAACCATTCAGAAATGACACTGTTTTCTTCCCCACTGATAATATGTGGAGAGGGATATTCACCCATATAAAGAAAATAAGAGTCAGCCTAAGAAAGCTCTAGATTTTCTGGAAACTGTCTTGGAATATGGAACTTGTAAAATCCTATAGCCTCTCCTCAAATCCTGTTAAAATACCAACAGTTTGTCTGAAGCAAAGAAAAATGTCAACAATAGCAAAGAGCCACGGATAAGATTTAAGGAAAAATGAGTCAACATGAAAAGATACTTTGAACCAGAACGTTTATGGTCCAAGGAAAGAGAAATGGAAACCTTTGGGCTCTTAAGAGCTAAGCTTTCCTCTGTACCAAGGACAGCTTTCTATATTCCCAGAACTCCTAGGATTCCCTGCACTGAGCAAACTATACATGTTTCATGTCAGCAGCATGTTATAAACAACGTAAAACTTTTGTCCAAAACATTTTTACAAAATTGAGATGTCATCGCCACAGCCAAAACCAATGTAAATGAAATAACTCAAAAGCAATTGTAAGGTGGTGTTTAAAGCAATACATAATACTAGGGTATAAAGTGTATAAGTAACCCCTATAAGATAAGGGGCAAGAACCAATAACTATATGATAGAGATAAGAAAAGGTTGGAGATGTCAGTGGTAAAATATACATAAAGTGGAATATTATTCAATCTTAAAAAAGAAGGAGGGCTTCCCTGGTGGTGCAGTGGTTGAGAACCTGCCTGCCAATGCAGGGGACATGGGTTCGAGCCCTGGTCTGGGAAGATCCCACATGCCGCGGAGCAACTGGGCCCGTGGGCCACAACTACTGAGCCTGCGCGTCTGGAGCCTGTGCTCCGCAACAAGAGAGGCCGCGATAGTGAGAGGCCCGCGCACCGCGATGAAGAGTGGCCCCCGCTTGCTGCAACTAGAGAAAGCCCTCACACAGAAACGAAGACCCAACACAGCCATAAATAAATAAATAAATAAATAAATAAAATTAAAAAAAAAAAAGAAACACAACAACCAAATGTAATGCATAGTCCTTAACTAAATCCTGGTTGGAATTAACCAAAAGAAAAGAGGGAAATCCCATCGTATGAAATAACATGAATGAACCTGGAGGACATTATGCTAAGTGAAATAAACCAATCACAGAAAGATAAATATCACACGATCTTACATATGGAATTTTTTTTAAAAAGTCAAACTCATAGTGACGGTAGAATGGTGGTTACCAGAGGTTCTCATAACACACAGTTGTCTATAGTTAATTACCTTAAATTGACTAAATCAGTATTTCATATGCAGAAAGAGGACACTGATTCAGATGGTCAGCCTGCAGTTTGTGATCCATTTTAAATATGTTATAGGCAGAAGGAGTATGAAGACATCTTTGACAATTTGTTAACCTTCCTCATCCTAAAGCCTTGAAGAGAGGGATGGAGTGAGAATGACTGGCTCATAGATGGTACTCAATAAACATTTGCTGTGCATGAATGGCAGTGAGGAAATGAATGACACATGGGACTCCCTTCTGCCTTGTCCAGAGCCTGTGGTAAAGTTGGTCTGAAAATGGGCATCATAATACCTTTCTCCACATTTGCTCTGAGGAGGTATTGAGAAAATGGATAATGCAAAAGCGCTTGGTAAACATACAGCACTGTACACGTGTTTAAAATTCCTACTGGGGTCCCATGGCTCATTTTAGGGCCCTCCGTGGTCAAAAATTAGAAAGTAATATGGGACTTAAAAAAAAACTAGCTTTACATGCCATGTGACTTTCAGAAGCTGGCTGGCTTCAGACACACTGTAGCAGAGAGCCTACAAATTTGAAGTTCGGCAACCCCCAACTCTCTGTACCTGAGTTATTTGCATTACAGGCATTTTCTTCTTTTCTCTCTGGAGCAGCAAGTTCTATACTTCCTATAGCTGACTCTGCTGGGTTTGACCTGGTCTTTATTGTAATACATATATAGGAATATATATGTATTTTGCGGTTTCTGTATCGGTGGTGGGGGCTGTTTTTTGAAGTGTCCCCTTTAACAGGGTAGATATACTTTTACAGCTTCACATGTACCCTGTGAGCTCTGTTGGCCATTTATAAACCCAGCCTTTCCTACATCCTCGGACTTTTTTTTTTTTTTTTTAATATTTTAATGTACAGAATCCCAATTTATACATTCTTTTTTTTTTTTTTTTAATTTTATTTATTTATTTATTTATTTATGGCTGTGTTGTGTCTTCGTTTCTGTGCGAGGGCTTTCTCCAGTTGTGGCAAGCGGGGACCACTCTTCATCGCGGTGCGCTGGCCTCTCACTATCGCGGCCTCTGTTGTTGCGGAGCACAGGCTCCAGACGCGCAAGCTCAGTAATTGGGGCTCACGGGCCCAGCCGCTCCGCGGCATGTGGGATCTTCCCAGACCAGGGCTCGAACCCGTGTCCCCTGCATTGGCAGGCAGACTCTCAACCACTGCGCCACCAGGGAAGCCCCATCCTCGGACTTTTAATATTTCTTAATAGATGTACTCAAAGTCCTTTTCCTTTAAGATTTTTCAATTCTGTTCGTCTTTACCTTATTATTTATATACTTTGTAAAATATTTAAATTTCCTTCTCCTTGGGCTAGCTGCATTTGGGACTGGCAGATTTTAAAATTTTCATGGGCCCTGGTTTTGCAAGAGAAAAAAAATCAAATGACTAGTGCATGTCTGAACTACATGAATACTATTTAGTATTTATTACAAGGCAGACAGTTGACAAGGCAGGGAAATAAAGCTTGTTCCTGCCTTCAAGGGGTTCAAAGTCTCGTGAAGGAGATACACATACACAGTATAACTGCAAGAAAAATAATGATACAAGTGCTCGATAATATTAAGGATAGTCTGTAACCTGAACAGTGGAGAAGAGGTTACGGGGATACATTCCAAAACAAGAGAATGACATATGCAGTATCAAAGAGGCATGAAAGGGTAGGGTATGTTTAGATATGGCTAGTAGATCAGTATAGATGGATCTTAGGAAGCTGGGAACAATGTTCTGGGTCATTTCATTGGAAAAAATGACTGGGACTAGATCATAAGGAACTCAATGCCATGCTGAGTATTTCAGCACTGAACTGAAAAACTCAGTGTTTCTGCCAACCGACTGGTGGTTTTATCTCCCTTTATTATAATCTTTTAAAAATATTGTTTATTGAGTATCTGATGTGGCCCTGTTTCAATGCAATCTGATATGTTTGCATTCTCTGGGATTTGTTCAGTTATAAGTGATAGAAAAGTACCTTAAACTATCATATGCAATTAGTCAGTCAAATGATGGGGTAAATATTTATGGGCTCACAACACGGAAGGAAAAGATTATAGTTCAGGCCTGGCAGAGACAGGGCTCACAGTGTCATGAATCTCATCTTTTAGGTCTCTTTTGTCTGTTTTGTCTCTACAGCAATCTCTCTGTATGTGGCAATCCCCAGGTCATGCCCAGTTGACAAATGTCTCTTTCCTGGAAGTTCTTGCCGTCCTCTTCCGAGTTAAGGAACCACTCTGATTGTATTCACTTGTCCAATTGAAATGTGGACCTAGAAGTGTTCAAGAGGTGTCTCCAGGGAAAATATAGATCCTATTTCCAGATGAAGGAGAATGGATGCAGAGCTGGAAGGCAAAAAAAAAAAGTCCGCTGCAATTCTCTATTCTCTTAGAAAGGTTTAGCTACTGATTTATTTACTCATTTACTTATTCACTTAGAATTGGAGGCTCAGATATCATTGATAAGTAGAAAGGGCAAGTTTGATTTGTATGTCTGTCCTACAAGTGGCAACAAGTGTTTGTAGAAAGACAAAAGCTTTGTTCAGTGCAGATGTGGATTTGCCCCTGTTGTGTGCTTTTACAAAATAAATGGATACTTTTGAAGACATCACAATAGTAAATGATTTAACTACAACCAAACTGTGTCTGTTTAATTTCCTACTGACCTTCATGAGGTTGTAAAGCCCAGTGGAGACTTTTATTCTGTTGTGAATTTTGTGTTGCATTGTGTTGAGAAATATTTTGAATTGTCTTTTTTCCCTTTACTTTAGAGCTTGCTGTCAAAGCTGGAATGTACGGCTTTAAGAAAGAAAGTACTTCCTCAACCAGAACTATAGAGTTGCTAGGGCCCCGCCATGATAATTGACACAGCAGAGGTT
The DNA here is from genome assembly GCF_028023285.1 of Balaenoptera ricei. Taxonomy (NCBI): domain Eukaryota; kingdom Metazoa; phylum Chordata; class Mammalia; order Artiodactyla; family Balaenopteridae; genus Balaenoptera; species Balaenoptera ricei. The sequence continues at coordinate 20,448,644 of NC_082655.1, forward strand.
CAGCAAACATTGCTCTGAAGTTTGTTTGCATTATCAAATCTACCCAGATTTTCCAATCCATGAAACGTCTATTCAAGCACTTTTTTTGAATTTTACCATTGAGAGATTTCTAAATTTGTCAGTTGACCTGTTAGACACTTCATATTATGTTGCCTAAAATAACACCATAAACTGTGGGGGGAAAAGGTGGAATTGTCAAATCACCTACAGTTTTTAATGGTTTTCTCTTTCATATGAACATTTCAATTTCAGTTGCTGTCAGTTCCTCAAAATAAAAATCGATCTTTTTTTTCCCCTTCCTATTCCCATCACTCTGAGTGCTTTCCAGGGAAGTAACCAAATTAAATTTATCTCTGCAGCTTTTGAGTTTTTGTATTTATTTGTTTATTCTTTTCTAATTTGGTGAAATTGTTGCACTAAAACATCCCTTTCGTTAACAGTTCAATTTCCTTCTGCTGTTCTAGATGAGTTGTCAATGATAATATTTGAATTCCAGTAGGTTCTTTGTGAAGAAAAATATAATATCACAGGCTGTCACAGTCAGTTTATTTTTTAAATGACAACGGTGTTGTTAATACCTTTTAACTTGAATTTCGAGAGGAATTTCAAGCTTTCATAGTTTTAAAATCCATGGAAAAGTAACCACGTTCATACTGTCTTTGCTTGGAGGAAATGCATTCTATCTACTGAATATTTTGAGTTACTAGCATTTTTAACTGTTGACCCAAGCTTTTGATAGGAACTCTGTGAAGAATTGTTAAATGAAGAAATAGTGCTCCCCTGCCCCAGCTGCTGCTTTTGGGTTTTTTTTTTGTTCATTTGTTTCTTGTTTTGTTTTTGGGTTTTGTTTGTTTGCTTGTTTGGGGAGTGGTTAGAGAGGCTTTGGGCATTTAATGCCTCACAGAGCTAGACTGTAATATCTAAACTTGACCAGTAGGTGCCACTCTCCAACATATGATGCCCCCTCATCTGCTGACTGTGACCAAATCTGCATAATGGGCGGAAGGGGTGCTTTCACTTTGTCGTAGGAATGACTCTTCCTGGAATTGTCTTGAGGAACCTTTTCCTCAAAGTTCAAGATTGGGTTTTATATATACTTCACAGGCAGTAATGGAATTTTATAAAAGTAAACCTCCAGAAATATGTATAGGTGCCCTTCTCGTTTTAAAAAATGATTGTGATACTAAACAATTGAGTGAAATACCTCCTTGTTAGTGTGATCTGGACCAGAGTCGCATGACATGCTTACCAGTGAAGGTTCCTGGGCCTCACCCTAAGCCTTCTTGGGGCAGAACTTTTTTGGTGAGAAGAGTGTTGATTACCAAGCCTCCCGGGAGATTCTTATGTAAAGTAAAAATTGAGAACCACTGTTATAAAAGATTATTGATTGTAAAGTGGTAGCCCTGCACATGTGTAGGAGAGTGGCTCTCCCACTAAAATGAGGGGGTATGAAAAGGAAAAAATCGTGTATGGTTGACCCTTGAACTTGGCGGTTGACCTGCCTATAACATATAGTCTTCCATGTCCACGGATTCAACCAACTGTATACTAGTGTAGTATTTACTCTATTTACTCTTGAAAAATATCCACATATAAGTAGACCTGCACAATTCAAAGTCATGTTGTCCAAGGGTCAGCTGTATATTGTGTGTGTATATATATGTGTAACTACTTTTGCTTGCACAGATAACTCTCACCCTTAATATTATATTGAAATAATTTGTTACACATTAACTATATAGAATGTTACTTAAGGGTACAATAATGCATTATTATATAAACATCACCTTTCCATCAAGATTTAAAATCTAAGACAGTAGTCACTGTTAGATATTTAAGACATATGTTAAGGGCAGAAGTCAGAGAATCTAAGTATTTAAATTACATGTAAATTAATTTAAAGCTATTCATGATGTTACATTTTAGTTAAAAATAATAAACATAATCTGGACTTTATTGATAGAAATAGTGTCAGAAGGGGGGGATGTGTGTGTATAATGTTCAATTTTGAGTTTTGGGGCAGTTATGCTTAGGATTTTTACCAAATCATATATTTCTACATTTTGGAAATAGAACCATTTCAAAAACAGACCATGTATAGATGTATTCATTCTTGCCCTCCAAGGGTCAAAGCTAGTTTCGTGAAGACACAGTACAATTTCTGTTTCTTGGGAAGTGATTTCTGAAACCTCAAGCTATTTTGCTGAAGTTCAGGTGCCAGCCTATCAGGCCCACTCCCCCTGTTATCCCAGCCACTACCTGGTCTAGCCTGTGGGTTTAATCATGATAGACAAGATGACTGTTTTGGCTGTGAGTCAGTCCCTGTGGATTAAATATTATTAAACTTTGGATAGTTGGCCAAATCCATTCACACAAGAACTTTTAAAGTTTTAAGCAATTATTTGGCATTTATAAAATACAAACACATACAGATGCACATTTCACTAGATTTGTGATCTTTTCGCACCTTCGTTGAAGATCAGTTCAGAATCACCCAAGAAAGTAATGCTTTTCTCTTATCAGACAATGATTGAACCTTAAGGGAAGACGGCTAATATTCTTGGTATATTTTTTATCATCCACTTGCTTCCCAAGTGGCAACTTACTGTCAATATTTAGACCAGCACTTTATTAAGGATATGAAATGTTACTACAGAGCAGATTTCGTAAGAAATTTGATCCATCACTATGGTATGATACCAGACTTTCAATCATGTTGTACCATTAGAGTTCCATTTTTAATGTTGCCTGGGCCTGGAACTATGTTCAAAGTTGAAGAATAAAATGAGTTTGGAGAAAATGCATTTATCCCTTTCATTCATATCTCCACCTCAGTCATGCTCTGCCTACCTTGTTGATTGCTCCCAGGAATTTAGTTGAAAATAGTATGTATTGTTTCAGCACTTGCTGTGTACCCAAAAGTGCCCCATATTTAACAGTAATGCAAATAAGCAATTCCTACCCAAAACAAGAAAAACAAATATGAATAAGTGATGATGGTACAAGTCATATGGAAGCAAAAATACATGATGACATGAAGATATCTTCCTTCTTTTATCTTTTTAGGCACGTAGAAATATTAGATAAACTGAAACATCATTAACAAGTCAAAGTTTATTATTAATTGTGAAAATGGAGACTTTATAGATGGCAAAAAAAAAAAAAAATCTCACCTTTGGGAGAAGGCTGCTTAAGTCTTTCATTCATTAATTCTTAAAAAAGGAAGAAGATGGTATAATCTGGACGTTAGTTTAACCGAGCAGGCTTCACCTTCCTTTTGAGAGAAAGTAAGATCTGGCCTTAGAGAGTACTTCTCTCATAAATTAGAAGTTTAGGTTGATTTTCCACTTCTTTTGGGGTCTAAGTCTATATGCCAATATAACAGCTAGTGTATAATTAACTCTTACTGTTGGTATTGTAGTTCAAATCGTAATTAGTTCTGGGACCTTGAGCAAATCACCTAGCCTTTCAAAGCCTCAGTTTTTTTCGTCTACAAATTAGGAATAATAGGGAGTAAATGAGATGATGATCATACCATGCTTGGCATCAAAATAATATGTGCTTTTCGGTAGAAGCTGTCTGTGTTTTACATACACCTTTAAGGAGTTTACCATCTAGTAGTTAAGATGGGACGTGTATTTATGTGGTTATAATTTAATACAAGGTAGAGTTCAGAAGAGGGAAAGATCACCTCTAACCTAGAAGACTGAGAGGAGAACGTGTCACTTGACCTAAGCCTTGAATAAAAGGAATACCATTAGAATAGGTAGGGAAGCCTTTCTGGGGGTGGAGTTACACAAGTAGATCTGGAAAGGTGGGAAGGTACAAAGTACCGATGAGGTGGTCAGCGTGATTGCATCATAGAATTCGTGAAATGCCGCCAGTGTAAGTGAAGACTGGGGAAAATGAAGTAGATTGTAGCTAGACTGTTTATGCTTTGTGTTCAAAAGTTGGGTCTCTAAGCCACAGAAAATGGATTCTCATTCTGAACATTTGGAGGAGTGCATGGCCAGCTCATTTGTAACCACCATACCTACACCCAACTGAGAGCACCATGCCCGTACAGCTTCTTGGTGGCAGATGATAAGTAGCAACAGCCAATGGCTGAAGCATCCTGAACAGCTCTGGACTTCCGTATTATCCTGCTGGTCACATTTTCCACCACACCTATGTAGTCATCGAATATTAGAAGCTTTTTTTTTGGTTGGCTAAGGTAAAGGCTAACACTTTCTAAATAGGCTGTGACTGATTTTCTTGTAAATAATGTCTGCCTGGGGAACTATCAGAGCAACATGACCCTAGCACCTATCAGCCAACATTGGCGACAATGTTGTACAATCAAGTACACATAATTTCATGCATTAAGTCATTACCAAGTGCTTTTTCCATGCATTTATGGTATGAAAAAACCCGGACTAAGAGATTGTGTAGCTTTTTCTAGTTCTTGTGAACATCGTTGACATAGTGGCAGGATTGATCTATCCCAGTTTCCCTTTTCCCCATGGAAATTGGAAAGTTTTTGCTGATACATGGAAGACACAGAACAGCAGGCAAGCCAGAGAATGTCAGGAAGGAATGGGCCCCTCCATGAAGGTCTGTAGTCTTGCCTGAATTGGGGTTCAGGGGATGTTTTACTCACTAGAGACCAGAGCCAAAGTAGGAATTCAAAGCTCTGATGTACTCAGGGCCATAGAAAAATGAGTACGTTATTAAGTGTCATGACTAATCAAGATATTAAAAAAACTGAAGATAATAAAGCAAAGCCACTGATTAGTGTGTAGATATGACCAGGAGTAAATAAGGAGTTAGGACTTCAGGAAATCTCTAGGAAAGACAGGGTGTCAGCTTTCAAAGCCAGAGCTTTTTCTTTCCCTTGTTGGTGCCTCCTCTGGTCCATCCTGCTAGAATATAGGGACCAGTGTTCTGTTCGACAGTGTTCTGTACCTAAACCGTAGGTGTGCCCATGGGTATAGGTACTGAGCTCTATTAGCGACTAGAGCAGTAAGAGAGCTGACTTTTAGTGAAAAGTTCTTTTTAGGGATGGCAATGAGATTGGAGTGCTAATGGACGATATTATGGCCAAAGCACGAAGGAATACTCAGATCCCGTACAGGGGCCCAAGGAAGATAGTCCATTAACTGCAAAATGGGAGGCAAAATAATGCCTCATTTTGGGCTGTGACTTCACCTCAAATCTTGATGTAGGGAGCTCTAGTAATTGAGTGAGTTCCCAAAGAAAAGTGTTTTTCTAAACTGATGGACATATTAGGATCTGGGTATGAGTTGCAGAAAACCCAATTAAACAGCAGCTCAAGTATATGATTGACTTTTCTCACATGCTACGAAGTCCAGAGTATGCAGTACATGACTGACACGCAGATGTGTAATATCTTCAATGTCACAGGCTCCTTCTGTCTTTCTCTTCTGTCTTCCTTAGCATAAGGCTTTTTGGTTTGCATAGTTTTAGTTCTACTCGACATATCTTCATGCCAGATAAGAAGAGGGGTAAGACCCAAGAGGCAGGTGTGACTGCCGGAAGAGTCCGTCCCTTTAAAAATGGTTTTCCTGGAGGGCAACCTAATGACTTCCACTTCTCTCTATGAGAATAGAACTCAGTCATGTGTCTACTTGCAAAGGATCCTGGGAAGTGCAGTTTGCACATTGCTACCCTGAAAAAAATCAGAGTTCTGTTCATAGGAGTGGAGAAGAGATTGAATGACCAATATTCTGAATAACTTCAGAGTAAAGTGGGCCCTGAGACCGGTCCAGCCTCTGTTACTGCTCACCAAAACCCAAGCTCAGATTCCATCTCTGTGCCACTCTATCCCAGTTAGTGCCAGGTAGGGCAGGAGTTGGAACTGGAACTAGTCATTCACAAAGAGGAAGCTCATGTATACCTTCTGTATTTGTGTTCTGTGCCTACTATAACCAATCACCACAATTTGGGGAGCTTAAAACAACAAATGTACTCACACTTCTGGAGGCCAGAAGTCCTAAATCTTAGAGGAACAGGCAGAGGGCTGCACTCCTTCTGAAAGCTCTAGGGAAGAATCTGTTCCTTCTTCTAGCTTCTGGTACCTGTTAGCCTTCCTTGACTTTGGTCGTATGTCTCTCTGCTCCATCTTCACATTGCCTTATCTTCTGTGAGTCTGTGTCTTCTCCATTTCTGCCTCTCTCAAATCTCCCTGTGCTTTTCTCCTATAAGGGAACTTGTCACTGGATTTGGAGCTCACCCAGGTAATCCAGGATGGTCTCATCATCTCAAGATCCTTAACTTAATTAGATCTACAAAGATCCTTTTTCCAAGTAAGGTCACATTCACAGGTTCCAGGGATTTGGGACATGGACATAGCTTTTGGGTGGCCACTATTCAAACCACTGCATCCTCTGATAAGCCATGAGTTTTCCCAAATCAGCCTAAACCTTTCAGAAATAGCAAGTCAAAGGCACACCCACCATATGGTCTCACCAGCTGTGTATGTTTGGAGAGAATAGACAAAATGATTAACAGCCAGATCACCTTTCATTTATGGGTGTGCCTTATAATGTTGTTTTGAGCGTTAGATGGCCTTGGTACTAAGTATGTATTCAGTAAAGAGAATCTACCCATTATTACTGTGTTGCTCCTCTCTGGGCTTCTCTATAATGCCTGGTCTAGGAAGGGCAGATCACAGACAGGACTGTGTTTTTTTGCTGTGCGTTATAGAGGCTGGTGCAGAGCTGCCTTGTAAGTAATGACCTTTCCTTCCCACTCAGCTATGGCCTCAGAATATAGATGAAGGGATGGTGAATATGAACTTCATAATATGGTAATAGAAAAAGAATGAGGGGTTAGGGAAAGGCCGATTTAATGGTGGCAGAGGATAGAGGTAAGCCAAGAAAATCATGCGACACAGGCTATTTCTATGGGATGGTTAATGTGAGATACTGTCTGTGAGGACTTAGGCTTTGAGGCACACGGAAAATAAAGTTAGAGAAGGAGGTTTGGGCTACTGCCTCCACCCAGTATGGCCAACTTGCAAAGTTAGTGTCACTGCTCCTTTCAGACTCTCCAGAATCACCTTAGGCAACCATTTTATGATGATTTTATCTTTTAGTCCTGCTCTAAGCAATTATTTTAATTGGATTTTACCTGGGGCAGCAAAAGAGGTGGTGGTTACAGAGGAGGATTGACTTGAGAATGAGAGGTGGAGGGAGATGGCGGCAGTGTTGTGATTCCCCCTCCCACCGCCAGGTGGCGCTTGATATCTGACTGAACGTTTTAACCTTAGAACATGGTCTAGTCTCCTCAACTTTCTCAAATGATGAAAGGCAACATCATCTTGAAACAAATAGCCAACTCTCCATGGACTCTTCACACCTTGAGGATAAAGTTTGACCTTATTGGAAGTTTTCTAGAGGGTCATAAGGAGGTCTTGACAAGATGAGCCTTACGGGTGCCGTTGGCTAGTGGGAAGGGAGCCCTGAGCACAGGGATCCTTTATCCTCTTCATAAACGTTTGTCCAATGAACAAATGACTCTAATACCTTTCCATGAAAGAACCCAGTCCCAGCCACAGAAATAATCCCTTAAGTTTCTTAATTTCCTTTTATAATGCACTACAGGAAGAAGAGCTTATTTTCTAGTTTTAAACCAAATGGCAGCACACTGATACATTTCCTTTTACTTGGGAGAAATCCCCACTGACAGCATTAATGGATTTATTTTAAATTGCTGTTTGTAAAATGAAAGCAAACTCGAAATAATTACATAAAATTGTTTTTTAATGTTTGCATAATTTTTTCATCATTAAAAGCCACCGAGCTCTTTAATATTGAGGCAGAACCATCCATTGAACATAAAAAATTGTTACCTTGATGCTTTTAATATCTCTTCCTCACACACAGGCATTCTCTGCTCTTCGTGGTTATTTATAGTGCTTGTCACATTGGTAGTTTATTCTGACAAATGTATTGTTTTGGCCTGAACTTCACCAAAGAAGTGAGGGGCGGGAGGGATCCTTAGCCTGAAACTTCGCGGAAACCAGGCCTCCATCCTTGGCCTGCCATAGAGAATCAGACAAGGGTGCTACTCTCAGACCTTTAAGTGTTGCTATTCTTAGCACTTAACCTATTTTCAAAATCATCCTCTGCAGAGGCCATAACTCAATACTGAAAAAGCCTACAAAATCCACTTATTAGGATCAAGGTGTGGTTTTTTTAAGCTGTCTTCCTCAAAATTGCAGAGACGGCTGAGGAGTTCAACAGATATTTGCTTTGAATTTAGTTTTACATAACATTTTTTCTCACTGAAAACTGTAGTAAAAATATGCCCTTCAGTGTATGCCAGATTTGAATACACCACACCATTAGTGCTTTAACTTGCCCTGACTTTTAGGCAGACATTAGAGAGAAAAGCTTTTCCTGTCATTTCTGTTTCACTGACACCTAACAAAGATTGTAAGTCAACCTGCTAAATAGTTGTAAATGATGATGATTATTTTTGTCTCTATGAATCAGGGCATTCATCAGGAACATGCAAAAATAAACTAAATACAAATGCTAATATGCATTTGTCTTACATAATCCATGAGTTCAAATTTTGCATTCCTCAAAACAGCCTCGCTGGCCTTTTGAATTGGCTGACTTTAAAATAAGAGATGTTACAAATTTGAACTTAAATATTCAAGCTAATAAAAGATTGCTTTTGTCTATTATAAGAGTCCCTGGAAGATACTGTTTTAAAGTAACCTCCCAATAAGCAAACTAACAAAACGATTAAAAGTGTGGTCTACAGACCACACAGGCAGCCTGGAGGTTTGTTAGAAATGCATAAGCTTGGACCCCACGCCAGACCTACTGAGTCAGAGTCTGCATTTTAACAACTCCCCAGGTGATTCATATGCATGTTAGTTTGAGAAGCACTGCACTAGGCTAAGCAGCACAAGTCTTGGCTAATAAACTTGTAGTCTGTGGGAGGCACCATTATCATCCATGAAGACACACTGTAAAGGTGCTTCCCAAACATCACTCAGAGGGCCAGTGTCCAAGCTGTATGGATTCCCAGGCACAGCCACAAGATGATGCTTTAGTAGGTCTTGTGGCTGCATATACTTCAGAAAGCTTCCCAGGCAGTTGT